>NW_025318906.1:12277500-12880357 GCF_018153725.1 Drosophila mojavensis | reverse complement strand
TATATCATTCATTCAAATCGAATTCGTCATCATAGTTCGTACCACAAGATTCCCAGGCAGCACTTGGTTCCTACAATAGCTCAAATATATATATACATATACGTTCTCTTTGTTGTTTTAACTGCCATTAGAGTACTAAAATTTATGACGCTAGACCGCGAAATATTGTGCACGCTTCGTTGTTAAGAAAAACTGCACGATCATGGTTACCGCAATTTTCATAGACCTATCAAAGGAGGATAAATTGCGTATACATAGTGTCCTTCCAAAAGGAGTCTGGTCCTTCGATGGCCAGTGTATAATATTTATAAAAAAAAGTAGACAGCAACTTGCGGTCTCTCTGAAATATACGAAGTGCTGGCACCGGTGTTCAATTTTGTACTGAATTTATTAAATTTAACATGAACGCAAGCGCAGCTTGCACAGTAGAGAGCGCACCTATGCGCATCTAACAGCGAGCAGCGAGAGAGCGATCTTTTGGAGAGCGACACTCCCGTGCTAGCGCGTACAATAACAACTTTTCTGTACAGTGGTTCAGCTTCAAGTACTTAACCTATACAATTTCGATAATAATTCAATTAATAATTCATAATAATTCAATTTCTTATAATAATATATAATAATATTTCAGAAGGCAATCCAAATGCCTTAACATCGGCCGCGTTGAAAGGCCGCAGGGCTTCAATAACATGGTGTATTAGTGGAGTGGCAGTGGTGCAACGCGATGAATTGCCCTTTTATATGTGCCATTTTTTGTCTTAACGACAATTACGCGCACTCTACCATCTCCTCCGACTATGGCTTCCGTCACCACGCCTAGCATCCACTGTTGTGGAGGAGCGTTGTCCTCTCCCACGAGCACGACTGCTCCGACCTGTATGTTCTGTCTCTCCTTCGTCCATTTTGACTTCTGCTGCAGGCTGAGCAGGTAGTCCCTTGACCAGTCGTTCCAAAATCGACGCTTGATGTTGGATGTCAGCTGCCATCTTTTTAATAGTGTCAGCTTGACGTCGTCGACTGGCTCTGTGGACGCGATTGGCAGCGGCACGAGCGTTGCTCCTATCAGGAAGTGCCCTGGCGTGAGCACTTCGCCGTCGTTGGGGTTGCTGCTGGGAGCGACCATTGGCCGCGAATTGAGCACGGCCTCGACCTCGACCAGCACGGTGGCCACCTCGTCTTGCCGTAATCGAGCGCTGCCCATCGCTTTCAGCAGCAAACCTTTGGCGGATTTCACCGCCGCTTCCCAAAGGCCGCCAAAATGCGGTGCTCGAGGAGGGATGAATACAAACTCCATGCCCCGCTCCGCAGCAAACATTTCCATGTCCGCTGTGTTGCCATGGAACGTAGCTTTGAGGTCCAGCGTGCGTGCAGCACCCACGAAATTGGTGGCATTGTCGCAGTACAGCTTCCGGACAAGCCCACGTCGACCAACGAACCTGGATAAACACATTAGAAATGAATTTGTGGTTAAATCGGTGACTAATTCAAGATGCACTGCCTTCGAAGTAAAGCAAACAAATATGGCAATATACATTTTGACTGGCGATTTGCCCCGAATTCCCAGCGAAACTAGTATTGGACCGCAAAAGTCCACTCCACTGATCTCAAATGGCCTATTTCCATGTAAGCGATCAGCGGGAAGATTGCCCATTATTTGGGATAAGAGTTTCGGCTTGTAGCGAAAACAATGTACACATTTTCGGACTACTGCACTGCAAGCCTGTCGAGCATTGACCAGCCAAACCTGCTGACGAAGCAGGCCCATTAGTACTAGGGGATTGGCGTGGCAATGAGAGCGATGCAAATGCTCCAAATAAAGCGTTACGAAACGACATTTTTTTGGAAGCAACAATGGGAATTTGGCATTATGTGCTAATGGTGCCTTCAATAAACGACCTCCTACTCGTAGCAACCATAACATACGCCTGCCATGCTGATGTGGGTGCAAAAATGGTGTCAGTTTTTGCAATGACGGTTGCAACACGACTGACTTCTTTATTTTCTTTATTTCTTCGCTGAATTCAATGTGTTGAATTACAGATATAACTGCAAGGAATGCGAAGCTTAACTCAGAAGCTGTAGGAACAAGTGAAGAATGACTTTCTTGTTTTCCATTGATAAAGCGGAACATATAGGCAACGATGCGGATTAGCTTAGAAAATGATGACGTTGACTCAATAAGATGTACGATAGGATTTGCTACCTCATCGACCGCGATCATAGTAATTGCAGTTCTACGCTTCTCTAGCAGCTCTAACTCCTTTGATAGGGTGATTTGTGGGTTGGCTGGCCACAATGTGTCAGAGAGCTTTAAAAATCCTGGTCCGCAAAACCACAATGATGTTTTAAGCTCCTCAACTGAACATCCCCGAGATACAATATCTGCTGGGTTGTCTTTCGTTGGTACATGACGCCAAGATACATTAGTTGTCAACTCTTGGATGGTTGCAACGCGATTAGCAACGAATGTGTTCAAGCTAGATGAATGCATTCGCAGCCAATGAAGCACCACCTCAGAGTCTGACCAAAATGTGACTTGATTAATAGGACAATCAAGTACTTTCCTTACCGCATCCCATAAGGTAGCTAACAATTCTGCAGCACACAACTCCAGCCGCGGAACAGATTTTGTTTTCAAGGGCGCTACCTTAGATTTAGCGACTAGCAGCCTGGTAGTGATACCCTTATCTGTTTGCATTCTTACGTATAAACAACAACCGTAAGCTCTCGTTGAGGCATCAGCAAATCCATGGATTTGACATCCTTTCGATTTAAGTGTGCCAACGTAACGAGGTATATGCAACGAGTTTAGATTTGAGAAACAGCTAGTTACTGCCTCAAATTCTTGCCTCATTTGAACAGGCAATTGGTCATCCCACCCAAGTTTGTGCAACCACATTTCCTGTAAAAGGACCTTCGCACGAGTTACGATCGGACTTAACAAACCTAAGGGGTCGTATAACCTTGCTACAAATGACAAAACGGATCTTTTGGTCTGTTGAACTTCTACTGGACAGTTCATGGAATATCTAAAGCTGTCATTCATTGGATTCCAAATTAATCCCAATGTTTTTGTGTCCTCTTGATGACCAATAACTATATCGTTTCTAGCTGGTTGTGCTGCGAGTTGTTTACAATTGGACGACCATTTTGTGAGAGGAAATCCAAACTTTTGAAGAATTGCGATCAAGTCTCGATGCAACAAGCACAATTCTTCGACGCTATCTGCTCCTGTCAACAGGTCATCAACATAGAAATCTCGGGCTAACGATCTTGCAGCAGCTGGATGAGTGGAAGCATGCAAGTCGCTTAGATGTTTTAAACATCGAATTGCTAAGAATGGAGCAGTCGCTGTCCCGTACGTTACTGTGTTTAATCGAAAGATTTGTAACGGATCAGTGGGCGTTTCCCTCCACACAATAAGTTGAAAGTTGCGGTGGGACTCGTCAAGTTCAATTTGACGGTACATTTTAGCGATGTCTGCTGTAGCAGCCCAAGGACGAAGTCGAAATCTTAGCAAAGTCTCCCATAACTGCGGCTGGATGGTCGGACCCACCATGAGTAGATCATTCAGCGACAATTGAGAGGAGGACTTGCTAGAGGCATCAAACACTACTCGAAGTTTAGTGGATGCGCTGTGCGGTCTTAGCACGCATTGATATGGGATGAAATAATGCGGCTCTCTCGGAATTTGATTGTTAGTTGGGCTCATGTGACCCAAGGCCAAGTATTCTTTCATAAAGTCAATATACATTGGCCGAATGTCTTCTTGCTTGCTCATTCTTCTTTCCAAGGCCAGAAATCGTCGCTTGGCTGTGTCGTAAGACGTACCAAGACAATGTGGGCTTGATTTGAATGGCAGCGACACTCTGAAACGACCCGAGGTAGTTTGGCAAATAGTCTCCACAAATGACTTCTCGCACAGTTGTTGCTCTGGGGTATACAAATTCGAATTAATTGTATTTGGCTTTTCTTCCAACTCCCAGAACTTGCGAACTATTGAATCTATAGCTATGTCGTCGTTTACGACGCTAATGAAAGTCGACGAACTAGTAGCTGCATTCAATGTTCGGCAGCGACCAGATACAATCCAACCAAAGGCAGTCAATTGCAATGTTGGGTTGTTATCGGATCCTTTTATTTTGCCTTCTCTTAATATATCAAAAAAGATATCAGCACCGAGCAACAAATCAATACGTTGCGGCTTGTGGAATTGAGGATCAGCTAATTGTACATTATCAGGTACCTTGATCTCTTCAGTGTGCTTCTCTGGTTGATACGACGAAATGGAACGTAACACACCAAAGTCTGTTCGGATTTCTATGTCGTCCGTTCGGGACGCTATCGAAGTTTGAACGCTGTGCCGAACAGATGACTGACAATTAGCAATGCCCAACAATTGAATCCCAGATCTTTGCCGTTTTAATTTCAACTGTTTTGCCAGTTCTTCAGTTATGAAATTTACTTGCGAGCCGGAATCTAATAAAGCTCTAGCTAAGTGATAAGATCCAGATTGATCTTTTATCTTCACAACTGCAGTTGCCAAAAGAACTTGATCAGAGGCTATCCGTGCGTGATTTACAGATGAAATCTGTGACGAAGTGACACGAGGGACTGCTGATACAACTGCTGAGCTACTTTGAGCCGCTTCAGAGCTGTATCTATGCAGTATGGTATGGTGCGGCTTAGAGCACACACGACAGTGGGCTGATTTGCAAGCAGCCACTGAGTGTCCTGTTCGCAAACAATTTATACAGAGCGGATAGCTCTTTGCGAACGTAAAACGTTTCTGGCAAGGTATTGCTGCGAACGACGAGCACGAGTGAATGAAGTGATCGTTCTTTTTACAAAACACGCATTTGGGACTCTGCGGCTCACTTGGCAGAGCGACAGCTAGAGAAGTTTTCCCAATTCTTTTCTTATTATCCTGAGCTACCTTACGACGTGGACCAGATGAGTCTTCAGCACTTAAATGCTGATACCGTCTGTTCAAGGCAGCTTCACAATCTTGCCACAATGGAAGCTTATTGTAGTCAAGATTCTCTTCCCACCTAGAGCGCGTGCCAGCGTCCACTTTCATCATTACCAAATGGATGAGCATGGCATTCGAAATCTGCTTATCAGATCCTAGCGATAAAAGAGATTCGTAAATGGCACGGACTGAGTCTATCAGCATGCGCAAAGATGATGCTGACGGTTCGGACATGTGTGGGAGATCAAATAGTTTTGAAATGCTGTTAAAAAATATGAGACACTGATTGTCGTACACATTTTTTAAAGCAGCTAACGCTTTTGGATAATTTGCATCTGTCACCTGATATGCCTTGACAGTGCCTAATGCTTCTTTGTCCAAGCATGACAACAAGTGGTTAAACTTTTCTATATTTGATAACCCTGGCTCGTTGTCGACTAAACTCTCAAAAAGTCCAATGAAATTCTTATATTCCGAATATTCTCCGCTAAACTTTGGCAGCTTTATATTCGGTAGATTCCTAGAATGTGACACTGAGCTAATCATTGTAGAGTTAGCGGGACTCTCACTTTTAGGTTGGCTATCACTACCTCGCTTCATAAGAAGTGCCTTTGTCGATACACACAAATCTTCTAACGTTGACCGAGGCACTAAATCTGCGTTAATGTCGTCCAACTCTTGTTGTGTCTTAAAGGCCTTTTCTATGTAGCGGTTCAATATCTCAAGTCGACATTCAATTTCAAATGGCTCTACTGGTTTAGTGTAATCTTTTAATGATTTATTAATGCGTGTTATGTCGTTTGTAACATTTTTGTAAACGGCCAACAGAGCTTCGACACGCTCTGATGATGACTCGTCCATAGACCTATTCTTTCCTCGCTTGTTAGTCATGATGCTATAAGTGATGCTCAGTTGAAACCAATTTCAATCGAAACAAATAAAAGTTCACTTAATGTATGACAACAAGCGAAGAGCAATTCAAGAATGTTAACAAATGCGCGCGATCGTAATAAATCTCAATATATTACGCTGGCAGTGTTAAACTATACTTGAGTGACTGTTACGATATAGCGAAGACAACAACCAAAATGTTGAGTGACTATTTGGGCAAGTGGTCTATTGAGTTATATTTGACTGTTGAGCGACTGAGTGCAATGCATTCATAAGCGAGAGCGCGCCGGTATGAATGCCAAAATATAAGTGCAGATCGAGCTCATACAATGAGCGCAAAGCGAGAGTGCAAGTTTTGAGCGCAAAGCGAGAGCGCACTAATATGTGCAAGCGAGACAGTAAAACGAGAGCGCAACTATAAGTGCAAGCGCGAGTGCAAACGATATTGCAAGCGCGCATGCAAATGATGAGCGTAAATTAAAGCGAAATTTGCTGTGTAAGCGCGAGTGCAAACGATATAGCAAGTGAGTATGCACTGAGCGCAAAGTGAGCGCGCACTAATATGTGCGAGCGAGAGCGAGCTGTGAGCGCAAGCGCAAAACGAAAGTGCGAGACGAAAATGAGCAAAAAAACTGTAACACACTAGCGGCGCCAAAGAAAACTTGGATTATGCGAGGCAATAGAGATTGAATTATTTGCAGATCAAAGGTCAATATGCACCTTATTATTATTTTTATTTATTTTTTTTAAATTTCAATTTGAAATAAGCTCAACACAATGTACATAGGCGTAGATTGTACATACATTAATATTTTGTATGTCTCAAGTAATGCATTTATTTATTTATGGCTTGCATTACTTGGTCATCTATGTGCTCTATGTATTTATGTACTTCCCTGATTATCCACAAAATCCATAATCCAGCTTCCTTCAATTCCAGAGAGTGTCCACCCGGGGGCGCCAAAAATGTCCTTCCAAAAGGAGTCTGGTCCTTCGATGGCCAGTGTATAATATTTATAAAAAAAAGTAGACAGCAACTTGCGGTCTCTCTGAAATATACGAAGTGCTGGCACCGGTGTTCAATTTTGTACTGAATTTATTAAATTTAACATGAACGCAAGCGCAGCTTGCACAGTAGAGAGCGCACCTATGCGCATCTAACAGCGAGCAGCGAGAGAGCGATCTTTTGGAGAGCGACACTCCCGTGCTAGCGCGTACAATAACAACTTTTCTGTACAGTGGTTCAGCTTCAAGTACTTAACCTATACAATTTCGATAATAATTCAATTAATAATTCATAATAATTCAATTTCTTATAATAATATATAATAATATTTCAGAAGGCAATCCAAATGCCTTAACACATAGAATATGCGATTATAAATACTAGATTGATTTATAATGATATGCATTAATATATAATTAATATTCGTTTGCATTATAGTATCAATATAAAATTAAAATAAAAAGGAAAAGATAATATTTAAATAATCAAATAAATATGCTATTCACTCAATTAGTTAAAATAAATGATTTATTTTTTCTGAGAACAGAAAACTAGAAACATACTTTTTAAAGCACAAATTATCAATTTTTGACTAAAAGAAAGCGTAGGAAAATTGAAATCTTTAAACAAATTTTCTATGAAAATTAAATATATAGATAGATATATAGGCTTATATAGTAAAAATAAATCAATAAATAATTATTATATAAATATACATATATATTTTTATTTTTTATTCTTAAAAAAAAAAACATGAATATATTTTTAAATTCACAAATTGATAAATTGAATTTTTATTATTATGTCCCTTTGGTATAGTCTCATTGGAATTTATTATTTTCCCATAACTATTTTAGACAATAAATATTATTTGAATCACAGAGTTACAATCAACTAAGAACTTTGCCTTTGTTTTTATTTTTGTATCCTAATTTGCAGAAAATTGTAGCAGGGCTCTTCTCTTAAAAGCTTTAACTTATTTGTTCCTTTTATATGAAGTTCAAGGTACATTTCATTCAACTCACAAGCTTTTGCGTTCCTTGTCTTTCTCAGCAAAGGAGTCAGCCAAAACAATATTCGTTGCATAGCGTGACAATCGATTGCTATCGTCGTCCTTGACGACATTGCCGTTAGACTCGGTCATTTTGATGGGCTATTGAACACTTGATTTTCAGATTGGTTAAATTTCTGTTATTCTCGAAATCACGAACTAAATAGGACAACTGTTAGAAAGAGACTAATGAAATTGGTTAAAGCATATGGGCTTATATTTGAAGCCCAGAGCAGCGAAATAAAACATTAGTTGATATCGGTTCATTTTTGATAAAGCTTATCAATTTATTGGGCTATGAATAAAGTAAGAGTACGCAAAGGAAAGAGTAATGCCATGAATATGAGTAGATCAAATGAAGAGTAGATTTTAAATGCCAATGGCTTAAAATCAGCTGCAAACCATTATTTTTGATTAATCGATTTTTATAGCCAATTCATAAAAATTGGAATTACTCAAATGGTTTTTCAAATTAAATGGAGCTTATGACGACTCCCACAATTTAATCATTATTAGCCATGTCATCATTCGTTTTTGAATTAACAATATAGGGAGCGCGATTTCTCTATCTCTATCTCTCTTTCTCTCTGTCTGCCGTATTAATTGCTAACAGAATCGATTACATATTAAATTACCTTATCATTTGCAAATTACTCAAGGCAGGCAAGGTGTATTTTCTAGCAGATAGCGCCGGTTAATAGGCACTTAAAAAATACATACATAAAAAATATAAACAAAGTGAAACTATCAATTGTTCTTATTATGTAATTGTACATAGGCACTTACCATCTGTTTCTAATCAGACATGTTCCTATATGTTCATATATGTATATATATATATCCTGATCTGTACACGAGTTTTTACTAATACATATTCCATAATATTCAATTCCATAGGTATTCCATTCTTGTTAAGAGAACTGAAATTGAAAATATATATAGTCTTGTGTGCTATATGACTAATTGATAAGTAGAGTATATATATTTGTCATATTTTATTTGGATTTATTTTATATATATATTTTTTTTAGTATACAAAATTAGTCTCTTTCAATTTCAATTTTTTTTACAGATACAGTTGTCTCCTTCTTAAAGAATTATTCTCAATGAAAATATACAAAATTATATTAAAATACAATTCACAAAATATATACAAAATTCACAAAAATAATTAAATTAAATTAATACTGTTTATAAATAAAGTTTAATTAAAATACAATTTAAATAGATGAGGACAAATAGTAAAAAAAAGAGAGAAAAGAAAAGCATATATTAACGAATCATCGTTGTCAGCACAATATCATCAGTAAAGTTACATGAGCTTATTATTTATTTTTAATCAACCAGTCAAGGGAAGCATAACACGTTTACTTTCTTAGACAATGAAGGCATATCAATGGGAAATGCATGGACATCACTCTCTTGTGCTGATAAATGGCATTAGCGCTGCGTATTCATGATATCAGCACTTTGAATGTGAGAGAGTGTTAAGTCTGGTAGCGATAAGAAGTTGACGGCAAATATTTAATATGCGTAATCGGCGCATGCGAGTCTATTAACATGCAAGTATTTGTTTACTGCTGGTCAAAATTTAAGCCAAATAGATGATGAATAAGTCATGTTTATAGTATGAAGTGATTTTGAAGTGATTATTGGCTTTGCAAACTTTTAGGATTCGTGAGGTTTTTAAAGTCACCGTCAATTCCAAATATTTTTGGAGACTCATTAAATGATAATCTCGACATTCCAAGTATTCCAATGTATTATCAATATACAGTTAAAACTAAAAGTTTAAGCTTCATTTATTTTTATTCAACAATTATATAATAACATTATCAGTGGACTAAATATGTTTATAAATATGAAATATCTTTTTTAAACTCAAAAGTCCCGCGCTAACCTGATAGTTATTAACAGCAGCGAAAAAGTTCAAATTTGAAATTAAAAATCGATTTATCGAACATAAACTACTCATAATGGTTCTGTTAGGGCTATGTTAAAATGTCGTGCATTAGTGCTAGCAGACAGTTCAGTTACTTTACAAACTGTTTATGCTTAAAAATTATATTGATATAATAATTTTCTACTCGAAAAAATGCTTAAAAGATAATTTAAATGATTGTTGAGATACATTTAAATGTATAGCTCACTGAAATTCTGAAAATAAATTGCTTACTGTTATTAACAGTTTGGGCAAATGTTAAGTTTTTGCTTTTAATAACAGAGTCATTAACGAGCTAGATGAGCGACAATCAGTGAGTGGTTCGCTCATTCAGTTTCAGCGAGTCGTTCGATCGAACTTATTCCATACTCTATTAGTAATAGAAAAGCAATTCAACAAGTCATCGACATGTCCGGTGAAGGAGAAAAAACTTATACGCGTGCAGAAGTTGCCAAACACAATACCAACAAGGATACATGGCTGCTAATTCACAATACTGTTTACGATGTCACAGCATTCCTGAACGAGGTAAGCAGAGTCTAGCAATTAATAAACAGCAACAGCACCCCTGTTGTACACGTCGGAATGAGGGCGCGGGCGATGGAATTTGATTTCCCCTGGTGTGAGTAGTTGCTGTGGGAAGGGGGACAAGTTGTCTTATCATCATTACTTGGGTTTTATAACTCGTCTTAGCAGTGTTATTAGCCTGTACATATGTATATGTTTCCACTTATTGCGTTTGAGAATATGATAATGTTACCCGTAAAACACGAGAAGCCACTTGCCCCTGTACTTTGACCTACGATCTATGAATGAATGAATGACCTACTCATGCTCACAGCTACATTGAACTTGTGAAGATATTGTGTTTGTCGTTTTTTCGAAACGTTTATGTTTGTATTCATATTTATTGCATATTATTTTTCGTGCCAGCGCGCAGTTTCAAATGTTATTTTTATTCATTATCAATGGAAATGGGGCAAAAGTTAAGCAAAATCTGTTCAAACGAAAATTTACATTTCTACTTTGTATTTAAGTACTCAGCCGTATATGGAAGGAAATTAGAAAACCAATGTGAAGCGAAAGTCACACAAATGTATATACATCTGTATATATAATGTACAATTCAGATCAGCTTTATATACCTTGAATTTCTAAAGTCAATCAACTAGAAAGACCTAACATAGTGTAAAAATCGACATATATATGATTCAGTTAACAAAAGAATAAGTGTTCATATATACATGCATGGATTTGTAATAATCAATATATAAAATATTTAAATAAATAAATTCTTTGTTGCTGATATATACATTATATAATAATATATAATAATTGGTGTATTTCCATTTGAAAAATATCAACAATAATCAATCGTAATTTTTCTTATCAGATAGGAATATATAAATTAAATATATTCATTATTATATATTATTATATTTATTATTATCTATTAGTATCCGCTTAAAATCCTTATACAAATTAGCAGATGCTAGTCACTATGACCGTTTGGTTTTAAGTTCTGCTGGTGATAAGAAGGCCCAGCACTTAAATCATTTCTGTGTTATAATGATTACGCTGCAGTTTGTGATGCGAGGCAATTAAAGTTTGTGAATGATGAAAGTAGAACCTTGCCTTGCATTAAAAACTTTTCGACGTTTATTCACACTGTTTAAAAATAGACACGCTTCATCCGACTGCCGTGGGTCGAGCGCATTTGATGCGGGCGCTTGATGTTTTAAACATTGAGCAGGGTTTCACGGTCAGCGTAGAAGGCGGCAGCAAATCATTTGCATAGTTTGGCATATGAAAAGAGCGTACTTAATATTCGTTATTCATTTGCTTTCTTTCAGCATCCCGGCGGTGAAGAGGTGCTGATCGAGCAGGCGGGCAAAGATGCCACCGAGAACTTTGAGGATGTTGGCCACAGCCACGACGCGCGCGACATGATGAAGAAGTACAAAATTGGTGAACTGGTTGCCCACGAGCGCACGAAAGTTGCCCAGAAATCGGAACCCACCTGGAGCACAGAGACACAGAACGAGGAGAGTTCGTTGAAATCGTGGATAGTGCCACTGGTTCTCTGTCTGGTTGCTACGTTCTTTTACAAATTCTACTTTGGCAATGCTAAGCAGCAATAAAGTCAATAAATAATTCCCACTCGCCTCAATGCTGCACCACTTGACGCCTCCACACAGTGAGAGAGAGAGGGAGAGGGGGAGAGAGAGACACACATGTAAAGAGTTGATTTCCAGATACCCTGCCTTTAAATACTAATACTGTTGTGTCTCATGCACTTGCCGGAGGCGTTTGGCTGCGCGCTTGCCATTGTCGCTGGCGGAATTTGTAGAGAGAATTTGTGCTTAGTTTAAAAGTTAAAAATGTGCATGTTTTGGCATCTTGTTTTTGTACTAATTGCTATAGTAAGTGGGTTTGAGTTTTCTTATGAGCTAGATAATTGTTTAACTTTCCAACACGCAACAGAAATATACACAAACATATATTTAAATAGACTATTAAATATGAATGTATTCGAAATTGCTTTGTTTGTTCTTTTGTCAAAACAAAATTAATTTTCGAACTCTTTCTTTTTTTGTATCACAACTAATGTTACCATGTCGAAATTTATTCACGTAGCTGTCCTGGCCGGCAGCTCAATGTTTGCACTCTCTGCTGCCGGAGCTGCCCAGGATCGAAGCAAAGCGCCCCAGATGAAACGTGAGCTGCCCACACGCAGCATGAATTTAGATGCGTTGCGTCGCACCGAGTACGATGTTCTGATCATTGGCGGTGGAGCGGTAGGCGCTGGATGTGCTCTAGATGCAGCTACACGTGGATTGAAGACTGCCCTGGTTGAGGCCGATGATTTTGGTAGTGGCACCTCGTCGAAATCCAGTAAATTACTGCACGGCGGTCTGCGAGATTTGGACCATGCAATCACACATCTCGACTTGTCCGCCTTTCGGCGTGTTCACTCATCGCTGCAGGAGCGCAGAAACATTACCAATCTGGCGCCGCACCTCAATCAGTCGGTGCCAATTATGCTGCCCGTACACAATTGGTGGCAGTTGCCTGTCTATTGGATGAAACTGCGTCTCTATCACTTAATGGCACCGGGCACATCGAAAGGATTCACATACATCAATAGCCGGAAGGCCCTCGAAATGTTTCCGATGATGCGCCGTGACATGGTTGGCGCCTTCGTCTTCTACGAGGGCCAGCACGACGACGCTCGGATGTGTCTCGCAATCATTTTGACCGCCTCCCGCTATGGCGCCGACGTCTGCAACCACATGAAGGTGGTCGATCTGCTGCGGGACAAGAACAAAACTGTAATTGGAGCCAAAGCTATCGATCAACTGACCGGCCGAGCTTACACGATTCGCGCCAAAATGGTCATCAATGCAACTGGCCCCATGAGTGATTCTATTATCCGCCTGGAGGATGCTAGTGCGTCGCAGCAGTGTACGCCCACCTGGGCCTCGCACATTGTGCTGCCGCCCTTTTACTGTCCCGAAGAGGTAGGGCTCTTCGATCCGTACACGGACAACGGTTCGACAATATTCTTTTTACCCTGGCTGGGGCATACGCTAATGGGCACCTCGGATGACACACGCGAGGCCACCCAGGGGAAACAGCCAACAGAGATGGAGGTTCAGTATCTCTTGGACAGCATCAGAAACTACATTAATCCAAATTTTGATGTACGCCGCTGTGACGTGCTCGCAGCTTGGGGCGGCTATAAGCCGCTTCCCACTCAGTCGACAGAGCTGGCCCATTCGACGCTCAAGAACCATGTGATTTCTATAGGGCCCGGTAACATGGTTTCAATCGTGGGCGGCACATGGACATCGTTCCGGCTGATAGCAGAGAAGGCTATAGACGCTGCCATTATCAATGGTGGACTTCAGCCGTTGCGAAAGCATTCGATTACGGCGACCTCATGCAAGTTGGATGGCGCCATTGGCTGGTCACCAAACATGTTTATACGACTGGTGCAGGATTTCGGTCTGGAGCGGGATGTGGCCAAGCACTTGTCCGACACATACGGCTCAAATGCGTTCAAGGTGGCCGTTGGCGCCAACGCCAGTGGCAGCGTGTGGCCCATTATAGGTAAACGGTTGCACTCCGAATTTCCCTATATTGAGGCGGAGGTGCGACAGGGGGTTAGGGACTATGCCTGCACCCTGGTCGACATGGTGGCACGTCGACTGCGTGTCGCCTTTCTTAATGTCCAGGCGGCCGAGGATATTTTGCCGCGCGTGGCCAGCGAAATGGCGCGCGAGCTGAAATGGAGCCGAGCTAGGCGATTAAGAGAAATCAAAGAAGCGCAAGAATTTCTAAATACTCAAATGGGAAATACAACCGAATTCGATCCAATTCATATGAATATACCCATAAAGCTGTCTGTGGATCAGGTGCAGAAGTATGCCGAGCATTTCAGAAATCTCGACGAGGCCAATACGGGCTTCGTGTCGATAAACAAATGCTGTGCGGCCATGAAGTCGTTCGGTGTTAAAGAGGTGCCGGTGGACCTGATGCACGACGTGCTGCGGGACATTGACTGTCACTCCCAGGGCAAGGTAAATCTCTATGAATTCCTCATGCTCATGTCGGCCATTGTGCACGGAGACACGGCATATTTACGTTATGCCAAGATGCATTTAGACCAGAAAATTTCGGCAATAAGCCGCCGGCGGCGCAAACAAAGCGAATGTACGGTCGAGCGGTCCGGAGGCGGCTTGTGAAGATCGAATCAATCAATCTCGTACAAAACTCTTAGTGTATTTAAATTATTCTGTACTGTCTCTTATACTATTTATATTTATTTGGTAGTGCTACCATATCGTAGCAAACAGAACTCAGCAGTGTTGCCACACTTTAGCTAGGCAACTCAGCTCATTCGAGTCGTTCGCGTTCAAAAAAAGTATAACGGAAATGAACGAGCAGTAACAGTAGAATATAATGCGAAAGTAATTAAATATGGAAATGTGTGTTTTAAATTTGTATTTAAGTTGTAAAGTTGAATATCGACGTTATTTAGACCTTGTAATCATTTAACAATTGTTTTCTATATTCTCTTAGCAAAACTCGTATATGCCCTATGGAGCTTGTGTGTATATATATAATAGTTATAGTATTTGTAACATTTGTATATATATATATATATATATATATATATATATGTATTTTTGCAACAATGACGATAGCATACTAATAGTGTGTTTCAATACATTTAATTTGTGTGAGTAAATGTTGCCAGGTAAAACATTTACCGGGTTTTTGTTGCTGTAATTGATGTGTTTATGTAATACACATGCAAAGGTGAAAGCAATAGTAAACAATTTCATGTATGGATTATGTATGTGCTATAAATATATATTCAAAGTGAGAAAAACATAAACTAAAATAAATAAGCAATAAGTGAATAAGGAAAATTTTACAAAGTGGAGTTATGAAGAAAATTATAAATAATTATTGTGGCGGCATATTTGATACGGATATATGTATATATATAGAAAGGTATATACATGTGCGTATGTATGTATGTATACATTAGAAATACACTTAGTTGACATGGATTTTTTCGGAGTGCACACATTCACTCTAGGGTATGGTTAGATTGGCTAAATATCAGTAAATATTAGCTGTTTAAACTTTGACCTGAGCTGAGAGACATGTTTATCGTATAAATATGTCAAAAATGTTTACTATATAAATGAAACAATAATAGAAACAAATGTCAGAATAGAAATAAACATTAAGATTGATTCTACGATGTTTTCTATGTGCACTGGGCATGATAAGTGTTTGTTGTATTCTTCTTCAGCTGTCTAAGCGACGGCATCTGTGGCGCACTCCTCCTCGACGGTGATGTACATGCCCTCCTCCTCGTAGGCCGAGTCGTGCTTAGCCAGAATTCTCAGCAATGGACGCAGGCGCAGCCACCACTGCTTCTTCGGTATGCGTTGACTGTGGGAGATGACGAAAATACTCAGATCAATTCTGTATAGAGATTACTATTGTGGCACTCACTCAAAGTTGGTGTCGGCAATGAGATCGACCAGGGGCGTGAATCGATACTGCCGCGAGACGATGCCCAGCAGTGTTGCTGTGTCGGTCGATTTGCAGTTGACGACGCCATTGCTGTCGATGTTGTTCTTGATCTGTGTGGCCAGCCAATCGACGCACTTGGCGGCCATTTTGGTGCCCATGTTGCGATCGAATGGACTGGGAGAGCCACCCTGTTGCATGTGGCCCAAGATGTTCATGCGGCAGGTGAACAGACCCTTGCCCTCCTCTGAGTACAGGCGATAGATGAAGTCAGTGGTGTAGTTCTCACTGGCCTTCTCATTGCGCAAGATGAGGCCGCGAGACACGCCCTCGGCCATTTTGGATGCCATGTGATAGACATCCTGTTGCAGATCCTTGATGGAGAACTTCTCCTCATATATATACGCGGCATCCGCACCACCAGCCAGGCCAGCCAACGTGGCCAAATAGCCGCTATAGCCACCCATGGTCTCAATGACAAACACACGACGCTTGGTGCCCTGGGCCGACTGGCGAATGCGATCGCAGATTTCGGTGATCTCATTCAAGCCGGTATCGCAGCCGAGCGAGAATTCGGTGCCGGGCACATTGTTCGAAATGGTTGCTGGCACAACCACAATGGGTATGCAAAACTCTGGATAGTTGTCGCGCTGATCGGAGATTTGGCCAGCGGCGTGGTAGCTCTCAAAACCACCGATGATCAGCAGACCTTGGATCTTGAACTCCTTGAGGCGAGCGGCGATCTCCTTGAACTTGCCCTCGGGCAGAGTACGCTTGGTGCCCAGGTAAGCACCACCCTGACCCACCCAGCCAGAGACATCAGACCTGTGGAGTGGAGTCAATTATTGAATATTTTTAACTACATCTTTACTTCTCTTACTCACCAGCCCAGCTCGCGCACATTGCCAGCAATGAGGCCCTCAACGCCATCGTTGATGCCATAGACAACATCGCCGCGATAGATGGCATTGCGCACAAAGCTGCGCACGGCCGCATTCATGCCGCAGGCCGGCGCACCAATGTGCATCACAGCCAGCCTGTAGCCCTCGATGCCCTTGCCCTGCTCGTCGAAGTTCTCCTTGGGCGGCTTCAAGCGCGTCAACATCTTGTAGGTCTCCAGGTTGCGTTCAAAGGAACGACCGCGCAGCTTCACAGCATCGGCCCAGCGACGCTCCGCCATGGCCTTAGCTACAGCCTGGGTGCGCTCCACACACTCCATAAGAGGCACACGAACCGTCTGGTTGCCGTCCAGCGAGATGACCACCGGCACTGACTCCGGCGTGGCTTCCATCAGAGCCAATGTGGCCTCGGCGCCCATGCGGCAAGCCTGTTTACATGATGAAAATTTAAAATTCACTTATCGATAATTTCTATGGGAGCTATTTAAAATATAAGTAATGAACAAGTAAAAGTAAATTATCAATGGGCCCCAGCACCCATACGATCGAAAGAAGTCAAAAATAAATGATCGATTTTTAAAAATGGCCTCGAATACAGAGTATTTCTAAGTCTGGCATTTTTAAACACTTTCTAATTATCTACTCTACACTTCAGTCTCAGTTTAATTATAGAGAACTGCAATTACTTACCAAGACACGATCGAAGGCGCTGGGATTGCCACCGCGTTGCACGTGACCCAAGACAGTGATACGAGCGTCGTGTTTGAGACGCTCGTCGATCACCTTGCGCACCTGCTCGGCGGTAATTGGATTGCCCTCCCGATCACTGGCTCCCTCGGCCACAATGACGATGTTCAGACGCTGACCAGCTGAACGCTCCTGTTTGAGAACGAAAGCAAGAGACGTTAGACATTGCACCGTTCTATGCAAATCTCAAAAAATGAGCGGGTTAGTAACTTGAGTGTGTACATAGAAGCAATGAAGAACTTCAAAATATATACAAAGTGCTACGAAAATATGATAATGATAATGATCTAAGAAATAATATATGTACATGTATATATGTTTCTATGTGAATAGATGACGACAAATGTGAGGTTACAAACAAAATTAAACGATGATAAATACAGGTGAGACAGAGAGAGAGAGAGAGAGAGAGAGAGAGAGAGAATGTTTGTGTTTTTTTGTTTGTTTGTATATGTGTAGCTTAAACAATGAATTTGAAAGGAAACACGCTAAAAGTAAATTAACAAATAATCCATAAATATATAGATATTTACTAATCAAGCTAAGATACAGTGAAAATAAACGTAAACGAAGGCGTAATAGAAGCCAATTAAATTGTCCAGCAAAAAGTAAATAAGTGTATTTGTTTATATGTGTGTGTGTGTGGCTACACTTTAACCCAATAAAAATCAATTAAATAGCCAATCAATTAGTAGTCTAGAATCAGTTTTTGACAAAAAGCTGCTTGCTCTTTGAAACGTCTGTTAGAAATGTTAGAAAAAGTTGTTAAATTAATGTTTCTTTTTTCTTCTATATATGTATATACAATTTGAATAATTTAGTAGTAAGCCGAAAAACAAAATACCATCGCATAGACTTATATTGAATTTGACTGGAAAAGGTAAACCCTTTCGCAGTGGGCTGACCTGAGCTAACTTTTTGCACAGATCATCCTGCCAGTTAGTTGGTGCGGGCTCTTCGGGTATGAACATAAAATCAGCCTCTGTGGCAATGGCGGCTGAAATTGCCAAATAGCTAAAAACGAAAATAAATCAAACACACCGAAGAAAGACACGATGCGCACAGGTGAATGAATTGTTAATTGATTTTTCATTAATTACAATATGCTTAGGATACGGATAGACAAGGATTGGGTGGGTGGGTAGCTTGGTTTAACTCGGGTTCATCATATATCTAGTTTTGGAATCGAATATTTATATAAAATAAAGGCAAAAATATATATACAAAAGAATTTATAACTTGATGCATGATATATATATATAATATCTGAATAATTCCTGCTCGCAAGTGTGTGTGTCTGTGTCTATATGTCTGTGTGAGTGTGGGTGGGTGAAATGCAATGTTTCTATGTTTTGCTGCTGTTGTCTATTGCAACAACGAAAAGCAGATGAGGCGCGAGAGATAGAAAAATAGAGAAAGAGCAAACACATTATGAGAAATATTGTGTTTGGTAGCTTTTGTTTTTTTTTTTTTTAAATAAAATATCACTTCTTGCCTGGGCCAACTGAGTGCAAAGCCTATCTGGCCAATCGACTTTCGGCGGCATTTCGGGTATAAATATGAAATCGGCCTCGCAGGCCAGGCCACCAACGAGCGCTAAATAACTGTAAAAATATATGTGTGTTTGTATTATTTGGTTATACATATATGCCGTACAAATATACATATATATACTATATAGTATATATATTGGGAAAATCAAAAGGAGAGAGTCAATAAAGGGCTGGGAGAAAGAGAGCGACAAATTAGGAAACATTACGAAATGAGCATCACTTCAATGTAAGATAAAAGAGCTGAGGAGAAGAGGAATATTAATTATAACTTCATATAGTTTCAATAGATTTCATCATCACTATCTACTATCATACATAAATAAGATATATTCATTTTAATTAGCCCTAAAATCTGCCTAAATTAATATAACAATTATAAATAATATCAGTTGATATATAACTAGACTAGCTCATTCTAATTATTTTATCATTCCCTTAATTATTAACCTAACACTTAGACTTATCCATCTCATTACACAAACATTGAATGTTTGATTCACAAGTAAACGAAAGAGAACACAGAACGATTTGGGTCTGATAGAGATATATATATTGTATATATGGAGAGAAAGAAAGTTTTCGTATGCGGGACATTCAACAATCGAGAGCTGATGGCTGATGGCTGATTGCTTGCCTGGTCCAGTTTGAGGGTCAGTCTATCGGGCCAATCTTGTGGCGGCGGGTACTCGGGCAGAAAGACATAGTCTGCCTCGGATATAACGCCGGCGACAACTGGTAAATAACTATAAGTAGTGAAGGCATTTAGCATTTGGAATTTGACACTGAGCAGAGCTAACACTTTATACGTAACTAGTTACACATCACAGACAGGCTAACTAAAACAGCTTAGATTCATTGATAACAAATGGCTTACCCGCAATGACGACCCATGACCTCCATGATGAAGGTGCGCTGATGCGAGTAGGCAGTGCTAGCAATGGCATCGATGGCCTCAATGATGCGGTGCAAGGCCGTATCCGTGCCAATGGTCATGTCCGTGCCACAGAAATCGTTATCAATCGAACCCACCTGGAAGGGTAAATAAATAGTGAGTAAGAGTGAGAGCGAGAGAGAGAGAGAGAGGAAGACTTACCAATCCAACAATATGCAGAACATTGTACTTGTTCTTCTGCTCAGGGGTAATGCTCTTATTCTTCTCCAGCTCATCCAGCAGACTGGACCATTCCTGACGGAACAGGTTGGCGCCAGTCAGCGAGCCATCGCCGCCAATTACCACCAGATTGGTAATGCCGCGTTGCACCAAGTTATTGGCAGCCTTTAGGCGGCCAGCACGCTCACGGAAGTCCTTGCAACGAGCGGAGCCAATGATGGTGCCGCCACGATGTATGATCGATGACACCGACGACCAAGATGCTTCCTGAATGCAATCGCCGCCATCAACCATGCCCTGATAGCCTTCACGAATGAAGTAGACCTGAAGTCACAAATTATTGAAAAAAGGTATTATATTCGATTTCAATAAATTTCTTTTGAAGTAAATATGAATCATTTATAAATCATAAAATATGAAATTCCAAGAATTGTTACTATTTTATTTCAAAATATTGATTTTTTTTGCGTCATTCTTGATTTGACTACACTTTCCAAAATCTTTATAATATATATAGTTAATAATATATAAATAAATATATATTATTTTAATATGTTAGTCTAACGAATGCTCGGCTATTAAAAACAATCTTAAGTGTATTTTTATTAATTTTTAATTGCTTTTTTTAGAGCTTCCTTTTACATATATACATATATCTGTTATGTATATATTACAAATTTTTTAATTAGAATTTAATTCACTAAAGTTCAATAAATGCTTTGTAAAGCTTCCGTTTTATTGGTATAAAATTCGAACTATAAAAATATCATCATATATAATGATATAAAATGTACATTTTATTAATATGAGTATTTCCTTATATATATATTATTGCATATAGCTCAGTACTTATCGGGCTTAATAGGCGATAAAGCTCTTTAAAAATAATTGAATGACCTAAACGAGATTATTAATCTATATGTTGTCAAATAAAACCAGAAGTTAAGAATTAATACAAAGTAAATAAGAAAAAACAAAATAAGAATTGAAAAACCCCTCGAGTCAGCATTTTGAACTCGTTTTCGCTTTTAACTCCTTGCCTGAAATAAGAAATTTGTATCGCTGATTGACTTTGTTTTTATATAATAAACATATATACATACATATATGCATAATTTAATGTTACCCAGAATAATTTAGCATATAAATCAAAAGTGAATAAAAGAAAATGAAAGTGACTTTGAAAAAAAAAGTAAAATAGAAACATCAGCCTTGCGACAATTTATTCATTGCAAAAATCATCATCACCATCAACGTAAAATTTTGAATAATTTATTTCAATTGCAATTATTTAAAATTTCAACTCTTTGCCCTCTCACAGAGTGTGATAAAAATTTGGCATATTGGACGCTCAAAAACCGAATTCACTTGCTCGAGTCGATCAATAAAACCAATAATAGGCAAATAGTAATTCACTTTTCAAACAATAACCGCATTTTCTCAGATATATCTGCGTGATCGTCTGTAAGTTGCCCGAAAATAAACTCAATGTCAAACGCACACGGACACAAGATTCGCCTGTGTGTAGTGGTATTGTCAATGTATTGGTGTTCTCTGTGAACGTAGTGTGAGGCGCTTTTATTTGAATTTTTTTTTTTTTTTTTTTTTTTTTGCTACCCCCTGGGTTATCTAACGGCAATTCACACCGCCAGCAGAACAAGCTAATTTGTTTTATTTCTTTTCCTTCATTATGATTTAATTGCAAGTTCAGCTGATATATATAAATTTGCTATATATAAATATATGCATAACAGAGTCTGCTGTAGACCATAAAGTTCAATGGCTGAACTTGTTCCGGTAACCGATAAGAACATTTTTGTGAATAATATGTATGTGTGTATGTATACATATGTGTCAATGTGTATTTCCAAATTATATATACCAATGCAAAAGCACTTGGCAGAGGTCAAAACTCACCTTGCATCCCAAGTAGATGGCCATACGCACACATGCCCTCACAGCAGCATTCATGCCCTGGGAGTCGCCACCGCTGGTGAAGACGGCCAGGCCCTTGTCGCGCTGGGAGCCGCGTGCCAGGAAACGTTGATTAGTATCACTATTCATTTTTTGGCCAAGCACCTCTTTCGATTTAAAAGTTATTCAAATACAAGTTAATCGATTCAAAAAACAACGGCAACGCACACACACGCACGCACGCAGAGGGAGAGAGTTAGGTGAGGTGAGAGTGAGAGGCGGACGCACGTATTGAAGTTCAAGTTGGATGCACCCAATGGGAAATATTTTGTGAATGATTCACAGCGCAACTGGAGGAGCTTCGAGGAAGCTGAGTTGTCCAAATGAACTGCGCAAATCTTATGCTGGCCACAGATGCCGTGGCTATGTGCCTGCGAGACGATTTTCACAAACTGGGCGCGAGAGCGGCGGTCGAGCGCAGAAGTTTCGGTTTTGACGTTTCAAGGTGACCTTTAAACGCAGCAAACGCTTTGCGTTAAGCGCAACTACACGGCACACTGATGCAATGAACTGGTTGGCTGGCGTTTTTATCGCGTCGCACCGTCACGTTTTAAGCGTAATGGCACTATGCGCGATTTTTGGTAATATGTTTCATTAATGCAACCAATTTTAACAGTAATGCGGGCAAGTTTCTGCTATCAATTTGTCCCTATTGTGGGTGAAAATGGGCGATTACTCTATTGGACTTTTTTTGTTTACCCCACACATACACACAGTGAGTGTCATATTGACAGCTGTGCAACAGCTGTGCGCGCATTGCCAGACAAAAGCTCTGTTACGCCAGCCTGCTTCTGCATGGCATATCGGAAGCTTTTCACCACACTTACATGCGTCTAGCCGTTAGTATTTTAAACTTTAACCGATTGCATTTAATTGGGATTATGTTACTTACATATTTGTTTTTAAATTTAGTATAGTTGGTAAGCCGTACGCCTTCTGGCTGGCCAAGAGATGATTCGTCAAACATTAAAGACTCATTGTCATCATATCCCATAAAATGTACACCGCTTATCAATGGGAGTAATTCATTGCTTAAAAGGATTAATTCATTTAAACTCTGTGGGTGGCATTTTAAAGCATTTGCCCAGTAAGCTTTATCCAATTGCCGCTTCCTCAAGAAATAATATTCTAGCTTAGGACTTGAAATGGTTTACCTACAGATATTTTGGCTGTAATCTCTGCAATCTCACTTACTTATTAAGAAACATGGAATTCATTTTTGCATTAATTTCCATTGTCAAAGTATTTAATCTATCGGAGCAGCCATGCCACAGATTGTTTTTATACTGCAAAGATAATACTATAATATATTCAAAATTCTATATATATTCAACTCACTTCAATGACTTGGGCGCTTTCCAATTGTGAATCCGATTGAGACGGCTCGGACAACTGCGGTTTACTGGGACAGTGTTGGGTCGTAGGCAATAGTTCCTGTTTTTCGACTAGGCTATGGGCGATGGCTTTCGATCAGTTTTGGGTACTACGCATTAGCTCGTACATACCGGGCTGATAATTTGGAAAATACTCGAAATTTTAATGCATGCATATCAATTACCAAAGGGACAAATCACTACAAATCACTATTATCTATAAAATACATACTCAATTTTGACTACGTGTAAGATAAATTACAATTTACATTATATGTCAAGTCTCCGATCAATTAAGGACTGGCATACTCTGGCATACTCTGTTTAAACAAATATTTTAATTTAAAATTAAGAATTCACTATTCGCTGTTGGGCAAATAGCCAAAGAAATGGAATTTTGGCTCTAGTTTCCTAATATTAATAGTAAATAAAAACATATATCGAGTTTTTTTTTAGGAATAGTTTGAACAGTATATGTATGTATATAAAACAGCTCGGAGGTATCAACCAGTCGAGCAGTGCCGCTAAGGATCGATATGATCAATTGACTTGAATAAATAAAAAATAAAATTACAAATTAAAATAGTTTCAGTGACCAACAAAGTAAATCCCACTCCAGTAGTCCAATAGGTAATCCAGATGCAATAATTCGATGATATCCGATGATTGCTAGTTAATTATACATACTACATATATGTATACTTATCATATTTTTAGCTATTACATCGAATTGTTTGTCTACATAGAGGGCACGGATTAGATGGCATGAAAATCGCCGAGAAAGGCCCATTGCGAAACTTACTTTCAATTTGTAATTGTAGTTGTTATGAATTATTCAGTAGGCATTTTTTTCACCAATTGGCTTAACCTTAATCTTTTCAGATAAATTACATATTTTCGCTTCGTTGTTTTCATTACATTTTTCTTCAAACGACGTGGAAGTTTCACACGCACAGGCTTCTCATGCTTATCCTTCTCCTTTAGCCTCTCCTTCTGCCTGTCCTTCTGTTTACCCGTTTTCTGCTCCTTTTGTTTCTTCTTCAAGGCAAAGCCAAAGCGTGTTTGAGCTTTCTTCTTGTTCTCGGCATCTATATATTGTCTTATATGGTTCACAGTACGATCGAAATCCAAACTTCGAGTTACGTGCACAAGTCGTTGCATATTCGGACTTTAGGCATAGGAAATGATTATGACGTAAATATCAAATTGTAGAACACATTGCTTACCTCTTGGTAACACTCAATCCCAGATTACTGATGTCATCGAGCGCGCTGTCCACCGCATTCACCACGGTCAACACCTCAGCTGTATTGTCGCAGAGGTAGCGATAATACAAGTTGATATTCTCCTTCATCAAGTCCATGAGGTAATCGTACTTCCTGGCAACATCCGCACAGCTGGTCATTCTGTTCTTGAAGGCCAGCAACTTTTCGTTATCGCTGCGCTGACTGAAAAGGACACAACGATAGTCCTGTGAATAACCATTCCGCAGCAGCATAGAGACGGCTATTCTCCCAACACAAGCATTACCTCGGCCAGAATAACAGCATGCGGGCAGAACTTTCAGGAAGTGAAAAGCATTGTCGAGGTTGCTGTTAAAGATATTTGGGATATAGATTTGTATAGATCGACTGGACCGACTCTTCGGCACATACCGAGCTATGCACTTCGTCAAAACTTGAAATTTACAGTTATGCATTCCTAAAAAAAAAAAATCTACTTAATTTTGAGAAAGGTCCGAAAAGAAATGACCTACTTTGTTCGTTTTCATTTTCATTTCATTATATTGAAGTTGTGCGTGTATGAATAGATTGTATACATAAACCAGCTTATAAGACTAATTCAGTGTAGTTTTTGAATCAATAAGAATGAATCCAGTTATAAGTTTATTCGTAAAGTAAATCTAACTGAACTCTCAAACTTTTTTATAAAATCTTTGCTTCTTACCCATAGTCCTAAGCTGAAATTAGAATAGAATATAATATTTATATATTTTTTTCTTACCTATAATCTAAGGTGAAATTAGAATAGAGCATAATAAACACAGTACAATTTTTTTTTGTATTTTTATTTTTTTGTTCTTTTTTTTTTTTGGTAATTAAGAAACTGTAATTTCAATAAACTTAAATTTTCACATCAATCTTTGCCTCCACACACACATACAATTTATGTGTGCTCAATGTTGTGTTGTTGTTGTTCTTCAACACATTTTGAATGTTTTTTCTTTTTTTGTTTTTTTATGTCTGTGTATTATGTATTTGCAGTTTCCATTTGGGTTATTCGACTCGGTTTTTTTTTTTATTTTGTATATTGTAAGCGTAAATTCAATTGCGAAAATATACAGTTATACAGTTTTTATACACATTTGCATAGATCATATTTAAATTCTCGGTTTGGCGTTTGCTCTTGTTGTTGTTGCCAACTCGAATTAAAATTGGATCTACTTAGCTGTCAATATAAGTAATTTCTGTTGTATTTGTATTTTGATTAGTTATCAATTTCCTGTTCTTTTGCAATTAAATGCCCTGATAAACCAAACTTAATATCAACAATAAAGCAGAATGTTGAATTAGTTGAGTTTAGCAACAATTGGCATCATTCGAAAAATAAAATTTGCTTTTTCTTTTTACTTTTTTATATAGTTGCTTCACACACCTGTTTTTTTTTTTAATTTTCTTCTTTTTTTTTTAGGCTTGGGGTTTTACATTTAAACATATAGATGATAATAAAAATATAAAAAGTAAACACTGAGACATTTAGTTATAACAATTGCACATTGATACTGTTATTGCTGTTGCATTTGCATAATTGCATATAGTAAGTATATTTGTATATGTAAGTACGTTATAAATAGTTATCGCATCGATCGTACGATTAATTTTGATACTAGTTCCAGGATGGCAACATTACTGGTTCATTTACTCTTTGAATCCGAATAACCGATTGATTTACATACAAGGAGAAAGAAAAAACAAAGATTTGTTCAAACGGGCACAATAGAACTCATGCCCTTTAAGCTATCCGCGCAATGGAACAAGTTGCTTGCATTGATGCAGAGTGAATATCTACATATATTAATATATATATAGCGCTTGTGTATGTTAACCACAGCTAGCTTGACTGCAAAACTATATAACCATTTATTTAGTTTACAAGAATTTAACACACTGTTTACTCTTCTCTTTTTTTAATCGATAACGGCATTGTAAATGCAGCACTGTGTATGTGTGTGGGAGACAGAGAAAGCAAATGAGGAAATAGAGAACATAAATTGGTTGAAAATAAAAGTTTAGGTTTATGTTGTTTTTATTTGTTGTATTTTAGAAAAAAAGATAATTACAAATAATACATAATTTGTTTCTTTTGGTTCGTATAGGCTTCTTCTTTGACGACGAAAAATAGAGGGCATTATTTGTAATTACATTATTTATATTGTATAAACCAATTAGCCTTTCTTTATTATTGTTGTTTTTTATTAAGGAAAGCGGCGCAGCGCATTAAACAAAAATAAAAGACAATAAATTTCTTGTTGACTGTGTCTTGTGTTCTGTTTGTTTGTTGTTTGCTGTTTGTATGTTAATGTAAAACAGTATGATAATTATTTATTAAAACATAATTAAAATAAATAATAATATTTTAGGCATATGTATAGTGTACGCAGTTGGCCAAAACAGCGGAATAGTAATTAACTACACAAAACAAAATTCACATCTTTGCCATACAATACACTCTTCCTGTTCCTGTTCTTATTCTTGTTCTGGATAGCTGATAGATGTTTTTTATTTTTTTTTTCTTCATTTTTATATATTTAGTTATATATATTTATATTTTGTATTTATAAGTTTTGACTCAGATAGTTCCATTTGTGAATATTTGCAAGAGCATTTTACTAACAAAGACAACTTGAACGGCATGTGAAGCAAATTAAGACATTTGATTTCATATTACATTTCCTTCTCTTCATAGACTTTTTAATCGACTTTACATGTATTGATTTGACGCGGCGAACGACATTTGTTCGTCTGTATACAATATATAAACTGTCTATAAACCAGATTCATTTTTTCTTCTTCCTCAAACAGTTGCATGACAATAGTCTTCTCACCTAAACTCTTCTCAGCCTCTAAACTATCATCACACAGCCGCGAGCTGAATCATTATTCTGCTGAATTGTTAATGTTGTAGTGTTTTGTTGTTTTGTATAATATTGTTGTGTATTGTTTGTTTGTTTGTTTAGATTTGTGTCGATGCTGATGCTGATTTTGATGTTGCTTTTATTATTACATTACTGCTCTGCTGCTTTCGACTTCAAAGATTTCTTTTTATATTTCTTTTGTTTTGTTTGTTTTTGTTTGTATTACTGAATAATATTTGCATAGTCAAAAAGGAAACATTTTAGTTGTTTGGTTAGTTGTCACCGCCCTCCTGTGGCTCGTCGCCATCACCCTGGGTATCGGAGGTCCAAAGGGTCAGGTTATCCCTCAACAATTGCATGATGAGTGTTGAGTCTTTGTATGAGTCCTCGTTGAGTGTGTCCAGCTCGGCTATCGCGTCATCGAACGCCTATAATGTGGGACAATAAGAATATATATATTTAGTATTTGATCAAATGTAATTACAACAATAACAATGCAAAATGCCGGCAAGGTAAATATGAAAGTACAAGTTCTTGTTCAGGTGCAAAACCAAAGCATTTCACTTCCATAAAAAAAATGTTTTAGTATTTACAATTATACCTTTAATTGTTTTTGTTTCATTCAGCAACTAAGCAAAATAATCAAAAATCATAAATTCATCTAGCAAAAATAAGAACTATTAAACTATTATACGATATTGAACTCTGTGACCTAACGGTTAATGCACTTTCTCTAAGAATCATTAATAATTTCACCAGCAAGATACGGACTGCATTATAAAGGGTTAAAAGCCATACATGTAACGGGGTACATAAGCCAGGCTTTCATCAATGAATTAATTAAGCCAATTTATAATTTACGTAACATGCGATGACCGTAGGCGTATGCTTATATCGTACGTGCCACGGACTTGTGTGGGTGTATGTGTGTGTCTGTCTGTATCTGTATTTGCATTAGTTAGTTAGTTAGCCACTTAACAACAATATTTAAATAATTAATATGAAACAAAGAAAACAAGATTTGTGAAGAAAGAGATTGAACCTGTTTAGCTAAATGACAAGCCCTCGCTGGTGAATTAATAATTTCGTAATAGAAGACGGAAAAGTTGAGTGCAAGACCTAATCTGATTGGATGTGTTGGCTGCATTTTAGTTTTTGCAATATCGAATGCCTCTTGATAAGCTTTTTTCGAGTCCTCAACGACGTCTTAAATTATGTACGTTAATATGGGGTACCAAAATAAATGAAACAAAAAGAAAAAAAGAACCAAAGTTCACAATTAGTTTTCAATATGATATAGATACTGAATAATGAACAATCAACTTAAATGTAGAACTAAAAATTAAAGTTTTGTTTTTATGATTTGAAATGGTTTTCGTTGCACTTGTTGCTTGTTGCTCGCTTGCCAGACATTTGCTTGTTTACTGGTTTGTTGTTTGTTTTTCAAATTTATTTTTTTATTAACCTGTTTAGCCAATTGGCAAGCCTTATCTGGAGAATTCAAAATCTCATAATAGAAGACTGAGAAGTTAAGTGCAAGACCCAAGCGGATGGGATGTGTTGGCTGCATTTTGCCCTTGCTAATGTCAAATGCATCCTGGTAAGCGGTTTGGGAATCGTCAACAACGGCTGCATCATCACACAAAGAGATAGAGTTTACATTTACGTTGTTGTTTTATTTGTTTGTTTTATAATTTAAATAGGTATATATATTTAAAGAGCTTATAGCTTATGGAATTTAGATACTTACTGTTGCGTGCGTCTCCTGTAGCGACCTCAGCTAAATACCTGTAATAATCTCCCTTCATCTTCAAATAGAAAACCTTGCTCTCTGGATTGCTGGCTTTTGGAATAAGGTATTTGTCCAGAAGTCCCTGTTGATTAAACACAGAACAAGATGTCAAAATGTAAATAAGAGATCAACAGAGACTTGTGTTTATAAATAAACATTCCTAATTGCTTCGCGCGCACAATAAGCCGCTATTAAACCAATATTATGCGAGCAAAAGCTGCTAGGCTAATATACTATTACGCTGCCCAACTTGAAATAGCTACACGCGCATATATATATATATGTATGTGTATGTATGTGTCTGCTGTAGATGTATATATATGCCAATTTTACAGCCGACTGAGGCACTTCAAAGTATTATCGATTTTCTGTCACCAAAGAAAGAAAAGCTAACAGCCAGTCGCCTCAGTCGCCCAGCCCCGCAGTCCCAACCCCCAGCGATAGCTGCTTTTCTATATATACGTATAATATGTATACATTGGCTACATATGTAGGTTGTACCTTTTAATTTATTTTTAAGCCCAGTGGGTCTGCTGACTAAAGGTAGTTTACTTAATAGGTCAACAGTGTGTCAAATGAGCACTGCTTTAAAATATATGGCTGGCTGTGCTGCTCAATAGAAAACTCTAATTAAATTGACATTAATCAAGCAAAGTTGGGCCATTGTTGGATACTGTTGCTATCTAATCTGTATGTTTATTTATATATATATACATTGCATGACTGTGTGTGTGTGTGTAAGAGAGTGTGTTGCTGGTTGCAGCAGCAACATGTCTGGAAAATTTCTTTTTAAAAATAGATTTATTGATTGTAATACAATTTGCTGCACACCCACACCCACACCCACACACACATACATAGAAGCCTGTACTGTGGGCCCTCCGTTAAGACGATTGTAATTTCAAACTAACGCAGCAATTGGTTTATATAGATGCATGCTAGAGTTATATTTTTACATAAAAAAAAATAAAATAAAACTCGGATGCCCAGCCACATTGAGATACAGCTACCACCGCCCCACTCGCATTTGGGAGCAGGACTTGCGCAGTGAACAAGGAGAACTCATCATAATTTGCTTACTCTATGGTGGATTTTGGGAGGGGGCGGATTGCGGGACCCTAACAATATTCATGGTCATGGGCAGATGATGGGAGAGCACAGTGGAATGGAGTAGAGTTGAGCAGCTGTACATACCAAAACTTCATAGCAAATTTCTCTAAGCTCCTTCTCCACACGCTCTCTGTACTCGCGGGCGAGCTGTTGTTTTCTGGCGGATGCTTCGGTTTTTTGCTCAATGGAGGAAATAACACGCCACGATGACCTGTTGTTGTATAAATGTATGCACAGAAAAAGAAATATACATAAGTATATGTAGAAACTCTATATTTCCCATTTGCAATTTACCTGCGCGCTCCAACCACATTTTTGTAGGCAACGGAGAGCAGATTTCTTTCCTCATTTGACAGCTCGACGCCCGTCTCTGTGACTGATTTCATGGCCTGGGCCATGTCATCGTAGCTACATATAAAAGTAAATCAAATTAATTATGTATTCCTTTGATCTTTGCGAATAAATGTATACACTTACCGTTCTGATTGCTCGGCCAATTTTGCCTTTTGGACCAGTTCTTCCTTATCGACTGTCGACATGTTTGTGGTTTTTTTGTTTTAGTTACTTGACCAAACTAAGAATATGAATAATTTGTATAAGTGTGTTCGTGTGTGTGTATTGGCCCACGCACGATCTCTGTTGCAATTGATAGACAGCAGAAAAATTAATTAAAGTAGGAGGAATCCACAGCTCAAAGCGTCGCTCACAGTATGTGAATGGTTATCTGCAATAGAAAGAACGATCGAAATAAAGATATAAATATATATATTTAATGATTGTCACTGTATTGCAATTGAATTTCCCACGCGGCACATTCACTTTATTAATTGGCAACCTGTTCAAACAGCCAACAAACAAAAGCGTCTGTGCTCTATGTTTGTATGTATGTATATAAGTACACTTTCTTATATTGTGAGGCACCACCCACATCTAATTGAAAGCTACGATTAATTCATTTATTTCCCTCGCCAGCTTTCGACACGAATATCCTTTAACTAACATCCACACTCACACACACGTACACACACACACATACAGCTGCAAACCCGAATAATTATCTGCCGCTGCCGCTGTTGCTGTGTGTTGCTCTTTCGACCAGGCCCGAAACTCGACTAAAACGAGAACTTGCCGCTGTCTCTGGCTAAAAACGTTGAGCTGAGGTGCGAAGGAGCAAGGATTGCCGCCGGTGGCAGAGCTCGTCGCATGCGAATAGCAGCTGCGCGTTGCAAACTTCTGCTGATATTGAGATATGCTGGCGGTGTCAATGGGCGGGTAACAGGATATTAAAGGATATTATATTGCGCTCATCAATATATGTATATATATACATGACATTCAAAACTGGTTTCGCAACATGCACATATATACATTTATGTATTTTTAACTGTAGAATTCAATTTGCAATTAGCAGCAAAGAGTCGAGTTTTAGCATTTTTGCTTCACATGCTGCAATTAGCATTAATACCGAACTGAATCATCGAGACGCTCGCCATATCAGTATCTCATTTCATTTCATCGACTTTGAATATAAAGTGTTGAGAAAATAAAGTACAGGGTCGAGCAGTTACTTAAACTCGTAATGATGATAACTAATAATAAAATAAAACAAAAGGTTTGCCTCGTCGTAATGTCAATAAATTGCGTTTTATGTTAAGCAACTGTGAGTCAGTCACTTCACATGCTAACATTTAACTTCTATCATGTATATACGTATGTATGTGTATGCACATGCTCGCTACAAAGCATATTATGATGCAAACGGGGGTTAACCTGTTGCCTTTTAGCCAACGGCTGAGTGCTTCCCTCGACAACATGACTGAATTTGTAGGTATTACATAAATATTGATTGATTATTATTTATAAATAAACGCAAGGTGAGGCTGATTGATACATTTTCCATTATCCTTGGGGACAAACATAGAAACATAATAATAACGACAAAATTATTATCCCCCAAGGCAGCCTTGTTAGTCCGCTGCGCATAGGGACCCATGGCCCATCATAATGTGCTTTTGACAGGTAACAGAAAAGGTGGGTGAGTGTGCGTGTGGTATTTGAGTTTTGCTTGCGTGTGGGCGTGCTCCAAATTATGTTTACACATTGTTAATACAAATTTGTGCTTGTGATTTACTCTGCTGTTTGCCAATGCTATAAGACATGACATTCGACTTCTTTGGGGCGCCCCAACTGCCAGATGCACATTGGATACGTAAAAAATTGAGATGGGAATGGGAATGGAAATGTTAAAAAAGCAACAACAGCAACAACCGACACGACAAGCGAATGGAATGAACGAAACAAAAAACAACAACAACAATGAAAAAATAAACCAACATACATGCACAGAGAGAAAAGTTATAAATAAACTATGAATAAAATTGAAAATGAAATAAAAGAGAGAAATCTGTGGCTTGATGGGTGTGTGAGTCTGCATGTGTGTGTTTGCGAGTGTGTATATCTGTGTCTTTGTGGTACGTGAGTAAGCATATGTATAAATATGTACTAACGTATTACTTGTGTGTATTCAGATGTCAAAGATGAATGCACAATAACCCAAAATGCAGAAATAAGAAAATGGTAACAAAACTTAAGCGAAAATGGTAAAAATGTTGAGTAAAGGTGATCATAAATATTCTATGTATGTACGTATGCTAAATATATATGCATAGTCACAATGACCCAACCACCCACTTGTTATCTAAATTTCTAAACGATCGCATCCGACCGTCAAATTGTAAAAACATTGAACGTTAGTCTGCACACAAGTACAGATAAGTTCTCATACACTCACACACGCACTCAGATTATAGATGCTTGTAAGAATAGCAACTTTTGTGCGTTGCTCGTTTTTAGGTCAATTGCCAGGTTTTCGTACAGTTATTGACAAAAAAAAATAAATAAAAGAGATGAAAACACTAACGAAACAGAGCGAAACGACGGAGTATACTCAATAGAATAATTTTAATTTCTAAATTCCAACAAATTTTATTTGGGTATGCATGTATACACATGTATACGCATAGATATATGGGTGCGCATTTATAGCTACAATCCAATCAGCCACTCCCTCCCGTTTCAATGGTGGAGCCAACAAAATCAGCTCTTAGCAATGAAGCGAATTGTATGCGTCATGGACTGCGTCATTTTTTGGGTATGCCTCACAATGAGGAAGTAGTGCGACTGCAAGAGTCACAGCCACTAACTATTTTTCTTTATATAGAAGTATGCGTGTGCACACATGCATTCTTTCGCTTTTATGTGTAATTTTGTATGTGTTATAAAAAAGAAGAAGAACCAGCTAATAGTTAGCGAAATGTCAGTGCGACAACGACGACGGCATTGGCTTCGGTCACTGGTACAGATGGAAGATAACGGCGAATAAATTTGAAACCGTTTGTTAAAGTTCTGCGATGACGGCAACTTTGACTGTTGCAAACGGCGCTATCCCATGCGAATACGGGCATGTGTGTGTGTGTTGTCGGTGCGAGCGTGTGAGTGCGCGAGAGTACTGAAAATACACCACACCGGGCGGCAAACTGTAAATTCACCACACCGGCCCCATGAGGTCGCGACGACAGAGATTCGGCTACACGGCGTTACGGCTACATGCGCAGTACAGAGGGAAAAAATACGACTGTAGAGAAATGCAGATAAGCAGAAAATTCCAATACACAGGGTTTTGAAAACTAGACACAATTAATGGGAGCTTTCAATAGTTTCATTCACTTTTCTTCGATTTGATGTACGATTGAACCGCTTAAAAAGCAACAAATCAAATTACATACATACATGTATGTATGTACATCTTATCCAATGAAATTACGCATACATACGTCCATGAACGTACATCAGCTAACAAGAAACAAGTGTGTGTGCCTCACAGTGAGGGGGAGGGTTGTGAAGAGCACGCAACAAAAAGTATAAAAATAATCCCACCGGAGAGCGAGAGAGCAACATAAAGAGAACACACATTTCCAAACGGCCAAAGGCAGCAGCGATAGCGAGAGCAGTACGGTATAAAAGAACACGTAACCGCGTGTGTCGTCCACTTACATACACACAGATATATATATATGTACATTCATAAGTATATCTATTTTGATATATATTTATAAGTAATATATATTTTTATATCTGTAGAAAAATATATGTATATATATGCATGTGGTGAATTCTTTAAGTAAATCCAATAAAAATTAAGTTAACAACGTACGTGCATTTTTATGCACAAGTCTGTGAAAAATAGCCCAAACGAATTAATTTTACAAAATTTACAATGCATAAGGTACAAATTCATTTTTTTTACAAAGCGAATATCGCCGCAGCACACTTTTAAATGTGCATATGCGTAATACATTCGGACTGGCTTACATATTTACACACATATACACAGTCATTCGCTCCGACGTTCGTATGCAAGTATTTTAGCTATTGACGACTAAAACGCCTAGCGACCAGAACACACTTAAGCACCACAATTCGCCTTCGCATTAGCCAAGTCAGTTGTTGCCACGGCCGCCAACATCAACCAAAAGCACTGAAAATATACGAAGCTACGAAGCAAACGAATCTCACGTCTACATATATATATGTATAAATATACATATATACACACACATAGAGACACACACTAATACAAAATATACCAATACTAATGCATATCAGGCTTTTGTACATACACATGTACGTATTTTTGCACAAATTCACAGTTCTGAACATTTTCGTCTTTTTGCGTAGTATTTTTATCGATCGTTCCATAGAAGCATGTAGAAAATTTTTTTATACATGCGGCGTTTGCACATGTTCTTGGCGAATTGAAAAATTTATTGAAATGCATAAACTACCGAAATGCACATGTTTATCGCCTTAACTCGCTTTAGATTTTATAATTAATATATACATATGTGGGTACATATACATATTTCGCCCCATATTACTAATGCAAATTGGTTGGTTACCTTACATTCGATTCACTCGAAACGACAACGACGACTACCAACGAACGGCGAACGACTAAAAGTGATGGCAAATGTTGCACACAGTAAGCGCAGTATCTGTGTGTACGCCTATTTGGTATACATGCATGTATTGGTAGATTTCACACACTCATAAACGCATACATAGACGGCAGCGCATGCCGCTACAGCAATTGAGAGAGCACAAAGTAAAAAGAGAGAAGAGAACAAAGAGAACAGTAGGTAAAAATGAGTGTTGCCAACCTGGCTACAAAAAACTGAGTTGCCAGGTGTAAAACAAGTGAACTGGATTCGTTGAGTTTTAAATGACCTGTTGTTGTCATGCCTAATCCGCCAATTCGAATTCAAAGAAGCTTGCTGATTAACTTTGGTTATTACAGCTGAGCAAATTACTTCTTAATTATACACATGATGTACTGCAGCTTTTTACGTTAAGTGCAGTAAGCATAAACAAATTTGTTGTTGGCCATTACAAGCTGCAGTTTTATACATTGTATGACGCATGCCACAATAATGTTGGGGAGGAGCTTGACCGAATGCTGCTGCCGCTGCCGTTGCTGCTGTTGCTGTCGTCAATTGTGCGCAATTGTCGTTTAATTGAGTAATTTGAATGAGACGAACGTCCGTATGTTAAATTTTAAATTCGAGTGTTACGCGAGTTGTATTTGCGGCCTTGTACGTGTCTCTTTGTGCGTTGTAAAATTGACCAACAATTACTAACTATTCTAAAAAATCTAATTAAAATGGAAATCCATTGTACATTGCGCCATTGGTTAAGCCCTTGAATTGCGATTAACGCACAAACCTATTTTTGTACCTGTTAAAGCCTTCCAGCTCTTATCTCTGGCACACTGATTAAATTTTATTTTTTCAACTTCACGGGTTGTGACGACGCCTTATCAGCAATTATGTGCTTTTGATAAGCTTCAGTAAATTATTGCCTTAATTCTAATGTTGATTTTCATTGAATTGCGCTAAGTATATCCGAGTCGAAGTAGACACCGCACTACCAACAAACGCTTTTTGAAATTTAAATGATTAAAAAAATTCTTGTTGTTGGCAATGCTGCGTCGCTTGATTCGTCTATTCACAAAATTACGTCATCAGCGTCCTACTTGAAGCAGTAATTTTATCCAGACGCAGTTACAAATGTATTTTCTTCGATCTTACAATCCTAATATCAGATATGGGGGCTCTTATATTATTTACAATATGAAGAATTATGAATCAATTCATTTAACGTATTAAATCGATACATGTGAAAAATGCGGTCTCTCAATCTCTCGCCGACAACATGGCGCTCCGAGTAACACAATTGTGTAGAGACGAAATATGTTACTCACTGCGCCCTTACAACAAACAAAAGTTTCGAATGTTAATAGACAACACAATTACACAGTTTAACACAATTTTTTGAATTAATTATATCTTTTAAGATTTTTAAATAAAATTACTACGTAAACACACCTTTCGTCGGCTATTGCTGCAGTGTGACCGGGCTAGACAAACGTAATAAATGTTGTTTAGCATTAGTGTGGCTGAATTTTATTATTTAGACACGTTGGCAGCTCAATAATAAACGATATAATGAGAATCGATATAACATTCACCGATACAGCATTCATCGTAGCGGTCGCACGTGTTTACTTCGGTTTTTAAACTTGGAGAAGACTCAAGCCGAAATATACATATATAAGTCAAAATGCCGCGCTCGAAACGTGATAAGAAAGGTAAGGGTTACATCAGGTATTCCTGACAGAATGGAATACATTAATTTTCTTTTGATTTTACTTGCAGTTTCCTTGACCAAAACCGACCGCAAGGGTCTTGCATGGAAGCAACGCATCATCGACGACATCCGATTTTGTGTGGAGAAGTATCCAAATATATTTGTTTTCCAGGTGCAGAATATGCGCAACAATTTGTTAAAAGATCTACGGCAAGAATGGAAACAAAATTCTCGTTTCATTTTTGGCAAAAACCGCATAATGCAAATCGGCTTGGGTCGCACAAAGGCCGAGGAAGTTGAGAAAGGAATACATAAGGTACAATATTTTATATGGATAAAAAATAAATGCTTTATTAAACATCTCTTGCAGCTTTCAAAACGCCTGACTGGTCAGGTGGGTCTGCTATTCACGGAGAAGAGCAAAGAAGAAGTACTAAAGTGGGCAGATAAATATTGGGCTGTGGAATATGCTCGCAGCGGGTTCACAGCAACGGAGACCGTTACCCTGCCAGCTGGACCTCTGGAGGAGTTTGCACACTCAATGGAGCCGCATTTGCGATCACTGGGTTTGCCCACTAAACTGGAGAAGGGCATTGTGACTTTATACAGCGATTATACGGTCTGTGAAAAGGGCAAAGTGCTGACTCCGGAGCAAGCGCGAATCCTAAAATTGCTGGGCAAGCCCATGGCCAAGTTTCGCTTGACCATGAAGTGCTCATGGACAAAGGCTGACGGCTTCCAACTGCACGTTAAAGATGATGAGCAGGAGCCAAATAAAGAAACAGATACCCCCATGGAAGAGGACGAAGATGAAGAGGAGGAGGAGGAGGAGGAGGATGACGATAATGCAGACGAGGATATTGATGAAGAGTAATTAGCTAAGATTTCAATTAGAAATTAAGTTTTATGAATATGTATATAATAATTATATATATAGCTATTACAATTCCACTGTTCCTTACTTAGGCGGATGAGAGATTGCCGCTGCCACTGCCCGCGCTTTTCTTGGTGGTGCGATAGGCAATTACATAGCGCTGCGCCACCGGCAGCGGCTCTGCGTAGCCATTCAAATAGGATGAATCCTCGAAGAGCACTTCGTAATCTTCCGTTGCAGTTTGTGGCAGGCGATGCACAATGGCCTTATAGAAGCATGTTGTTTGTGGATACAGAGCCATGACTAGAGATTTCAAGACGGGGAATTTGGCATTAGCTAAATTTTTTTTTAAAGGGAAGGGTCCGACTACGCACCGACTGTATCCTTAGGGAAAAGCGCATGCCCGTCTGTCTCTGGATTGGCACGCATTAATGGCAATGGAATAACTTTGCGTTTGCTCAGCACATGTCGATCCTTCTGCTCTTCGTCTATGTCAATGACATCGTATTTGTTTTGACGGTGAAGGAACTGCACCACCTCAGCCAGGATCCAGTTCTCCTCTTCGTCGATGCCCTTGGCCAGCGCAGCCACATTGTCGCCCACCTTGGCCACATAGTTGCTCTCGGCAGGTATTGCTCCGCACAAAGGCGGTGCGCGCTCGCCAGGCTTGCCAACGAACAGAGGCAATGTCTGAGCCGAGAGCTGCACCATTTTCATGAGAGCACCACGACGAATGGCTTCTTTGTTGCCGGCATTGCGAGCCTGTGAATATGTGAATGTATTAAAATTCTGTATTATATATTTTTCTAACTATTCCCTTACCTGAATGCGCCGTTCATTTCGTATATTTCGTATCTCATGTATTTTGGCGAGAGCTGCTCGAATTGTTGCTTCCTCTTGACTTGCCTCTGCAATTTTTGACTGCAACAGCGTCTTTAGTTTCGGATTTGGATTTTGTTGTGCACGCACAAGGCTGGCTATTGAATTTTCAGCACGGCGTCTTTCACTATCCACTTTGTGAATAAGTTGTTGGATGTCTTTTAGGCGATCCTGTGAATAAAACAAATTGTAAATGAGTTTCAGGATGTGATAAGCAGTTTATGCTCTTATTACTTACCTGTATTTGTTGTGCAGCGCTCTCCGCAGTAAGTGGCATTTTAATTCTTTCTCTGTTTTATTATTTGTTTATATTATTTCTATACCTACACCAAATAATGCACTTTTTTGTTTTAGTATGCTGGAATGACAGGTCAACCTTGTTGTTGGTATTTTTATGTATGCAGATATCAAATATACTAAATAATGCAGAAACCAACAAAGGAAATGATTAACAAATGATACATTTCTATATAAAATCAGATTGAATACTTGATTTAATATAGCGAGCAAATAAATGAGAAAATTTAACTAGCAAAAATACTAGATTTACATTAATATATCGAAAATAGCTACTTCGAGTGCCATAGGCTTTTCGATAAGTTGATAAAATGCTTATCGGCTGACTACCGCACTTTACGGTGAAAGCTGGGGAAAGTCGTTTTCAAACTGAATGTAAGAATATTATTATTTATATTAGTGTTAAAGCATAATGTTTACGGCAACGTGTATCGCTCCTGTTAATATGGCCCTAGTTAAATACTGGGGCAAACGAAACGAGGAACTAATACTGCCAATCAATGACTCCGTCAGCATGACTTTAGATGCTAACGAGATGTGTGCAAAGACCACAATAAGCGCATCGGAGAGCTTTAAACAGAATCGAATGTGGTTGAATGGCGAAGTAGTGCCCTTCGAGGAGAATGCCCGATTGATGCGTTGCGTGGAAGGCATACACCGTCTGGCTCTGGCCAATGGTGCCCACAAGTTTCCATTATCGTGGAAGGTGCATATCGCATCTTACAATAATTTCCCCACTGCCGCTGGTCTGGCATCGAGTGCAGCGGGTTATGCGTGTCTCGTCTATACGCTGGCACGTCTCTACGATTTGCCCATGAACGAGGAGCTAACTACAATTGCTCGCCAGGGCAGCGGCTCGGCGTGTCGCAGTTTATACGGCGGCTTCGTGCACTGGCAACGGGGCACATCCGCTGACGGCAGCGACTCCATTGCCGTGCAGTTGGCGCCCGCTGAGCACTGGCCCAATATGCACATGCTGATCCTAGTCGTGAACGATGCACGCAAAAAGACCGGCTCGACCAAAGGCATGCAGCTGGGCGTTCAGACATCCGCATTGATACAGCATCGCGCCAAAGAGGTTGTGCCCCAGCGTGTCAAGGATCTGATAGCGGCGATTGATGCGCGTGACTTTGAGTCTTTTGCCGAGATCACCATGAAGGAGTCGAATCAATTGCATGCCATCTGCCTGGATACCTATCCGCCGTGTGTTTACATGAACGACGTGTCGCATGCAATCGCGAATTTCGTGCACGATTACAATGAGACGGTGGGCTCCGTGCAAGCTGCTTACACCTTCGATGCGGGCCCAAATGCCTGCCTCTATGTGCTGGCCGAGAACGTGCCGCGTCTGCTGGCTGCCATCCAACTGGCGTTTCCCAATGATGCCTCGCAAAGTGTTGAGTATCTCAAAGGGATTCCAGTGCCGCCAGTTGAGGTGAAGAACGGTCTTCGGGATGTCTCGATTGGGCATGTGAATGCCAAGAATATGCTCAAATATATAATCCATACGAAAATAGGCGAAGGTCCCAAACAGCTAAGCGACGAGAAGAGCCTGCTAATCGATGGCTATCCGCTGACCAAATAGTCTAGGCTCTATAGACACCATAAATCTCTAGATTCCGGGCTCAAATTAGTTAATTTGATTAAGTGTGTTAATATGTAGAAGAATTCTAGCTAGGTCTCGGGGAACTTTTCATGCAACTCATAAGATATACATCACTTATTTATCTTTCTACCTTTTTTTTATGGTTGGTTTTTTGTATATATTTATTTATTATTGTTTCTTTTATAAATAAATATAATTTTTTCTTTTAGCTCAATTTATTGTTTGAAGATGCATAATTTAGATACACCTTTTTGCTTATTCATTTATATTGTATGATTTCTTTTCTTTAAAAATATTTTGCATAAATAAATAAACATTGCTTCACTGTGCATGCAAATTGGAGATGGGAGCGTGATTAGCTCCGCTATGTGCCTTAAAACAGTCTCGAATCGAAACAAGACAAAGCAAGAAAACAAAACAATAACAAATGGCAAAAGGTGACAATAAACGTTTTTCGAATTTTAGGCAAACTAAATGTAGATCAAAATAAACAAATACAAATCACAATTAGAATTTTGTATGCTAGGCCAAATGTAATTAAACTAGAGTTTCTATAAGTAATTCATAACAAAATATATTTATATGTGCAAATATGAAAATAAATGTTTTTTATTATAAAACTGAATTCAAAAAGTTATTTTTATTCTATGCTGAACATCGACTTTTAATTGCCTGCTAGAAAACCATAAATCTATCAGAGTGAATACCCGAAATTTATAATCAATAAAAACATTCCACAGATTTCAGTTAATTTATAGAGTATATATATTTATGTATGTATATTTTTTTTCTTTCTTCTTACAAACAATATATATAAAATACTTGTTCATCTTATAAATAAGCATGGGGGTAACCATATGTACATCTAGAACTAAATAAAAAAGTACTTTTCAAAAGCAATAAAATGGGGTTGCAGCAAATAAGGCATTGCACGTTAGTATAATTAAAGTTAAAGCAGAAATTAAATGTCTCTATATATGTATTTATATAAAAATAGGCACTCCAAGTTAAATGTTCTCCATTAATCAGCCGGTAGACTCACTGCAGTCAGTCAAATGGTCGATTGTCTCGATTACGACATGATTGCTTGGAAGTGTATCTAAGTCGAAAGTATTCGATGATGCATTAAGTAAAAGCTCTAAAGAAATCTCTTGTTCCAAGGGCACTGTCGACAGCAGAACGACACCGCTTTCCGCATCCACAGCCGTTTCGATGGCATCCTCAATTTCCTGATCTTGTTGCTCATCTACCTCCTCCGGCTCGCCTTCTGTATCATTGTCGTCCGATATTAAACTTGACATATACTGCTGCACAGTCTCCTCGGTATTATCCTTATGTTATTTGCCCGCAAGCAAGCCGTCGCATCCCGCTTCCACATGCTCCATAACCTGTTGCTTCAGCTGGGCCACGTGATCTTTCAGGGTTTTCACAATACCCGCTAGGTCCGCGTTCTCGCCCTTAAGTACTTTAACACGATCCTCCAGCTTTGAGATGCGTTCCAGCTTACGTTTGCGGCACTTCGAGGCTGCCACGCGATTCCGTTGACGTTTGCGCTCCAATTTAATCTTTTCTTGATCTGCCATATCGATAGGGCTGACTGTCGGGGAAGCCACGGCATTCTGTGGCTCGTCCTTAATGACGGGAAAGCCATCTATGATTAAGAAATATGGATTAGACTCTGCTAGATTCTGTAATATACAACTAAATGGTACTCACCCACGCTGGTGTAGGTAAATCCTCCACTGATGCCATTATTCACGGCGGTCATTGTAGCGGGGGCAACAGGAGCTGGATTGCTGGCAGCTGTTGGAGCGTTGGTATTGTTGCCCAGAAACGCCTGCGAGTTTTTGCTGGTGTGAAGATTCTGGAGGGCTTCTTCAAAGCCCTTGCCAAAGGCCTCCTGTTCCGAAGTGATGGGCCCCACCTTAGTGGGGAATACTGTGCCCGGCTGTGGCGTTTGCAACAATCCGCCAGAGAGTAATATTTTTTCAAGGTCAGGCGTGTTAAGTGTCTTTAAAGGTACATCGGGTGAGTCAATGAGCAGAGGTGCCATGGCGCGCTTATTCTTCTTGTTGAGGTCCAGGAAGGCTGGACGTTTGCTGACGTTGGGAGTTGAAGTGCTATTGGGCGTTGGAAATTCCATTGACTCCTCGGTGCCAATTGGATCTGGTTCCGTTTTAGGTACTATCGGTGCGGCGGCTGCGTTACTACTGTTTGTATTGCTGGCGAGCGCAGCAGCGGAAGCGACAGACATTTTCATTTTTTTCCTTTGAATATGACGTCAGACTGATTACAAAAAACGAAAGAAGAAAAAACAAAGCAAATAGCAGTGGGTCGCTGTTGTGATAACTTGTTTTAGATGATGACTCATCGCTCCCCTTACCAACCCGCCCGTATTCTACGTATATAATCACAAGTACAAAAGTCGTGTATGACGAGCAAGTGATTTGACCTTACTTACCAATTTCTAACACAGTGTACTTTTACCGGCAAAGTTGTTTAATTTTTGCAACTAATATATGAATAAAATTGTACTTTATAAAAAGAGTTTAAATTTTATAACAATTTAAACGTAAAGGCAATTGCGTTGTATTTGGTTGGTTTTGCTATTCTCAGTGAAGTAGTCTTGATGTTGCCACATGTATATAAAATGGGAAACAGCTGTTTTCCCTAAATATCGAGTGCAATTGTCGATATAAGTGTGACTATCGATATTGTTGCTTCTTCTTCCTCTTCTTTTCCGCTGTGCTGTCAAAAACGTAGGTCGCAAATAAACTAAATAACAATTTTAATTCTGCTCAAAAGTGTATTTTCCGATGCCATCGGCAGCTATTTTATTGAATAATGAAGAAAATAATCTATAAATTGTGTTCTCTAATGGAAATTTTTTGTTTTTATGTTGTATCACTCTTTGACTGGTCGCCGACTTCTGCCGCAAAAACAGTTTGATAACTCGCAATGGCCAAGTCCAAGAATCACACAAATCACAACCAGAACAAGAAGGCTCATCGCAATGGCATCAAGCGCCCCATGCGCAAACGCCACGAGTCCACCCTGGGCGTAAGTAGAAAACAGAAAAATGAGAGGATAGATTACCATCCTCTATCATACTCCATATTCTGACATATTTCATATTGTTCCACAGATGGATGTCAAGTTCTTGATCAACCAGCGATATGCACGCAAGGGTAACCTTTCCCGCGAGGAGGCAGTCAAGCGTTACAAGGAGCGCATTGCTGCCCAGCAAGGCAAACCCAAGCCCGTTAAATTGTAAATTCCAGGCAGCATTCGATATTGTTTTGAGTGCAAAATGTGTCTTAGAATAAAGGAAAAATACATTTAACGAATGTACATAAATTTTATTTATGATTCTGTGTTCGTTTCCACTAGTGATGGGAAAATGGTATTAATTTCTTATGTTGCATATCGCTTTGCAAAGTAAATAAAACATTGTTAAATTTGTAAAAGAAGCAACTTAAGTCAAATTGAATGTGAATTACATTTTATACCCGATTGCCCTTTAAATTACAATAATAATCAATAGAAACCAGTTTAAATATGTATTCAACTTATAAAAAAAAACCATCCCTTTCAAAGATAAAAAATTTTAAATTGTTAATTTTGCAACAATAGCTTACATTTCTTTAGTATATCGATAATTCTGCGCGCTTTTGTAGTTACGCTTGGCCATATTGTGAACGTTTTGGCATTTGTCAATCTGGCAACATTCTTACCAGACATAGCCAAGCAAACAATTCGGCGACTAGCCAATTGTATGAAAATTCGTAAGCGCGTTGCCCATTGTTTGTTGGGTAGCAAAAGGCAGCGAACGTAGAACTGTTGTTCGGTCGCCATATATGTAACTTAATTTAATAATAGTACAATTTATAATAGAGTGTGAAGATATTGTTTCATAATTCTATTTAATATACAAATCGCAAATTATGTAAACAGTGAATATCTACTGCTCAAATTCAAATGCAAATAGTGAAAGAATCATTTTTCGCGCAGTGTGCTGCTGCGAATGCTTGGTGCTCATCTATATGTACGTGAATATGTACATATATAATTTTTATTGTGTGTTCGTGACAGTTTATTTCAATTATTTATAACCGACATATTCAATTTTAACTGTTAAAGTGCTGATGTTATTGAAACTAGTGTAAGAGCTAATGCGGGCGTAGTTGTAATCAGTTTTTATCGACGTTTCATTGTCGGGCATACAAACTCGCATACAGCGACACACGTGCGTGTATACATACAGACAAAGCTACATACATACATACAAGTACATACACACATACACACACAGGGCAGCGCTCAGCTGTGCTCAGCTGTCGTTTGTTGTCAATGTGTCTGATCCTGCCAGAGTGTTTGGTTTTTGCGCGGCAAATTTGTATAACTGACTATCGTTCCTATAATAACAATAACAATAACAACAACAATTGATTGATTTAACCGGTGAGTGTCATTGATATAGATATATCGGTAGATACATATATAAATCAACTTCTGTTCTTACAGTATTGATGCAAACAGTCCAAATTTGAGCTACTTTCAAATTTGTTATTTAATTTGTTTCAGTAATGCTTAGTTAGACATTAAATCCAAACAACAATCCATAGCAAATATTCCACAGGCACGATTAGACTATTTTCCATGACTTTTGTAGAATTTCGCATTAACTAAAGAGGTGCTAATTAATTTAATAATAATGTCATTTGTGTGACCAATCAATTTTAATATTTTCTGTAGAGGCAAGTTAACAAAATTTCACAATATATTTATTTTTAAATGCCAAGTACAGTAGTGCAAAGTCATTAAACTATATGTAGGAATGTGGAAGTATGAAATGTATTTATTCTTATTTTATATTTTAAACAAACAAAAAGAAAATTTGCTTTCTTTATTTTTTGTTTTATTCATTTTTCGTTTTAAATAATTTCATTTACCCTTGGCTTATTTCTGTAAAACGAATCTTTTCTTTTCTTTTCTGCTCAACTTGGTATTTGCCAGTCATTTGTGGCTAACGAGTATTTAATAGACGGAATTGAAAATGAATTACTTCCCATTTGAGGTGTGGGGCACTCCACAAAGTCCACAGAGTATACCTTTATCGTCATTCGTCATAATTGAAATGAATACGTCTTAATGCCAGCGCACTCGAAACTAAGCGCACTTTATCTTTGTTTCTGTGCCAGTTTCTATTTGCCAACTGGGCTTATCTACAAACAAATGGGCCGATAAGAAAGCTAGTTGTGTGGATATATACAGAAATACGACTACATATATGCACAGTTTATATATGTCACTCTGCTATTATCAATCTGCCGGCGTTTCGTCTTGTCAACGGACTATTAAGATTGCAATTTCTTCATTTGATTAATTGGCCTTATATTTTAGCATATTTATATATGATTAAACTTGGGCATCGAAGGTAGCTTTATCAAAAATCTAAGCAAGTACAGAAAAAGTTTAGAATATATGTGGGACTGTCAGTAAAGTATATTTCTAATTATTAAATATATACATATGTAAATTTGTCGTCTTTTAAATAAGTTTACTTGAACCGCTTAACTTTTCGAACCACCCTCTGTGACGGCATACTCAAACTCATATTAAAATAGTTATTGGGAGTGCCAGCAGTTGTATTTTCAGCTTATTTATTATTATGAGAATCGCCTAGGAGAGCTATGTTTAGGAATGTGTTTATATGTACTAAAAAAAATATTTGCTTTCGGAGATCATTTACAATTATAATCACATATATCAATTGTTATGAGAATGAGAATAGAGTTACATTAACATTATTTCTTTATATGCGACTCAACGAAGGAAGTTATGAGAGTTATTTAAGCAGTATATTTTGAGCTCTGCAAACAGAATATCTCGTTATGCCAAATTAATTTATAGAGTATATTTGATACTCTCGAAATACATGTCTCTTAAATATCCGATCAGATTAATACGATCAATAACAGTACACAAATTGATGTTAATTTGTTAAAATTAATAAATCAAATCAACTGGAGATAGGCATTGAGCGAAAACTTTGGCAGTTGCTTTTGAGCCTTTGAGAGTGTCAGAGATACATTAGATGTACGCGGCTTAGTGATATTGAAATATATTACTAGTGATTAATCAAAATCGAAAATGATGGACAATCTGCCAGTTTATTCCATATCTCATTTCATGGAATCCCAAGCACTAAGCGAAACGGGTGTCACGTATACTACGCAAGTAAGTTTTGCCGATGTCAGCTATCGAATTTTACGAATGACTCATCAGTTGCTCACAAAAACAAAACTTGCGCTTGATACTTGATGTTTACATTTATATATGGTATATATATCTTTATATATGCGCTTTTATATATTATGTTTTTTTAAGCAACAAAGTTTGGGAACTGGAAACCCCGGCATTGAGCTAAGAGTTTCTGTCCATGTGTGCGATTTTGTAGTAATATCCAGTAATAGGTTAGTGTTGTAAATTTTTTGATACATCAGTCATAACAAGATCTAAGGACCATTTAGCATTAGCAATTGCAGAGTTTCCTAAAGACTCGCACTTTGAATTCAGATGCTTTTGAAATATATTTGTACTAAAGATAGCGGATTGATATGATAATAAACAAAGTATTTAATCAGTTCATCGTTTTTTTTTTTTTTAATTTCATAGTCTGCTATCTAAATTTGTTAAGTCTATGCCTTTCGGTTTCCACGACGACTAGCTTTCAATAGTGATAACCGGAAAAGCTGAAAACAATGACTGTTTTCCTTCCACTGGCAGTCAACGTTCTCAACGTTTGTTGTAAGCAATAAAATTCTGAAGTTTAATGAATTAAGTTTAATGATTGTCTATGATACTACATCATTATTTCGACTTTGTTCGGTATTGTTGTTTTTGTCTCTGCTTTGGCTATTCTGGGAATTGTTGATAGACCGATGGCAGACAGGCGCAAAATTTCACTCACAAATTGCTTGGCAAGTTGTATAAAAATAATTATATATTTGTGCACTTACATATATGTATATACAAAATATATATACACAGGCGCAGAGGAAAATAATTATATACATATATGTGTATATATATTTCTGTTAATAAGCATTGTTTCTCTTATTTAGAATTGTCGTACTTTACAATAAATAAACTGCATTAAATGAACCTGATTGAAAATGGGCAGAGTATCTTAAAGATTTTTAATTAAATCTATTGATTTATGATATATATGCAGGCTGAGTTGTTGGAGTCGAAATGATTGTATACATAGATTTTATTTGATATATATTTAGTAGTACTTATGTACATCTACATCTGTCTTGTTTATATTCATATATCAGTTAAGAAAGATCCAAGCTTGTCTCCTTACCATCTCTCCACATCTTTAAAATTAAAGCGCCCTAAAGTATGCTCTGCATTCTCTATTTCAATTTGAATTAAAACAAGGCCGTTGTAAAGTCTGCATAAACAGCTTGTTAAAAAGAACTGTCTAGATTTGTTAGTCTTATAGCTGTCTTCGTACGGCTTAACGTAAAGTCCTCATGTCCTATCTTCATGATTGATATAGCAATTTTTTTTAAATTGCTGATTTGGTATTTTCCCTATACATTTAAACATAGAATGTATTATATTATATTTTATTTTTTTATTTATACATTTGTATATACTATACCTCAATTATAGTATTATCTACAACATTTTAGATATTTTCTGCTCGAGTGATTTCGTGTAGATTATTATTTTTTGATATTTAGTACACATTCAATTGCGCGGTCCCATGGCAACTATAATAATAATAATAATAGGGCTATGCCCAACGCCTAGTTACTTACATATTGCAGTATGTGGATTCAGAAAGGGGCTTATAGATACCTCAAACAGGAATACAAAGCAAAGCTCCGGTATTTAACTGTAAACAGAATTGGTATTAAAATAATAAATGATAAAAATTAATTTTCATACATCAGGTAAATCAACAGAGTAGTATAACTATATGAATATTCTGCTGTGCATATTTAGTATGTGTAACATAACATTATGTTATTATTATGTAAACTATATATACTAATTATTATATTTAGTTATCTTACCTCAATTAAATACGTGTGAATGTGCAGTCAAAATCTCTTCAATTTCTCTCGTAGGCTCAAACATAACTGAGTACATATTTGGGGAACGCTATGTCAACATGAAATGCCGTTCCGCTTCTCTGTGTGCTTTGGGCTGGGAGTAGACAGCCAACGGGCGGCGTTATCAGTCAACGAGATCTGACTTAACTTAACGAATACTACTATATGTCAGACAATGCGCAAGTGTGTGAGAGCAAGAGGGAGAGAGACGGAGAGTGTGAGTCTGCTCACTCACTGTTTACTGTCTGCGAGAGCTGCTGTGCGTAATTTGAACGTTCCTTTCCGTCGTTCCGCAAGCAGACAACAGTTATTACGATAACTTAATACAGGCACAACAGTAATTAGTAGCCGATGTGATTGCTCATTTTGGGCGCCAGTAATTGGAGTGTGTGTGGGAGTATATGTGCGTATGTGTGTGTGTATATGTGTGGGTGGGTTTCTGCACAAGTTTAGCTGTACGAAAGCGCCGTTAATGTTTCGCTAAACTCTAGTGTTTCTTTATCAAAATGAATAGGTAAAGATCAGCTAGAAGGGAATGCGCGACTAACAGATTATCTGTAATTATAGTTTCTAGAAGAAATGCTAATAATATTTTAATTGAATTGGGGAAAAAATAGGAAAATATAGTTCAAGAATATGCATATGGGTAATATTCAAAATCAATTACAATATATTTAGTATTGACAATGGAAGATTGTATATAAAATATTCAATTACAGGGTATGAAAAATAAGAAAATGTAAGCAAATATCATTGCTTATTATGATAAGCTACAAAAAGTTCGTTACACCCACTCTGCTGCATAGTTCACTTACGGGGTATACGAACTGAAGAGAATGCTAGGCGCACATGTTGTGAGCTAGCTGCATTATTTGCTGTCGCTGCCTGTCCAGAACCCGGGCATTGCCTGCGGTTAGTTTTCCAGCAGTGCGCGTTGCGTGTGCTCGACAGCTCGAATACGGCGCGCCGAGCTAAAAAAAAAAAATAAAAATGATAATAAATAAAAAACGGAATTAGAAATAATATTTAAATCCGTTGAATCTGTGTGTGCTGACGAAAATAAAAAACCTTAATTAGTATCAAAAAGGTTATCAGCGGTAAATATTTGATCGGCGCATGCAAGTAATTGGCACGAGCTAAATAAGTTGCGCTAAACGGAAACAATTTCCCATTCAATGTTTTGCAATTTAACTGTTTGTTGTGTATTAAATGTACGCTTTAGTGTATAAATAGAAGAATAGCACAAAAAGAAATCCAGCGAAAAAACTGTGCAAAATGGTTCGCACCCCCAAGTTGGATCAATTGGGGCGCGCCTACTCGGAGATGTCGCCCCTAAATCCCTCATCGCCGCCGACCTCCGCCGCGACGACGAGCTCCGGCCGCGAGCGTCACGATTCCGGCGGCTATGGCAGCATATTCCCGTTTGGATTCTTTCGCAGCTCCTTTGGGCGCAGCAATAACTCCGTCCAGGTGGGTAATTTCGATTCTACGTCTGCCGCCGCGCCGGCTCGACCATATGTTTTGGCTAGCTTATCTGATAAGCAGAGATATTTTGGGTAAACGTGGGTAAATTAAACCAGCCAGCCAGACAGGCAGCAGTCAAATTAAACATGTGTTCTAGTATATATATATATATATATATATATATATATAATTTATATATATGTATGTGTGATGTACACAATTGTATGCTGATTAGAATTCTACAAACTGTAAGTCGATAGCGACAGACCTTCGGGGCATAGACATTTTTATTTTTTTGCTCATATATAATTAGGTCTGTAAAAAGTCTGTTGTTAATGTCTTAGCTCATTAGCCAAAAAGTTTAAGTATAATGCATTTATAAGCAAGTCCAATATGACTTTAGGCATATAGAGCAAAGAATGTTTGCCAGCCCTGATGGTTAGGTACTCTTTGGTAGCCTAAAAGTATGCGATAGTTAATATAATTTATAGGTCTATGTTCACCTTAAATTCAAAATGAAAATGCAAAATGAAAAGCGTTATTTATAATAATAATATCTTTAAATTTTGTCTATATGTTTTATCTATAGATCTATCTTTAAAAAGTATCTTCAGATAGAGTCTTTAGATAGTATCTTTAGAAAGTATCTTTAGATAGTATCTTTAGATAATATCTTTAGATAGTATCTTTAGATAGTATCTTCAGATAGTATCTTTAGATAGTATCTTCAGATAGTATCTTCAGATAGTATCTTTAGATAGTATCTTTGGATAGTATCTTTGGATAGTATCTTTAGATAGTATCTTTAGATAGTATCTTTAGATAGTATCTTTGGATAGTATCTTTAGATAGTATCTTTAGATAGTATCTTTAGATAGTATCTTTAGATAGTATCTTTAGATAGTATCTTTAGATAGTATCTTTAGATAGTATCTTTAGATAGTATCTTTAGATAGTATCTTTAGATAGTATCTTTAGATAGTATCTTCAGATAGTATCTTTAGATAGTATCTTTGGATAGTATCTTTAGATAGTATCTTTAGATAGTATCTTTAGATAGTATCTTTGGATAGTATCTTTAGATAGTATCTTTAGATAGTATCTTTAGATAGTATCTTTAGATAGTATCTTTGGATAGTATCTTTAGATAGTATCTTTAGATGGTATCTTTAGATAGTATCTTTATATAGTATCTTTATATAGTATCTTTGGATAGTATCTTTAGATAGTATCTTTAGATAGTATCTTTAGATTGTATCTTTAGATTGTATCTTTAGATTGTATCTTTAGATGGTATCTTTAGATAGTATCTTTATATAGTATCTTTAGATAGTACCCTTAGATAGTATCTTTAGATAGTATCCTTAGATAGTATCTTTAGATAGCATCTTTATGTAGTATCTTTAGATAGTATCTTTAGATAGTATCTTTAGATAGTATCTTGAGATAGTATCTTTAGATAGTATCTTTAGATAGTATCTTTAGATAGTATCTTTAGATAGTATCTTTAGATAGTATCTTTAGATAGTATCTTTAGATAGTATCTTTAGATAGTATCTTTAGATAGTATCTTTAGATAGTATCTTTAGATAGTATCTTTAGATAGTATCTTTGGATAGTATCTTTAGATAGTATCTTTGGATAGTATCTTTGGATAGTATCTTTAGATAGTATCTTTGGATAGTATCTTTAGATAGTATCTTTGGATAGTATCTTTAGATAGTATCTTTAGATGGTATCTTTAGATGGTATCTTTAGATAGTATCTTTAGATTGTATCTTTAGATTGTATCTTTAGATTGTATCTTTAGATGGTATCTTTAGATAGTATCTTTATATAGTATCTTTAGATAGTACCCTTAGATAGTATCTTTAGATAGTATCCTTAGATAGTATCTTTAGATAGTATCTTTATGTAGTATCTTTAGATAGTATCTTTAGATAGTATCTTTAGATAGTATCTTTAGATAGTATCTTTAGATAGTATCTTTAGATAGTATCTTTGGATAGTATCTTTAGATAGTATCTTTGGATAGTATCTTTAGATAGTATCTTTAGATGGTATCTTTAGATGGTATCTTTAGATAGTATCTTTAGATTGTATCTTTAGATTGTATCTTTAGATAGTATCTTTAGATAGTATCTTTGGATAGTATCTTTATATAGTATCTTTAGATAGAGTCTTTAGATAGTATCTTCAGATAGTATCTTTAGATAGTATCTTCAGATAGTATCTTCAGATAGTATCTTTAGATAGTATCTTTGGATAGTATCTTTGGATAGTATCTTTAGATAGTATCTTTAGATAGTATCTTTGGATAGTATCTTTAGATAGTATCTTTAGATAGTATCTTTAGATAGTATCTTTAGATAGTATCTTTGGATAGTATCTTTAGATAGTATCTTTAGATAGTATCTTTAGATAGTATCTTTGGATAGTATCTTTAGATAGTATCTTTTGATAGTATCTTTAGATAGTATCTTTAGATGGTATCTTTAGATGGTATCTTTAGATAGTATCTTTAGATTGTATCTTTAGATTGTATCTTTAGATTGTATCTTTAGATGGTATCTTTAGATAGTATCTTTATATAGTATCTTTAGATAGTACCCTTAGATAGTATCTTTAGATAGTATCCTTAGATAGTATCTTTAGATAGTATCTTTATGTAGTATCTTTAGATAGTATCTTTAGATAGTATCTTGAGATAGTATCTTTAGATAGTATCTTTAGATAGTATCTTTAGATAGTATCTTTAGATAGTATCTTTGGATAGTATCTTTAGATAGTATCTTTAGATAGTATCTTTAGATTGTATCTTTAGATTGTATCTTTAGATGGTATCTTTAGATAGTATCTTTAGATAGTATCTTTAGATAGTATCTTTAGATAGTATCTTTAGATAGTATCTTTAGATAGTATCTTTAGATAGTATCTTTAGATAGTATCTTTAGATAGTATCTTTGGATAGTATCTTTAGATAGTATCTTTAGATAGTATCTTTAGATAGTATCTTTAGATAGTATCTTTAGATAGTATCTTTGGATAGTATCTTTAGATAGTATCTTTAGATAGTATCTTTAGATAGTATCTTTAGATAGTATCTTTAGATGGTATCTTTAGATAGTATCTTTATATAGTATCTTTATATAGTATCTTTATATAGTATCTTTAGATAGTATCTTTAGATAGTATCTTTAGATAGTATCTTTAGATAGTATCTTTAGATAGTATCATTGGATAGTATCTTTAGATAGTATCTTTAGATTGTATCTTTAGATGGTATCTTTAGATAGTATCCTTAGATAGTATCTTTAGATAGTATCTTTAGATAGTATCTTTAGATAGTATCTTTGGATAGTATCTTTAGATAGTATCTTTAGATAGTATCTTTAGATGGTATCTTTAGATAGTATCTTTAGATGGTATCTTTAGATAGTATCTTTAGATGGTATCTTTAGATAGTATCTTTATATAGTATCTTTATATAGTATCTTTAGATAGTATCTTTAGATAGTATCTTTAGATAGTATCTTTAGATAGTATCTTTAGATAGTATCTTTGGATAGTATCTTTAGATAGTATCTTTAGATTGTATCTTTAGATTGTATCTTTAGATGGTATCTTTAGATAGTATCCTTAGATAGTATCTTTAGATAGTATCTTTAGATAGTATCTTTGGATAGTATGTTTAGATAGTATCTTTAGATAGTATCTTTAGATAGTATCTTTAGATAGTATCTTTAGATAGTATCTTTAGATAGTATCTTTAGATAGTATCTTTAGAAAGTATCTTTGGATTATATCTTTAGATTGTGTCTTTAGATACTATCTGTGGATACTATCTATAGATAGTTTCTATAGATAATATCTTCATATACTATAAGTAGTACATTTGGATATTATATTTATTTAACGGCTATGGCAACTGTATACAGGACTTACTACGAAAAGCATATTATGTGTAAAGTCAATCAGCGAATGATGACGTAGAATACTTTTCAGATTTTTTTTGTAACTTGACGTTGATTTGACGAACAGAGCTATATACAACAACATAAGTAATGAATCTTCGTTAATTTATCGCACTGAATCTCTAAAGCTCGCTGTGGCTGTAAATTACTATTGACACACACTGTTAGCAGTTATAAAGTTTATTATGGACTGTCATAATGGAAGGCAACATTCAAAGCAATCGCCCTCCACGGGCCGCTTCACTTGAAGTCGCTGTCTTTGATTCAGTTTTGTTTGCTACGCAGTCTGGAATGGTTCGACGCGATGATTCCCGAAGTGTGAAAATAATTACCTAAAACAAGAAGTTATTTCAATAGAAAAGTTTTTCAAGTTGCAAATAGGAAGTTGAAGTTGTTCCAACACTCTGTTTTAATATCCGGCGCTTATCTGCGCGCTTATCGAGCGTGTGTGTGATAAATTCAATTGTTTGTTCTATTAATTAAAAGTGAAATGTAAACTGTGTGGCGCCATGCATTTCATCCATATATGGAACATGCATCCAGCTTCCAGCAGCCAGTTCGTTTAGAACATTAAAGGCAAGCGGTCGAGTTTAAGTTATTAATTGTTGTTTATTTTGGGTCTTTTTTCTTCAATATCTTCTCTATTACCTGGAAGCTGTAAAATACCTTCAAAACGGAACTAAGCGGCGAGAGTTTAACCAAAATGTTTAAAGCCCGTTTGAAAACGCATCCGGGCGAATCCGAGGTGTGTGACATAATTAATTTAAGTGTAATTTAACTACAAATTTAATGCAGTTAAGCTGTGCGAAGGCTAAGAGCTATAATCGAGATAAGCTAATGATAACAAAATGATGAGTGCATTTGGTGGATGTGTATATATAGAGTTATATATATTCTTTGCTTAAGATAAACTATAAGATAAGCAGACTAGATATACTAGTTATGGAATATAGTATAGATGAATGCAGTTTTAGTCTGATTGGCAAGAGAAATGTGTGTATTTTCGATTGAGTACTCATTTTATCAAATATTAAGAGATTTTAATTAAAATCTTGCTGTAAAGCAGATTGAAAATTTGTAAGTCCTAAAACAAAAGCAAATAATATTAATATTATAAAAATTAAAATTATAGTATAGAATTTTTGGAGCCACCTTTGATAATTCTTTCGCCTCAGGTTGTTAAAGATACTGTCTGCCATTTTACATCTTATCCCCATCAAAATTCTGTCCCAAAGACTTCATTATTTGAAGTTCTCAAGTCTTCAATATGCTTATGAACAGACTTATATGCAATATGGAACTATTTCACTCTCCACGATTCGATTCCGTTTTTGAATGTCATTTCACTTGATTGTGTTGAATCAACAATTGGTTGTGAGTTGATCAATTGAGTATGCAGTCAATTAGACAAGGCAAAGCATCAAACGTTCAATTGTTGTTGTTCAATCAGAATTAAAAAACAAAACAAACTGCTGCAAATGCAGAACAAACTAAAGAAAGAACATTAATAAAAGTATTAAACATGTCATATGTGAGCATACTTAATAACTAATCAGTTGGCCCAGGCGGCAGCTGCTGCAGCTCTCAATCCATAGTCCGCGTCATTTACTGTGCCGACTCATAAAGAAGCGATAAAAAGAAAAGAAAAGAAAAGAAAGACAGAGAAGAACTCGAAACTCGCAAAGTGTCAGCAGCGCATGTGCATACAGAAGTGAACAGCGACCATGCAGCCGAATGATAAAGCGCCAAAGCTTAAACAAAAAGCAGCAGCAAAGCCATCAACGACAGCAGCTGACCCAAAGGCGACTGTGACTGCGACAGCAGCAGCAGCAGCAACAACAACAACAACGACAGCTACAGCAGCATCAGCAGCATCATCCGTAACCAGTTCAAGCGACGTCAAGGCGTGCAAGCAGCGCACAATTGGGGCTTTGGTGCGTGGCCTGCACGATACGGGCACACATGATCTGCAGTCGCTGCAGCGACCGCTGCTCGAATGGGACGAGCATCGTGACTTTCGCAGTGCAAAATCCGCCACGCCCAGCACAACCAATCGCACTCTGCAGCGACAGCGTGGCACAGAGATTGCGCCGCATGGTTCGCTGCCGCGTCTCGTGATCAACATTGAGAGTGCCGAGTCGATGCCAGCGGATGCCATGGGCAGCAGCAATCCAAATACGCTGTCGCCCTCGCCCACGCCGACGCGCTCACCTACACCGGACAGCCATGGCCAGGAGCAGAATGGAGATGCGTGCAGCGGCAGCTGCAGCGATCATCAGGAGCACAGTATAACGCCCCATACGACGCGACGATTCAGTCACTTTAATATGGCACTGCGTCGCTTCTCCCACATCCATGTGAATGTACTTAGTTTTTTTCTTTTCCTCTCTCTTTCTATCTCGTTCTCTGTTTCCCTCTCATTGTTTGGCTGGCTTTATCTTCTAATGCCCTACTCCTCTCTATACCTATATAACCCGTCCTGGTTCTATAAATGCAACATCTAAAAATAAACATGCTATGCAACTTTTTCTGCTTCTTCTTCATGTTGTTGATGTTGTTGATGTTGTTGTTGTTCATTGTTGTTCATTGTTGTTTGTTGCATTGCTCTTCTGCTCCCCCTGCTCCTCCTATTCTTATGCTGTCGCTTATGAACCCAAACAAGTTGAATGCTCTTCTGTTAATTATTTGCCTTGTCGTTCTACTTCTTGTCTAACCACAACAAACATCAACCAATAATAACTTTTCGTGATTCATTAAACAATTAATCTATATTTAACAGCTGCTTAAACTGGCAAGCAAGCATTGCAGTTTGGCAACTAACGTATCTATTTTTGGTATTTTTACAACTTGGCTCAGCTTTGCTATCCATTAGCCATTATGCAATTTAATGTCTGAGGTGCGTGCTGGCTGAAATAACCTTTAACATATTAAATATACTTAAGAGCGTCATGCGATAAACAAACATTATTTAGGGCTGACTTACTGTCAGCTCTGTGGCTAATTCAGCCACTTGATATGGCTAAAAAATTACCTCTAATTGGTAATCGGTTATGAAATGTCGTCAACCTATCGAAAACTGTCCATCAATGGGTTATTTTTGACGCATGGACTTCTGGGACTATAATGTATTAGCTTTAAGTAAATATGGCTAAAAATTTGTGGGAAATCCGCAGTATTACAATTATTATAAATATAAGTAGAATTAATATTGAATATATTATATTGAATATTATATTTATTAAAATAAATTATATTATTATTATTATTTATATTACTTTTACTATTATTATTATTATTATTATTATTATTATTATTATTATTATTATTATTATTATTATTATTATTATTATTAATATTATTATTAGTATTATATTATAATTATATTCATTTTATTATTATTGGTATTGTAATTAATAATTTCAATTCAAACTTTAATTACTACACTTCTTAATACTTTTCATGAAACAAGTTGGGCGTTACCGACTGCATAATACTCATTGAATCACTTTATAGAAAACTCAAAAGGAACTACTTACAGTATAAAATTGTAAGGGTCTAGATGTATTGCAATGTGTCACGCCTAAAATGGGCGTATTGTTGTCTAAATGAGACTCTAACAACTTAAATAATAGTAGATATCGTGTATCTCTATTTGATACGTTACTAGCGAAAATATTATAGAATTCTTAGTCTCTGTTTTCAATATTGATATTTGCACTGCATGCAAACCAATATACCCTTTATACCCTTTTCAAATCGCTAACCAGTATAAATACCCAAATGTAACTCCCATTATATTGCTTAAAGATACTACTTTCACTTCATGAACAAGTAAAAAACCCAAAATGAACTCTTCTGATACTGCACCAATATACTCGTTTAACTTCTTGAGCAAGTATAATAACATAACAGTAGAGTTAACTACCATTCATTGCACTGCTTGCAGTGACCTTCAGCATAGACTAGAATCTATTAGCTTTAAACTAGTCTGGGGTCCGAAACTCGATTCTCGCAGTTCGAGTTGACTCTACGCAACTCACTCATCTGTCGATCACTGCAAAGGAGCGAACTGGAGTCTCTTAAAGCGCATTTTCAGCAGCAATAATCAATGATCAGTGTGGCTTTCACATGTGTAAGGTATTTTACACTTAATTGGAATCGGAAATTTTCAAAAACATTAATCAAGCTGCATTTATATGCAGTTGACCCAAATTTACGGTGATTTTTTTTCTTGACCAAAGCCAAAGCCAACGTCAAAGCCAAAGCAAAAAAAATCCCCATTTTCATGCGAACAACAATAACAAATTTCTTGGTTCAGCACAAAGAATTTATTGTCTACGTTTATTCAATTTGGCTGAAATGCTTCGTTCAATTAACTAATGGAGTAAGCCAACTGGGCGAGAGCCAGCAGAAATTGAAAATGTATATTTAATTGATTAACAATTAACGAGTGCAATGGAATAATACCTAAACAACGAGACTCAACTAAGGTTGGTCGGCCAAGTTGTGCGGTTGCAGTTGGCCTTTGCAATGCCAAAGTCGTAAAGTAAAGAGAAACTTTTTCTTATGTCCGACAGTGTTGAGGCAGTGTGCGCTTAAGCTGAGGCTTAAGAGCAGAATTCCAGCTAAACAGCATTGGTCATTGGTCACCTGGTCATTGGTCACATCTCCCGCACAACATTTTAGCCAAATCAGCCAGCCAGCCAGTCGGCCAGCTAGCCAGCTTGCCAGCTAGCCAGTTGGCCATTTGGGCAGTTAGCCAGTTAGTTGGTGGCAGTGCGTGCTTGTGGCAAGAGCGTGCGCGGCAAATGTGCAACAGCTATTGATTGCTCTAGCCAAATTGGCAAACAAGTTTAAGTGGCAGGCAACAACAACAACAACAACGAAAACAAAAACAAACTAAATTACAGCATTTCATAGTGCGCGCGCGCGCATTTGAGCATCCGCAGATACAGATCTCTAACTGTAGGCCCAGACAGTATCTGCTTACATGTGCTGCTGTTATTTGTAATCAGTGACGGGTTTTTGGGCAAGCGGACGGAGCGGGGCGCGGGTCGGGTCGGCTCGGCTTGATAAGCGAGAGACAACAACGTCATGCGACGATACCACCCGACACCAGACACCCGACTAACCAAGCAGCACGACCAAACGACAGACCGCCCGACCATCCAATAACAGCAGCAGCTTGCACATGGCTCGCATTCAAAGCCAATTCGTCGTGCCGTGCAGAAGCATTCTTTGCGAGATAGTACAAATTAAAAAATACACAAATAAATAATTATTAACAGAATAAGAAACCGCTTAAATATATATTCATATAACAATAAAAATATACAATGCAATTTATTACAGTTAATTAAAAAAACTGTCGCTTGCTTTGGTTACTGAATTACGTGTATCTAGTCTTAATTGCGGCGCGTTGCACTGTAAATCATGAGCTGATAAAAAAAGAAGAAACTGTAGTGAAGAGAACTTGTCTTAAATAAATAAAAATAAAACATTTCGTTTACAAATATTTGAGATCAACTAAAGCCAAGTTCGTGCGCGCGTTGCAGTGTCGGCAAAATGAAATTATCCAAAAGTTTCGATGAGTTAATTTTAAGCGCATCGCGTTTAAGCTTAAACAACTTACGTTCTCCCACAAAGAAAAAAGCCAAAAATGTTCGTATTTATTCAAATATAACTGAAAACACAGCTAAGCTAATAAACACACAAGTTAATATAAATATTTAAGCGTGCTATATTTAACTGATTTTCAACAAGTGACGTAAATCTAGGTTTACTTTCTAGAGAGAGAAATAAATTATTATAAATAATATTAAATAATAAATAGGAATTAAAATTAAATATAAATATAAGTAAAATATAATATTTTTAAGATTACCAAAAATAATATTAAAATTCAAAAAATACAACAAAAAGAAATCTAAAGTGAATATATTGGTTCATATTTATTGAAAATTGATGTAATAATACAAAAAGTATTTATTTATAAAATTTTTGTATTTCATAAATATTATTTTGGTCTGCTTTAAAACTTTTTTTTTTAGTTAATTATGATTATTATTTTTATAAATATATATATATATATATTTTTTTTTTCAGTTTATTTTTATTAATTCTAAATTAATCAATAACAAATTTTTATGCACAATTTGAATATGAACAAAAATTATTTAAATACATTTTTAGATTTATTATTATTATTATTATTTAAGCGTTTTATTTATTTTACACTTTATCATATAAATTAAAAATCTATTTCCATTTACACAGTATATATGTTTTAAAATTTTAATCATAACCTTAACAAAAATTAAAATACTAAAAATATGTTTGTTTTGCGAATTAATATGTGACGCTTTAATGCGTATTAGCACTTAGCGCTATTTAATAGCTATGTCTATAGATGTACTTACACACAAACATTCCTAGTTAATAATAATGAAAATAATCTTACACATTTACTAAGATGAAACCTTAACGCTTCACTGTTTACAAAATATTTATTTATAAAATATATTTTCACGCTTCAAAAAAGTGAAGCAAAACAAAAATAAATTCTGATTAGTATCGCGAGTAATTCCTTTAACTAGATTCGCTCCCATTTTTTATTTGGTCTTAGCTGTCAGTTTAATTTAGCTGATTTATACAATATTTAGATACGTCTTTGGCAGTAAAGCTACTGCAAAAACGTGAGTGGATACCTATTTTAGAGTGGTAAATACTCGTAATCTCATTTTTTTGGCGCAATCATAAACCACGAAGGCAAATAGAGAATCTAATTTCTGTGAAAATTAAATAAAAGAGGAGAAAAAATATTTAAATTTTCAGGAGGAGGCATTATAATACGACCGTGCGATATATAAATATATAATTAGATGAAATAGTTTGATTAGGGATTTTGTTATATTAATGTTAGATCAAAATCAAGATCTACATGGAGTGTATTCATGAAAATAGTAGTGAAACTAAATGTACTGAATGTTCCCATATGTAGAGTCGGAATATAGCCTTCGGAACGTAAGAAGTTTATCATAGAACTGTCAGAGGATTGTTCGCTTCAAAAATAAGACCCCTGGAGTAGATGTGGTCAGCGACGTAGATTTATTTAAACAGAATCTTATCGACAATGGAATATTTTGATATATAAGGATTTTATATAGATAATTATTCCTTGCTGAAAATATAATGATCATTGTTATCTACGCCTTTTAAAAAGGGCATTTTAGCTTCGGTAATTCGTCATCCTTTTAGGTCTTTGTAGGCGCCATTATCAATATCTTTTTTTAGCTAAGACCACACCTCAATAATTTTGACAGCTCGTTGTCGTCAATCGTTCGAAATGGACTTGACATGTTTCAGTTAAGTTGACAGTCGCAAGGTATTCGCACGCGCAGTGCATGTTTATCAATTAAATTTGCAGATCTTAAATATACGATACGCGCTTCTTATCAGAGATTTTATCTCTGACATTCAAGTAATCGATCTTTATGTATATTTACTTATTTGTTAATGATTGCTATGATTCCAGCTATAAATTCAGCTTGAAACACTTGAATCTTACAGTTTAGTATAAGCGATTGGCTGGAATAAACATATAAAGAAAATTAGGAATTTTAAAAATCGTTTTAACATTTTTTCGCTAACTCATCTAAAGATGTAAATGCCTCATATACTTTAACATTCAGTTATTGTATTTAGTGTTGTTTAAGTCGAAAATATGTCATATCCTTTAGATATACCCTATAGGCACTCCCATACACTTAGTGCACTTAAATTTCTTTGAGTGTAGTTCCGTTGGTTCGTGTTCTATTTATCAAACAAGCCTTCTTCCTCTAATTTGAGCATGTGACTTGTGTGTTCACATCTTGTATGTTGATTTATATTTAATTAAAATATGTTTTGCTTTAACGTAACGCAATTAAAACACAAGAACCGCCGCCCCAAGCCCCACCAGACCTCCCCTTAATTGAGTTATTCAAATAATAATAAAAGAAAACTAAGAAAACTGCATGAAGTTTGATTAATCAACATTTAAAACATTCTGCAATTGCCAATAGATAATTAACTCTACAATATTTGTCGTCTTCGTCTAGAATATAAATCGATACGGAGATTCCATGGGTTCGCTCGGACATCGCGCGGTGCTGCAATACATTGACAATAATGATATATCCGGTCTTCGCGCTATACTCGATAGTCGCCATCTATCCATCGATGATCGCGATGAGGTAAGCGATATATGATAATCCATATAATATCTATCAACTGTACCTAAACTCCAACCTCATTTATAGAATGGAACTACGCTGCTTATGGTCGTGGCCGGGCGTGGTCTGACCTCGTTCGTGCGTGAGTTTTTGGCTCGTGGCGCCGATGTGCAGGCGGAGGATCTGGACAACTGGACGGCGCTGCTGTGCGCCACGCGCAATGGTCACCTGGATGTGGTGCAACTGCTGCTGGATCATGGCGCTGAAATAGAGCATCGCGATATGGTAAGCGAATGCAGCCTCTCAAGTAATTATGGTATTCATGATGAGACTTGCAGGGCGGTTGGACTGCTCTGATGTGGGCTGCATATCGGGGACACACGGATCTGGTGCGCCTGCTGCTGGACAAGGGAGCCGATGGCAATGCCCATGGCAATTACCATTTGGGAGCGCTGCTCTGGGCGGCGGGCCGTGGCTTCAAGGACATTGTGGAGCTGCTGGTGCAACGCGGCGCCAAGGTGAATGTCGGGGACAAGTATGGCACCACGGCTCTGGTGTGGGCTTGCCGTCGTGGCAACGTAGAGATCGTGGACACGCTGGTGAAGGCTGGCGCCAACGTGGACACCGCCGGCATGTACTCATGGACGCCCCTGCTGGTGGCTGCCGCCGGCGGACACACGGACTGCGTCACCTCATTGCTGGAGAAGAAGCCAAATGTGAATGCCCTCGACAAGGATGGCATGACAGCGCTGTGCATAGCCAGTCGCGAAGGCTTTCAGGATATCGCCGCATCTCTGATAGCTGCTGGCGCCTACATCAATATCCAGGATCGTGGTGGAGATACGCCGCTGATACATGCCGTCAAGGGCGGACACCGTACGGTGGTCGAAGCGTTGCTCAAGAAACACGCCGATGTGGATATCCAAGGCAAGGATCGCAAGACGGCGATCTACACGGCCGTGGAGAAGGGCCACACACAAATTGTGAAACTGCTGCTGCTCACCAATCCCGACCTGGAGTCCTCTACCAAAGATGGCGATACGCCGCTATTGCGTGCCGTTCGCAACCGCAATCTGGAGATTGTTCACATGCTGCTCGATCGCAAGGCCAAGGTGACGGCCAGCGATAAGCGTGGCGACACCTGCCTGCACATAGCGATGCGTGCTCGTTCCAAGGCCATTGTCGAGGCGCTGCTGCGCAATCCCAAGCACAGCCAGCTGCTGTATCGCGCCAACAAGGCTGGGGAGACGCCCTACAACATTGACTCGCTGCATCAGAAGACCATCTTGGGTCAAGTGTTTGGTGCGCGACGCCTCAATACCAACGAAGACTCGGAGGGCATGCTGGGCTATGAGCTGTACTCGTCGGCGCTCGCCGATGTGCTCAGCGAGCCCACTCTAACCACGCCCATCACCGTCGGCCTCTACGCCAAGTGGGGCAGCGGCAAGAGTTTCCTGCTGAACAAACTGCGCGACGAAATGAACAACTTTGCCAAGCAGTGGGCGGAGCCACCGACCAAGACTGGCAGCCTCCTGTTTATGGTTTGCCTGCACATTTCGCTGCTGATCGGAACAATTGTGGGCTTGAGCACGTGGTCTGTGCTGTGGGGCGTATTGGCTGCAGTTATCTTCTTGGTATTGGCTTATCTCCTGCTCGCGGCTACGAAGTACTTTAACTACCAAATGGACATGTTTTGGGCCTACTCTGTGCTGCATGCGCTGGAGAAGCGCATGACACGGCTGCGCCTCATACTGCAGGTCACATTCTGCCATCCGCCCGGTCCGCAGGCCGACTCCCAGCCCAAGCCCGTGCGCTTTCACTTTGCGGAAGCGAGCAGTGCCTCGCCCACGGGCGACGGCGCCGTGGCGCACATGCTGGCCTCCCTGCTGGATGCCATTGGTGCGTAGTTACTTAGCTAATGATGCGGATATTGTGATATATATAAATATATTATTAACTGAATTCTATTTGCCTTTGCAGAGTCACATTATGGCTGGCTGTCGACGCGTCTGTATCGTGCCTTTCGTCCCAAGTGCCTGAAAATGGATGTGGGCTGGCGCTGGCGTCGCATGTGCTGCCTGCCCATTGTGCTGCTCTTCGAGCTCGGCCTGATCACCCTTGTGGCGGGCATAGCACTGATAGTTGCCTACTTCACGCACGCCAATGACGTTGAGCGCGAGCAGATTCTGGTGGCCGTCTATGTGATAGCTGCGGTGCTAGTGACGCTCATCTGCACGCACCTGCATGTGCTGGCCAAGGTCTGTGGCTCGCTGTTCATCTCGCACAAGCGCCAGCTGAAGCGGGCCGTGCGCTCCAACGAGAATGCGCCCCTGACTCTGCTGGGCGCCGAGGTGGCTGTGCTGACGGATATGGTCAAGTGTCTGGATGCGTTTACCAATCAGCAGAGTCGCTTGGTGGGCGTCATCGATGCTCTGGACTCGTGTGATACGGAACGCATTTTGACGCTCTTGAATGCTGTGCAAACGCTGCTCTCCTCGCCCAATCGTCCCTTCGTCCTGCTCATCTCAGTGGATCCGCATGTGATTGCCAAGGCCGCTGAGGCTAATAGCCGCAGGCTGTTCACCGAGGGCGGCATTGGAGGTCACGACTTCCTGCGTAACTTGGTCCATCTGCCGGTTTATCTGCAAAACTCTGGACTGCGCAAGGTGCAGCGGGCCCAAATGACGGCGCTGCTCTTCAAACGGAGCGGCGCAGACTACCAAGTCGACGACGGACCCTCGCTGGGCCACTCGGTTTCAGCGCGACGTCTGTCCAATGCCTCAGAGATAATGTCTAGCCAGGAGAAGCTACGTGCGCCGCACAATACTCAACGCGGTGGCGGCAGTGGTAAAAAGTTGCGTCTGTCCGAGTCCGTGGCCAGCTCGATTGGCTCCAATCTGCATAGACTGGGCCAGAATCCTCAAGGGGTGCTTGATCTGTCGCGCATTGTGCTCACCGATGATTACTTCAGCGATGTGAATCCGCGCAGCATGCGCCGCCTGATGAACGTCATCTACATCACAGTGCGTCTACTCAAAGCATTCCAGATCGACTTCAGCTGGTATCGCCTCAGTTCCTGGATAAATCTCACCGAGCAATGGCCACTGCGCGCCAGCATGATTGTGCTCCATCACGATCAGTTTATGGACACCAATGCCGATGAGAACATCTCGCTGCAGAGTGTCTATGAAAAGTAAGTGAGACAAGCTTGAAATTAATGCATTACTCAATAACCTAACTTGAACTCTTTCAGAGTTCGCCCGAAACTCGCCTGTCTGCGTGAGGCGGCACCTCTGCTCGAGCTGGATCGCGATGAGCGCAAGCTGGACGCATTTCTGCAGCTGCATAAATCAGATTTATTGGTCGCGGATTTGCGCATATTCTTGCCCTTCACAATCAATCTGGATCCGTATCTCAGAAAGGTGCTCAAAGGTAAGTGATTGCTGAATGAATTCGTAATGAACATTAATCATCAATTTCCCGCTGTCACAGAGGATCAACAAATCATCGAAGACGAAGGCTCGCTGGTGCTGCAAACACGTCCCAGCATCACGCACAGCATGCGCCCACATCCGCCGCCAACAACCTATGTGCCTTCCCCCCAGGTCTATCCGCCTTACCAAATGCTGCAGAACGACTTTGTGGCCAATGAGATGCGTTCGCGCCATCTGAGTGTGATGGAGCCAACAACACCGCTGATACCATCGCCCAGCGAGTCCTTTAGCGTAAGAAAGAGATTCAATTGGTGGAGAAAACTTTTACTATAATTTGCCAATTGCTTTACACAGGATGATATACTACAAACAAAGCTCACGGACCTCACCGTCGAGGGCGTCATCAGCCTGCTGGAACGCATTGAGGATCTCAAGCCAGCGCTACCGAAACTGGCGCCTGTGCTGCGTGAAAATGCCATCAACGGCCGCGTGCTGAAGCACTGTGAACTGACGGACCTCAAAGCGGTATATATATAGCAGGGAATATATTTTGTGTACAGATATATCTAATTTTTAATTCAATTATTTACTCCATGCAGGTGCTTGGCCTGAGCTTCGGCCATTGGGAACTGTTTCGACTGCTTATTACCACCCTGCGCGATGTGGAACGCCTGCCACGCAAGATTCGGCCACAGCCCTCTATAGCAGAGCCCCCAGCCGCTGTGCCCGTGATGCGAGAGGTGCCCGAGGCAATCCCAGCGCCTTCGCTGTCACGGCGAAACTCTGTCAGTCATATGGAGAAACAGGTTAGTTAATAAATGGGTTAGCTTTACATATAAAGCTGAAAGCAGACAGGATCTTCATCCATGTACATAATTGTGTTTATCTTTGTCTCTGTCTAACGCTTACCGAAATAGTCAAAAATCCATGACTATGAGTATCTGCAGGTAAAAAAGCTCACAGAACCAAACTTTTTTCGAGTCCTCTTCAAAATGATTGTATGTATATGATTAAAATATGAAATCTTGTCTTGTGCAGGTTACGCTTGAGGAGCAAATGATTTGCGGCGCATTGCAAACATTGAATGAGGAGGCTTTCGAGGATGTGGCCAGCAGTGAGAGACCCAGTCCGTCTGGTTTGCCCACAGGTGAGATGTTAGCTGCTGCCGCACAGCTGCAATTAGCACCCATTCGCGAGTCTTCCGAGTTTGGTTCGCCATCCGACGAGCAGAAGATTCACAATCTGCTGCAGTACAACATCAACAACAACAACAACAACAATAACAACAACGAATACAATCGCAGTGCCAGCTCGCACTCGCTGCAAAGTCTGAACGCTGGTGGAGCTGCCGGCGGCGGGCTCCAGATGCGTATGGGTAATGGCAATAGTAGCGGCAGTAACGCCGATTTGATAAACGTGGGTGGTGGCGGTGGAGGTGGTGTTGGTGGTGTTGGTAGTATGTTCTATAATCAGCATGGCTTGGCGCACGGTGCGCGTCCAAGGTCGATTGCCGATGAGCTGCTGATCGAACCCATGACGCCCTACACCCAGGTGCCAACGGTGGTGGTGATGCCCAACTCAGATAAGATTTACGATGATACCAAATTATAAAATTCCTCTACTATATGTTTACCATATACTAACAAACATATCTGTATTACAAAAGAGCTTCCTAACCAACGAACCTGTAAAAGACAACTGAAAACGATTCGAAAGCTGAACAATTGAAATAATTATACATACGAATGTACTTACATATGTATGTACATTCATGTGTCTACTATATAGGAGTAAGATTAATTATAGCATATATATTAAAATAGGTATTAAGGAACACACTTGTATTTGGTGTAACTTTAGGTCTGGCATAGTTCTTAAGAAACATTTACTAAACAATTAGTTGTCTAACCATATATACACTTACCTATATATTATATATCTTTATATATATACTATATATATGTGCCATTATCAAACCTTGTTGACAAGTTGAAAACGCTTTTGCAATTTTATTTAAAAGATTCTTCCATAGACATGGCTTTTATACGCTATTTAACGTAATTTAATATATTTCTTTCTTCTTTTTTTTATGTTGATGTTTTTGTTAAATTGGCAATAGTTCATAAACAACCTAATCCAAACTCTAAAACCTTGTGTTCAGGTTTTTAGCTATATACAGTATTTTGATTTATAGTATTTGCATAATTTACAAAATGTATTCCAAAAACGACTGCACGTTTATTTAAAATTAGTTTTAAGTTGCCATAAAAAAACACAATCGTAATTAAAATGAACAACTAACCAAAGCTGCTTCCACGAGCGAGTTTTTTAACTTGATAATATGAAAGATTAAATAAATAATAATAATATGAACAACTTTTTACAATCGCATTTTTCTATGTTCGACAAAACAAAATAAAAGTGGCTTTTATTGCTTTCTATTGAATTTCGTTGATTAATGCATGCAAACTTTAGCTTAGCTTGTAAATATTTATTAACCAATGGTGTTGGGTAAAAGAAAACAAAATACTTATATTTAAGATCTACATAGATATATATACATCGTGGAAAAGGAGCTCTGCACTGCCATCAAGTCTTCCATCAAACAGAATAAATCTGTCACGAGCATCATCTGGTTGCTAATTGTGTTCGCTTTGTGTACTTTCCACTAGCTGTAATCCCCCTTTTCCTACATTTCTAATTTTACATTTATCAAATTTGTAGACCTCGATTTGTCCAGTGCCGGTGCCTTGTTTGCTCCGACGCTGCTCACGTCCGGCTCGCCAATGCAGCAGCGGCGCGATTCCATATTGAAGCAGCAGGGCAGCGTGAAGTCGGAGAAGCGCGTATCGATCAAACAAACGCCCAGCAGCAGCAATTTGGCTAACATCAACAATAACAATAACAATAATGCCTCAAAGGTGGAATACGTCTCGGAGCGTCAAGTGGAACTGGCGAGTGGGCCGGGCAGCAGCAAGGGGCGCTTAACCACCAAGCCGCCAGCAGGTAATGCTATTTATATGAAATATTTACATATTCCTTTATTAATTACATTTTCTTTCCTTCTCTTAGGTCCCCGGCCTGCCTCGCTGATCATAACCAAAAATGACTCAAATGCGCAATTTCAGCTGCTGCGCTCCTCGTCCATCGAATACGAGGATATCGAGGCACAGCAGCGTGCGTCGATACGTGCTATTAGGACCACACTGCTCGACCAGCAGGAGGATGAGTCGGCGCCTTTGGTGTTTACGGTGCGCAAATGATAGGACTGCAATGACTGCGACCAGCAGCAAGAACAACAACAAAAACTACAACAGAAGATTCAATATGTGCTTTTTACTTAGTGCCACTTAAATTAAGTTACAAATAGGCTGTAGTTCGTGTAACGCGTGTCACTGTTTAACGTTGTAATAATTTAATATTGCTAGAAAATGAATTGAATGAATATATACACTTACTATTATGAATTTAATATGCGCTCTACATGAATATATGCATACGACAATTAAGACAAGTAAATTTAATAAAAAAATCTTTACAACCAAATAAAATTTTTCATTTAAAATTGAACATTTGTACGATAACAAAACGTATTTTTTTGTTGGCGGCTTACCGGCGGTAAGTTACCGCACTATCATTACCGTTATGAGTATCGACGCAAGCGTGAGTCCAATTATTCAACTAGTTCAGTTCCGATAACTGACCATTTATCGATATTAGATGCCACACTTTAGTGTGCTTAGCCAATTCTTGTTTACTTGTCAAAATGCTGCAGTCTGTTTTGTATCTAATCTGTGCATTAGAAAAAATTAGGCAATGCACTTGTAAAATAAACTGTAGTGCTAAAAAATGCGTGATGTATTACTAATTTATTGATGCTTACTGGATAACACAGTGTTGGCTAATAGGAGTAAGTAATTGCATATTTATATATGCAAATAGAAATAGCGAATGAAAAGTGTGAGTGTAAAGCTAATTGTAAATGTGTTTACACTGAAGTAAGCATTCGTTGCAGCTTACTCACATTGCATACATGCATAACAACAAACAGTAAACATACGCGTGTGTGTGCATTGAGTAACCACTTGGGGGAAAATGCTACAAAAACAAAACGATTGCGAACAGCTGATTTTTGTTTACCAGCAACAGAGGGTGCGAACGTTCTCAAGCCGCAGCAGCTGATGCGCGCACGAAAACTTGAAAGGTCACCTTGAGCTCAATAAAAAAAGAATTGAGGAATTTATTGTCTGGTAAAGTGTTATTCGGCCGCAGATCACAGTTATTGGTGGAAAAAATCATAAGAAAATAGTTGGTGACTCATATATTATTTATTTATTAAAATAATTAAAAATTAATTTCGATTTCATCAAGTGCTTGTACAAATTCAGCGAAGCACTAACCGAATTTTCTGCAAACAAATATTATCTAAGTGTTTATAATAAATTATGAATCATATGCTGAGCATTAGTAGCATACATGGGCTTAGGATTTGCTTTGTTTTCTTAATTCAAATAGTTGATAATAGAAAGAGACGTTAGTTACTCAAAAATACAATTTTAACGTTTCTGAAAAGTGCTCTCAAGTCTACATAGAAAAATATGTATATACATACATATGTTAATAGATAAGTGCTTAAGTATGTATGTAGGTCAATGAACGCAGATAACTAGATCTATTTATAACAAATTTACACAAATTGTTTATCAAGAATTTAGCTAAAAAGAAATGACAAAAATCAACATGCGAAATCGGGAATTAAAATAGAAGAAGGAAATAAAGTTGAACTTTTCTGAAAAGTTTTATTTTTATCAGCATGACATGTGTATTATAAAAAATTAAAAAGTGGCCTTCATATAATCAATAACTATATAAATATATGAAAAAATAAACTTCTAGTTCTTATTTCCCAAAATCTTCTATTCTATACATATTTTCTAAAAATATAATAAGTGCAGTATTATATATTTGTGTGCATATTTTAGCAATTGATTTTAATTGCTAAAAAAAAAAAAAAAACTAATTACAATACTTAAAGTTTACAGTTTAAAGTTTCATGAGCGTTAAAAATAGTGTTTTTCTTCTTGACAACCCACTGTATTTCGCTGTGCTTTGACTCAGGTCTAATAAAATGATTTAATGCTTTTAAGAATTCGAATCGATAACGAGCATTAACAGTTATCATGTAAGCTTTGCGTGCTAAGAAATGCACCAAAAGCAATGGATGAAAAGCTCCTGCGCAATCTGCTAATCATTCCAAAGCTTGCGCCTGTCTCAATACGAGTGTATGTGTGCGAGTGTGTGTGTGCATAATTAGTATTCGCACTTGTTAATTATTTTTTCGTTTTTTACTTAGTATGTAATCTTTAGAATGGTTTATTTAAGATTGCAAGTGGCTTGGCCAACGCCAGCGTTCAGTAGCATTAAGTCAGCAGTCGACAGCGAAACTCGCAAAAAAGAAGAAAGAAAAAACACAAAAAAAAAAAGGAATATAAAAATTAAGAAACGCTTCACAATTGCAGTTCGTAATAACGTGATAGCACAATGCTAGTCGAGGGCTTGAGATGGCTCTACATGAGCACCCGTCGCAATTTCTATGCACTGATCCAGATCCTAATGGGCTATCAGTTCTTTCGCTGGCTCGTCGAGTACTATGCACAAGTAACTACCACGCCGCACACTAATGCACCGATGCAAATGCATGCAGTGCAGGGTTTTGATAAGGTAACGGCGCCGGCGAATGCTGAAGATGAAGAAGAAGAAGAGGCAGACACAACAGCAGCAGCAGCAGCAGAATCAATAGTTGTGCCGGCGATTAAGATTAGTGCGAATAAGCTTAGTGCCACGAGAGTTATGGGGAATGCAGGCAGCAGTAGCATCAGCGGCTCCGGTGTCATACGCAGCGAATCTGTACGAAAGCGCCACAGTGAGGTATTTACTCAATCTCTGATTGTAATTATGTAGTAAATAATATTTACTAAATATGCACAAGCACACAAAAACACACAGCCATACACAAACCCAACTGTATACATATGTGTCTATTGTGTATGCCCGAGTGTTTGTGTCTCTGTGTGTGTGTGTGTGCCTGTGCATATTTAATAAATAGAATTTATGTAAGTGCTGCGGGCAAAAAGCATAGCCCAGACTTAATAAAGCAGCCGCCCAGCGACAGTTTCAGTCTGTGCCGTGTGCTCCTCGTGCTCTAGTTACAAAAAAAAAAAGTTCAATATATATATCAATATATATATTCTTTGAAAGTCGCTTCCACTGTGGTGTTGTAACTGATTGCCTGTGTGTGAGTGTCTAGGTAATTCTAATCTATATCGCCGTAATCAATCTATTTTCTATAAATAGCCAGAACAGGCGCCTGCCTCAAGTTCAATCAGAGCTGCAATTTAAAGTCCTATATATAGTTTATAGGAGTAAAATTTCTTAGAATGTCCTTAAAGTATTTGTTGTATTTCAAACAAGTTATCTAGTATTTTTAAATATTTATATCTTCATTAAATATCCATTACTCAATTGTATTTAATGAAGCTTGTATTTCAACTCGATCATCATGTTTTATTGGGGTGACATTGAAAACGAATTGAATTGAATCGAGTCGAATCAAATTGATTGCCCAATGCACAGTTCTCTATAGTGAGTAGGGCATATCTTTGTGATCATCTATGTACACACACGAATACGAACACTCACACATTCATACACAATCATCCACACACACACACACACACATTTACATACATATACATCTATTATATTGGAACATCCTTTAAATCTCTTTTCAGGTTTTAATCATGAGCAAGGACACGGACTCGCACAGCATACCCATTACGGAGGGCACAAATGCTGAGCATGTGCTTTACCGCTTGAAACGCGGCTCCAAGCTGCGCGTCCATCCGGATGTCGCTCTGCTGGGTCGCAAGATCCTGCTCCACACCAACTATCCGGCCGAGGGCAAGAAGTTCGTTCGCACGGAATATCGTGTGCTCGGCTGGCAGCTGAAGGATGGCCAGCAAATCACCAGTGACGCGCATCCGGATGTGCATGTCGTGGACACAGACATCTTTAGTGAGCTAACCCTGAACATGTCGGGCACATTCCGATTCTACTTCAGCTTTGCCGATGTGTGAGTACTCTATATATAGGGAATATCATATAAATTTTGGCTAATTTCTCTCGTTGCTCACAGGGAACGCAAGGCGGACTCTCCGCCGGATGGCGCTTTGTATGTACAGGTGGAGCCTACGCTGCATGTGGGTCCCGTGGGTGCCCAGAAGATAATACCCCTCAATTCGGTGCGCTGTCAGACGGTGATGGCCAAGCTGTTGGGCCCGCTGAACACGTGGGAGGCCAAGCTGCGCGTGGCCAAGGAGTCTGGCTACAATGTCATCCATTTTACGCCCATTCAGGAGCTGGGCGGCTCGCGCTCCGGCTACTCGCTGCGCGATCAGCTCTGCGTCAATTCCCAATTTGCGGCGAAGAAGGGTGAAAAGGTCACGTTTGAGGATGTGGAGAAAATTATCAAGAAGTGCCGCCAGGAGTGGGGTGTAAGTGCTTGAGTTAATCCAGTTTCTCGCTTTCAATTATAATGCCTCTATCTAATCCTTAGGTAGCTTCGATTTGTGACATCGTCTTGAATCACACCGCCAATGAGTCAGAATGGCTGATCAAGCATCCGGATGCGACATACTCGTGCGCAACATGTCCCTATTTGCGTCCAGCTTTCCTGCTGGATGCCATGTTGGCGCAGTGTGGCGCGGACATAGCCGCGGGCAGCTTGGAGCATGTGGGCGTGCCGGCCATCATCGATCAGGAGTGCCATTTGGAAGCTTTAAAGTACCAATTGCATAATGTCTACCTGCCCAAGGTCAATATACACGAACTGTATCAGTGCGATGTGATGAAATATGTGACCGAGTTCATGGCCCAGGTGCGCACTCGAGAGCCACCAAAGAACGTGGCGAACAAGTCGCGATTCCAGGAGATTCAACTGATACAGGACTCGGCATATCGACGCTTGGGTAGCACAATCAATATTGAGCTGGCATTGGAGATCTTTAATGCTTTTCATGGCGACTGTTTCGATGAGGAGTCGCGATTCCGCAAATGCGCCGAGACGCTGCGCCACCATCTCGACGAGCTGAACGAGCGCGTTCGTGCCGAGCTCCAAGGCTACCTCACCTATGCCATAGACAACTGCCTGGCGGGCGTGCGCTATGAGCGCGTCCAGCACGACGGACCGCGTGTGCGTGAGATCTCGATTAAGCATTCAGTCTTCATGACCTACTTCACGCACACCAACACGGAGGGCAAGACGCTGACGGAGGTGGAGGCGGACATGTACGGCAAGGCGGGCGAGTTCTTCATGGCCCACAATGGCTGGGTCATGGGCTCTTCGGATCCGCTGCTGGACTTTGCCGAGGAGCAGCCAGGTCGTGGAAACGTGTATCTCAAGCGTGAGCTCATCTCCTGGGGCGACAGCGTGAAGTTGCGCTTCGGCAAGCGCCCCGAGGACAGTCCCTACCTCTGGAAGCACATGACGGACTACGTGGAGACAACAGCGCGCATTTTCGACGGTGTCCGCCTGGACAACTGTCACTCGACGCCACTGCATGTGGCCGAGTATCTGCTGGATGCAGCCCGCAAAATCAATCCGGAGCTGTATGTCGTCGCCGAGCTATTCACCAACTCCGATGCCACCGACAATGTGTTCGTCAATCGCCTGGGCATTACCTCGCTGATACGCGAAGCTCTCTCGGCCTGGGACTCGCACGAGCAGGGTCGCTTGGTCTATCGCTATGGCGGCGCGCCTGTGGGCGGCTTCTATGCGAATCCCAATCGTGATGTGGCGCCCAGTGTGGCTCATGCTCTGTTCATGGATCTAACACATGACAATCCTTCGCCCGTTGAGAAGCGAAGCGTGTACGATTTGCTGCCCTCCTCGGCGCTGGTGGCGATGGCTTGCTGTGCCACCGGCAGCAACCGCGGCTACGACGAGCTGGTGCCGCATCACGTGAGTCCCAATATGATTAACACTTAATGAAATACAATGTCTAAGATTTGCCAATTGCTTCCCAGATTCATGTGGTCGATGAGGAGCGTCCCTATCAGGAGTGGGGCAAAGCCGTTGACTTCAAGACGGGTATTATTGCTGCCAAGCGCGCTCTGAATCTGCTGCACGGCCAGCTGGCAGAGGAGGGCTTCAGCCAGGTGTATGTGGATCAAATGGATCCCAATGTGGTCGCCGTGACGCGTCACTCGCCCATCACACATCAGACGGTCATCCTGGTGGCTCACACAGCCTTCAGCTATCCGCATCCCAATGCTGGACCTACTAATGTACGGCCGCTGCGCTTTGAAGGTGTCCTGGATGAGATCATACTCGAAGCCAACTTGACATTGAAGAGCGACAAGCCGTTCGACCGTCCAGCGCCTTTCAAGAAGGCAGACAACGTGCTCAACGGCTTCACCCAGTTTGAGCTGTCGCTGCAGGAGCATATACCGCTCAGCAAGTCGCAGGTCTTCGAGACGAACCAGTACACCGATGGCTCCAATACGCAGCTCAACTTTGCCAATCTGCGTCCGGGCACTGTGGTGGCCATTCGCGTCTCCATGCGTCCCGATGCACGCCTCAGCTTCGATCGCCTGCAGCAGGTCACAAATGCGCTGCGCCTCGTGTCGGGTGAGCAGTGCGAGGAGCTCAAGGCGATTGTCTCCAAATTGGACTTGACTGCATTGAGTCGCGCGCTGTTCAGCTGCGACCAGGAGGAACGCGACATGGGCCTGGGCTGCAGCGCCTACGACATACCCAACTTTGGACCCATTGTCTATTGCGGTCTGCAAGGCTTTGTCTCCCTGCTGACGGAGATTTCGCCACGCGACGACCTCGGCCATCCGCTGTGCAACAATTTGCGTGACGGCAACTGGATGATGGGTGAGCTAAAATTCGGGAGTTCAGATTGGTTAACTTAAGTAATATTTATTACTGTTTTTATATGTAGACTACATTGCTGATCGCCTGAACAACTTTAATGATCTAAAGCCTTTGTCCACCTGGTTTAAGGCAACCTTTGAGCCATTGAAGAATGTGCCACGCTACCTCATACCTTGCTACTTTGATGCCATTGTGAGCGGTGTCTACAATATTCTGGTCAATCAGGTGAATCAATTGATGCCCAGGTGAGTGCGGAATAGGAATAAAATATAAATATGTATATATTCATATCCAATTCGATTGCAGTTTTATTCGCGATGGTCACAACTTTACTCAATCCTTGGCCGTGTCCACGCTGCAGTTCCTCGCTGTCTGCAATTCGGCAAATCTGCCAGGCTTTAGCCTTGCTTTGGCCCCGCCAAAGCCGCCCAAGCAGTGCGTCACACTGTCCGCGGGTCTACCTCACTTCTCCACAGGTGAGCGCAAATGATTTCTCTGTTATTTACTTTACTTAAATACTCCAATTTTCCTTGTAGGTTATATGCGCTGCTGGGGTCGGGACACGTTCATCGCCCTGCGTGGCACAATGCTGCTCACCGGTCGCTTCACAGAGGCGCGTTTTATCATCATTGGCTTTGCGTCGGCCATGCGCCATGGCTTGATCCCGAATCTGTTGGATAATGGCGTGAAGCCGCGCTTCAACTGCCGCGACGCTGTGTGGTGGTGGCTCTACAGCATTGCCCAGTACGTGGAGGAGGCGCCGCAGGGCGCTAATATACTCAAGGACCAGGTGTCACGTATTTTCCCGTACGACGATTCTGAGCCGCATCCGCCGGGCGCCTTCGATCAGCTGCTGCAGGACGTCATGCAGGAGGCGTTGCAGGTGCACTTCCAGGGCCTGCAGTACCGTGAGCGTAATGCCGGCCATGAAATAGACGCTCATATGACGGATCAGGGCTTCAACAATCACATCGGCGTGCATCCAGAGACGGGCTTTGTGTTTGGCGGCAACAGCGCCAACTGCGGCACCTGGATGGACAAGATGGGCTCGTCCGAGAAGGCGGGCAATCGTGGACGACCCAGCACGCCTCGCGATGGCTCCGCCGTGGAGCTGATTGGGCTGCAGTACGCCTCACTGCGTTTCATGCAGAGCCTCAGCGAGCGAAAGATTATTCCGCACAGCGGCGTGGAGCGCAAGGGGCCGTCGGGCGAGGTGACCAAGTGGAGCTACAAGGAGTGGGCGGATCGCATACAGAAGAACTTCGATGCGTATTTCTATGTCAAGGAGACGGACACCACATCGGTGGCCAACAAGAAGTGCATCTACAAGGACAGCTATGGCGCCACGCAGGACTGGACCGACTTCCAGCTGCGCTGCAATTTCCCCATCACGTTGACAGTGGCGCCAGAGCTGTGTAATCCGAAGAACGCCTGGAAGGCTCTGGAGCAGGCGCGAAAGCATCTGCTGGGCCCCTTGGGCATGAAGACCCTGGATCCAGATGACTGGAACTACAGAGCCAATTATGACAACTCGAACGACTCCACAGACTGCACGGTGGCGCATGGCGCCAACTATCATCAGGGACCCGAGTGGGTGTGGCCCATCGGTTTCTATCTGCGCGCCCGGCTCATCTTTGCGAAGAAGTGCGGCTACCTGGACGAGACCATTGCCGAGACATGGGCCATATTGCGGGCGCATTTGCGCGAGATTCAGACATCGCACTGGCGCGGCCTGCCCGAGCTGACCAACGACAATGGCAGCTACTGCCGCGACTCCTGCCGCACGCAGGCCTGGAGCGTGGGCACCGTGCTGGAGGTGCTGCACGATCTGCACAGCCTCGGCGCCGATTGCTAAGCAAATGATCTTAATGCGAACTCAACGAATCTCTCGTTAGCTGAGAAACTATTATTCTAATTGATACACAAAGAAAAAAAAAAGAAAGAAAAAAGTAATCCAATTACACACTTAAATGGTAGCTGCTACAAAGGATGGAGTTACGAGTTGTTCAATTTGTTATCCAAGTTGTGGATCATCCATACTCTCTATTAAAGTTATTTTATCTATGCGATCAGTTGCCTTTTGTTTCGATGTGCGAGTCTACGAGAAGTAGCTGTCCCTGGCTATGCGCATCATGGAAGTCTTTGGCTGGCAAATGGGCCCACAATTCTTGAATGCAAAGTCGATATACTCTGAGTCCAGCTGCTGGCTGCTGGGCCTGGGCTCCACATTGCAGCCATCTAGGGTTGCGGGCGGATCTCGATCCTCTATGGACATTCGCCGATTATCCGTTGCTTTTGCAGTCTTAAATTTTTGTTTGAATTTCCACGCTTTTATCTAGGAATCAATAGGAATCGAATTATTTATGCTCCAAAGCAATTTATGTTTCACTTACGATGCGGCATTTATATAAAACTTGTGCGGCGGCGGCACAGGTCAGCTCGTAGGCGCTATATAAAACTATCTTTTGAACAACATCCAAAACTATCGACATGCTGCTACCTCTATTTCCAATAGAAACTGCTCAATTTTGATCAGAAATTTGGGTTGGTGCTTAACATTTGGAATAAACAATCACTAATTATTAAACAAGTTTGCCCACAGCACATTGTATGGCAAATTCATTTAAAAATGATACTTGATCAGGTATGTAGATTTAGTATTGATTTAGCCCAAATGTTAAACTAATTCAGCGCATATTTTCAAAAGTCTAACAAATAGCCAAGAAAATTTCAATTAATGCGTTGAAACAAATTCGAATGAATGTAAAATCAAAGCCTGCCTAGAATTTGAATTACATAAAGAAAGACAATATTCGTTCAGTTCTTAATATATATATATATATATATATATATATATATATATATTATATTTGAATATAATATTAGTTTTTTCAATTGAAGCAATCGATTCATATAAATAGTTTTCTATATAACTATGTATATATATTGCTAGGCATATAGGCGCATCTTCTGCTAGATACTAAATTAATACATTATCTTTCAATATAAATAAGTTAATAATAAAGCTTATTGGCCCTGTGAACATTAGACTGGAGCTGTACATCTGTCTATACATCTTGTTACATCATCTTCTGATGCACGTAGTGCTTGCAGTTCAGTTCAGCGCACTAGTTAGCCTTTTATCATCTCTATCTCTATCTGTGTGTGTGTCTGTGTCTGTCTCTGTGTTGGGTACCGAGCTCGTTTTCTCGAGATCATCGTCATTAACGGACTTCAATTCACGTCCCATATTCTCCACTTGCAGGGCGAGTCCGATCAAGCCGCCGCTCTTCACTTCGTTCAGTTTTGGTTCGGGAAGACAGTTTTCATTGCCATCGGCGTCACGTTTGACGCGTATCGCCGGCTGTGCCGTCGTCGTCATCTGTTGCTCCTTCAGCTGCAGCAGCTCTCGCCGGATGGCCTCCACGTTTTCAGCATCGATTGATTTGTTGGCCATCAGCTCAGCAGCTAAGACACTACTGTTAGCTCGAGCCTTGGTTGAATTGGCGAGCAGCGCTAAAGGCAGTGGCAGCCGTTGGGCTAGTGGCGGTGCATCGCCACTCGCATTCCGCAGCAGCTCGCCCGTTTTGTAAGAGAGCGGCTCAAAGACGCCAGCGTGCGCTTCCTGCTCCTCTCGCGCGTGAGCGTTCTCCGTCAGAATTTCCAGCAGTGAAGCGGGCTTCCGTTCCCTTAGCGTGTTGTTGACCTCTTGTTGCGGTTGCAGTTTCAGTTGTGGCTGCTGTTGAGGCTGTAATTGAGCTTGTGGTTGCTGTTGAGGCTGAGGTTGAGGTTGTGGTTGAGGTTGTGGCTGCTGTTGTGGTTGAGCTGGAGGCTGTGCCTGCTGTTGTGGTTGCAGTTGTTGCTCTTGCGGTGCCATCTGTGGCTTCTCTTCTCTTTTGATTTTGTCATCTTGCAGACGATTGGTTTCTTTGACCTGATTTAGTGCTTCAGCCAGTTCATTCAGAGCCAGAGGTTTCGGATTATTGGGGCTTTGATTGGCCAATTGATCGTTGATCTTGTCGACGCTGCGCTCCAAAAGTTTCATTGTGTCTGCACTCTGTGGCTTTTGTTTGGCCAACTCCTCGTTTAGCTTGTCTACAGTGCGACCCAATCTCTCCATTTTCTCTCTAAGTTCTTTTTCTTGTTTGAGCAAATCGACTACCATTATTTTATCCTTTAGCTCCTCGGCCGTAATTTCCTCCTCCTTTTTGATGGCTGCTCCATCTATGGTCTGCTGTGCAGCTATGTTCATGGGTTGTGAAGCTTCCTCCTTCACGGGAGCCACACTCACTGGAACCACATCCTCTGCTCTTGTCGAGTTTTTCTTGAGAACTATTTTTGCATCTTTTGCAACTGCAACTGGTTGGGGTTCTTCTTTGGGCAGACTTTCAGACTTTTCTGGTGGGGCTTCATTTTTCGAATCCACGCCATGGGATTCGTCAACAGGCAGTGGTGGCATCGGTGGATTATCGGAAACAGCGATCACAACGTTGGGCTTTTCGACAAGATTTATGTTATCTGCGGCCCGTACACGTTTGTTCTCTTCCAGTTTTCCTAATACTTCTTTGACTTCAGCCTCGTTGGTTTTCACTAAGCGTTTGATTACTTCTGAGTTTTGTATATTGGGAACCTCGACGGGTGGTGGGATTTCGTTGGTTAACAATGGTGTGACCACTTGCACTGCATCAAACTGGGGACCAGAGCTCTGGGCATCGATGGCGTGCAGGTTGGCATACGTGCCCAGAATCATCAGGCAAAACCCGCTGACGAACACAAACTGTGCCAACGTTCGTTCCGTGGAGTCTTTTCTAATGATCTGGCGAAAGCTCGACGCGGGGAACATTATGCATATGGCAACGCCTATTGTGGAGCCGACTAAGCCAATAATGAGCTCAACAGAGGGAATAATGAGCGCCACACAAAGCGAGAAGAAGACGATGAAGAGTGTTATAACTCGGAAGCGCTGCTCTGGTATATAATTACTGCTCTCCATGTGACCCTGTATGGATAGTAATATATATTAAGTATTTGGGGTATTCATATATATGCACCTCACCTTTTTATATAGCAAGGAGTAGATGCTGGCTCTGCATGGAAATATGACCAGTGGAAAGCTGAATGCAATAGAAAGCACGAATCCAATTTTGATAATATCGCTGCCGAATGAAGGCGACAGATTTACCAAGATGTTACCTGCAATCGATAAAGTGTATAGTATATAGTATATATACTATAAATATAAAGAATATACCTGAGAAGCTATGCGTGCAGAAAGCCACATAGCCAAAGAAGCCGACAGCTATGTACACCAGTGTGCAAATCCACGTCGCATTGCGCACAATGCCATTCAATTTGTCCAGACTTTGGTTATTGATACTGCCGAAGACCTCAAAAAGTTGCCTGCAATTAAAGTGAGTTTCATTAAAAATAGAATTCAAGCTGATATCAAAATATAATTACATTTGGCAGGCCAAGGCCATGCTAAAGATAGGCAGGCATTGGAGCACACCTGCTGGCTCCCAGTAGACGACTTTCTCTGTCCAATCGTTGGCCACAATGTGCGACTCGGACTCGAGCACAATCTTGAGCATGAGGCACACATAGAATCCAATGGAGGCAGTACAGACAGCCGACAAGCTGTCCACATTGCGCAGCATGCCCAGCGGCACAATGCACAGGACGGTGATAGCGAACATGACCAAGGTGCGTAGATGTTGGTACTCTGTGATCTCCAATCCTAAGAGCTTGGCCACAATCTGTGGTCCCAGATCGCCAACGACGACAAAGTACGTTATGCACGTGCCAATCAGATAACCGATGATGCAGAGTTCCGCCAGAAGTTTGCCGGATGTGCCGAAAGCGTGAAGACCAAGCATTTCAAAGCTTTTGCGACGTGTCAGCAATGAAGTTTTAATCAGATAGTGACAGCAGATGCGCGTTATCCAATTGCTGAGTATGAGCAATACAATTGACAAGATAATTCCGCATTTCTGGAAGCAGAAAGGCATCGCCAAGATGCCGACACCTATTATGCTATTCGCAAGCGTCATAACATAGCCCGAATGCGAGAACATGATGCAATTCGCTTTCACCTCGGTTGGTTTGCTAATGAGCTGAGCGAAGTTGCTAAATAAGTAGAACAGCTAATTTTTTTTGTTAGCTGCGAAACCAGGTATCTGTGTGCGTAGGCAAAACAATAGAAACAAAGAGATAGCTTCACACAACGCAGCGCTGGGGCAAACACACTTACATACCTGGGGGCCGATTGTTATCACAAGCAAAAGAAGGCGCCAGTTGTTCAAGCAGAAACAAATTGTTGAAATCGAAGGCTGCTGGTGTTTGAATTTGGCTGGTTATAGTGAATAGTGTGACGAAACGCATTTAATACTATTTCATTTGAAAATTTCGCTGCGCAATTGTGCACATTTTACGTTTGTGGTACTCGGCTGTCTTTTAAAACATAATATTGGTAACGTCAGCATTGTTTGGGTTTCTGCTCGTCCAATTCTGCACAGCTGATACTGTTGTGGATGTGAGCGTGACGATATGATTTTATACGAGTAACGTTAATAGCGAAACCAATTTCAAAAGTATTTGTTACTTTCTTACCACATATTTATAATTCTATTAATTAAACTTAAGTTGAAATACTATAGTGAGGTATTTGATTATTGTAAATAATTTGTTAAGAGATTTCAATTATTTTACACGCTTAATTCTACAATTTTAGTTATAATAGAATAAGAATAATTGAGCGCATCTCTGGTGTATGGCAATGTGACCAGAAGGAATGGTGAAACAAAACTCTGGCATCTCCAATATTTTCAGTTTGGTGGCAACGCTGCTCGGCATGTTTCTTTCCGTTCCGTAGACTGCAATCGTCAAGATGGCCGATGTAATTTTTGTGCAAAAATCTAAAAAAATATTAAACATCCGTGTGCAGAATAGCAAAAGTTTATAATATTTACAATATCTGACTCGCTGCGCATGGTTGACAATATTATTTTAGAGTTTTGAGTAATACATTGTGCGCAAAATTGACAGCAAAAAACTGTGCTAATAAATGCCAATTGTTTTTCTTTTTATTTTGACACAAACAGCAAGTTGATGAAACTCTTAAGAAGAAGCGTACCTTCAAGAAGTTCACCTACCGTGGTGTGGACTTGGACCAGCTGTTGGATATGCCCAAGTAAGTAACAGTATTCGGCATCAAGCGGCGTCTCAAAACTAACCTAACTGTTTATTCTGTCCCGTTCGTGTGCAGCAACCAGCTGGTGGAGCTGATGCACAGCCGCGCCCGCAGGCGTTTCTCCCGCGGTCTGAAGCGCAAGCCAATGGCCCTGATCAAGAAGCTGCGCAAGGCCAAGAAGGAGGCTCCCCCAAATGAGAAACCAGAGATCGTGAAGACTCATCTGAGGAACATGATCATTGTGCCCGAGATGACCGGCTCCATCATTGGCGTTTACAACGGCAAAGACTTCGGCCAGGTGAGTCAGGGCTTTAAGATTTCCAACTGAGTCAGATATCTAATAATTTTCATTTAAATCAGGTCGAAGTTAAGCCAGAAATGATTGGCCACTACTTGGGTGAATTCGCGTTGACCTACAAGCCCGTTAAGCACGGTCGTCCCGGTATTGGTGCCACCCACAGCTCACGTTTTATTCCCCTCAAGTAAGCGGCGATTCGTCTGCAGCAGAGTCTTCGGCTGCTTGTGTGGCCTGGGGCTGGTTTTTGGATTTTTACGCGTAATAAAGGAAACGTAATTTTTTAAGAACGTAATGTCGCCTTTCAATTACCATTGCCATCACCTATGCCCCAGAGAGAGAGTAAACAGGAGTGTGTTAACAAATTTACGTTTAATATTTATTGGAACTTGAAAATTGTATATATAATGTATGGATTTATGTGTAGCTGAAGCTATCTTCGCTTTCGCGCGCTGTTGCTGTTGGTGACCACCACACGGTCGTAGGCCGTGTCCTTCATATTCGAGTTCGATTCACGTGCCCCATTGTATACCATCTGCCGTTGCGGATTACTGCTGGCCTGGAGATAACTTGGTTTCAGAGTGTCGTTCACGTCGGCCGATCCGTATGCGCTGTCTTTGACTTGAGAATCATTGTGGAAGCGATTAAAATAATTCGATTGCATTGCAGGAGGCACAGCTGCAGGTGCAACTGGATTAGACAGCACTGGGAGTTGCGCAAGCGATTGGAAGGCATTAGTCAAACCCGTAAAGGTCACCGTCTTGCTCTGATTAGTTTTGTTACCAATATTGCTATTGCCCCCCATGAAGAAGGCGCTGCCATTGGGCACCTGGCTGCTCTGCAGCGGCTGCAGGGGCGGCAGGCTCTGGTTATTGTTGTTAAAAGCGGTGTAGGAGTTGGCGTTGTCAATGGCCGGCATGCTGGCATACATGACCGTTTGCAGCGAGTCGGATTTGGAGCGCTGTAGAATACTCTTGGTGGACGCTCGGGTGCCGACGCCAATGGAGTTCTTAGCAGGAGTGGAGGCGTGCACAACGTGCGGCTCATCGAGCGAGGTTAGTAGGCTGCTGCTCTGTGACTGGTTTAGAAAGCCGTCGACTTGGAGAAGTGCTGGCTGACCCTTACCTAGGCGGTTCAGCTCCATTTCCATAGAGTTGTAAATGGTCAGATTGCTGGCCAGCAAGTCCTGCCTGGAGCCCAGGGTCAGCATGCTGTCCGCATTGTTGAGCGTCGATGTCGAGGCTAGGTTAATGGACTTGGACGAGTGCATGGCCATGCCCATTTCGCTGGGTCCCTGCTGCAGTGCGCCCGTGCGTGGATCGAAGTGCTTCTGTGTGGCATCTTTCAGTGTGCTTTTGATTTCCTTGGGCTTGTCCGGCTGCTGGGGCTGGCGTATGGAGGAGATGTGACCGGGCACAGGCTCACGCGAAACTGACGAAGATGGTGATGCCGAATTGGTCTCCTCGTTCTCCTCCTGCCATAGACAAGACAATCAATGTGTGCATGCAAGGATCATCGATGGTGGGCACTTACCTCATCCTCCTCTGTGATAATGGACGACTCTATCCAGTCTTTTATGCGATTCTTTTTCTGCATTCGATCGACATTGGTCTCGATGCCACAGTCAGCCAGTGTGTAGAGCAGGCGATTCTTCTCGTCGGGACTGCTGTGAAAGGAATACATTGAGGGGCATAGCTCGTCTGTCTCATACTCGGCCATCTCCTTCTCCGCCGTCTTGGCCAGCCAGCGATCGTCCATGAACTTGGTCAAATCGCCCAAGCTCTTTGGTCTGTTCGCGCTGCGTGGCTCCAGGAAACGTTTAAACATGCGCTGCGCACGTGATGTCAGCAGCTAGAAGAAGAGAAAGGATAAATAAATGTTAAGAGAGTAATTAGTAATCTCAAATTCCTGTGGATTACCTTAAAAAGTTTGGGTGTTCGCCGCAGCGGCATCATCATTATGCTGCCCTGCCACACCAGATAGCGCACATAGCGTGGATCCTCTGAGGATGCCTTTTGCCAGGGCAGACAGCCCGTCAGGCAGACGAATATAACGATGCCGAACTGCCAGACATCGTGACTGGGATCGGCCCTAGAATGCAAATAGAAATATATTATTAATTAGTATAGCCTATAGAATTTTCTTCCTGATGTAACTTACTTGTAGGTGCCTTCGGGCTTGACTTCTAATACTTCTGGGGGACTGTAGGGCAGCCATTCGTTGCGCCTTTCCACTACGGTACCAGTTTGATAGGACTCCCCGAAATCACAGAGCTTCACGCGTTGAAAGTCCGAGCGATATATGAGTACATTATCAAGTTTAATGTCGCGATGCACAATGTCTCTGTAAAAAGAGAAAGAGAGAGGATTTTCATTGGTATAATAAGAGAAAAGAGCAAAGAAATACATGAGGACGAATAGCGAGAGTCACTCGAGAACAAGAATACGTGAGGAGCGAGGAGTCTAGGAAGAGAGATAAGTCTGGGAATACGTGAGAAGCATACGCAGAGTGACCAGCACAGAGGAGCGAGGAGTACAAGAATGCGCGTATAGCACAAGAGAGTGAGCACTCGGGAGAGAGGTGCAGGAATAGTGAAGATAGCAGGAATACCCGAGAGGCTCAGGAAGAGTGATGAGGACCATAGGAGAGAACAGGAAGAGCGCCTACTAATCCAACTTCGCATGACGCTCTTATCACTTATAAGCACTACATAGTTCTTTCAAATGATTAAACATTAGTTATGATTAAATTAAAAACAAATCAATTTTAAACATCGTAAATATAACTAGTAACAATAGCTTAGAGCTATAACTAATTAATACACTTCTGCTTATTATAGTATTAATAATTAATAATATATTTATTTGATAATAAATATACACCATCCACCGAAAAAGAAGAAGCGGAGCAATGCTGTGAAGAACCGACCTCTAAGCGCTCCAGAATGCCACTGAAGAAATGCTGCAGCTGACTCCCTTTATATATATGAGAGAGTAGCCAAGATCAGACTTGGAGCCTGCTGTGAGTTCGTTTTTACACCCGAGCCCGAACACTCAGTCAGGTGACCAATCAGAGGAGCTCTTACTGCTACGAGCATTCGAGTGTACTCTATACTAACTCTATACTAGCATTAAATGCTGCCTCACAGACACATGCATACTCTACCTGGTCAGTTCTCGTGCTCTTCTCATTTTCTCTATGGGAGTGCATGTTTGATACGTGATGATGTTAAATACTCAATATGAATTGCTCGATCACACAGACAGCCAGACAGACATACAAACATACAGAGAGACAGACAAAAAGGCAGCTATACAGACAGGCATACAGACAGCCATACAGAATGACAGACAGAGAGATGGACAGACAGACCTACCGACATACAGACAGATATATAAACATACAGACAGACAGTTTTTATTAATAATATAAATATAGTATTTCTATATTCATATTATTTTAGAATTTAAAGTTTACGTTAAAATTTACATAAAAATAAAATAATTATTAAGTCAATAAAAAGATGGCTTTATATTATAAATTTAATTATTAAAGGCATTTAGCTGGCAATAGGATTTTTTTTGTTTTTTAACAATACACGCATATTTAATTCCATATAACTGCTAATATACTAGGCTTAGCACTTATAGTGAATTAAATATGCATATACATATATAGTTTAAAAGGAATTCATACATCGGGATATATACTTACTTTGAATGCATGTAATCTATGGCGGAGGCCAATTGTTTAGCAATGCGCTTGCTGTACACCTCGCCCACACCTGTCTCGGTCACATTTGAAGTCAGATCACCTGCAGAGCAAATTGAAAATACCCTGTAAATACAGCTTAGCAAGCGGGTTAGTTGCATGCATACCCAGTGGTGCATACTCCTGGGTGAAGACGTAGAAGCCAGCCGTCTCAAAGGCCACGTCGTACGTGGTCACAATGTGCCGATGGACGCCCAGGTGGAGTCCGTAGTGAAACTCGCGATAGAAGTCGCGCAAGGTGACATACGGTTTGGGAACTGCCTTGAGCACCATTTCAGTCTGAGATCCGCGATGTTCCACCAGCAGTATTTTGCCAAACCAGCCCTCGCCCACAATTTGAATGATATCGAATTCATCCACCAGTTGGATCTATTGAGTGCAGCCAAAAATTTTAAGAAATTAGTTTATTTTGCCTTGCTTTGCTGCTTTGTTTGCATGTGCTTTGGGTTATAACAGATGTTTAGTACCTGCCCCAAATACTACAATAACTGCACATCCATGACACGGTTCGATAATTGCCCAATATATACATATATATTGTATATACATATATATAAACATGCATACATACATATATCGCAGTCGTGAGACCAGACATATTTAATGTTACTCTATTTTTGACATTCGCCGTTTGCTGCCCAATAAAATGAGTTCGTTTTCCTCTACTTTGCCTTCTGGCTCGGGCCGCGTTAACTATTAGCTGAGCGAAGAGATTTCTGGCCATCTGCCAATCGAAACAAAATTCACAATTTATAGCCTAACCGAAGCTCGAATGCCCTATATAGGACAATTCAATTTGTGTGGAAATAAATCTTTCAATAAAAATAAATATAGAACTAAAAAAAAAAAAGTATGTCAAAATGCAAATCATAAATGAAAACAAATAAAAATCTAATATAAGTTTAATTATTTGCAATTTCAAATAATTATCAACAATTGTGTGCAAGAAAATAAAACATAAGCCAAAACACGTGTCCAAAATAATAAAGAGAAATTCTATTATATTTTTATTCATTCGTTTTCAAATCCCATTCAAGCGTATTCAAAATATTTTGTATTATATGAATTACTGCGAATGCAAAATGTTTCTCTTTGGCCAACGGATTGAGTCAATACATTTATATGTTGGCCTGTCTGGTTATTCATTTATCAATCTTTCCGTCTGATTATTACGCTTCTCATACTTTGTTTTACGCAATTTTATTGCAGATTAATGAAAGCATAAGGAAGCTCAGACGCACAATGGTAGACAATATGTATAGAATAGATTCTATGGCATATATGCTGAATATGTATAGGTATGTATATATAAATATATTGAAATTCTATATGTATGTGTTTAGTTAAATTAAATTCTAAACGAGATATTGTTTAATGTTTATTATGTATTATTATATTTAACAGATTGATAACAAGCAGGAATGTTGTCCTTAAATATTTTTATAAAGATTTCATATATATATTTATATTTTTTTAATTTATATATAGTGTATATTTTATTTTTTTATTTTTTTTTCAGGGATTAGAGCTATTTCTAAAAAGAATCAAGGTATTCATACTAAATCTCTTAAGTTAAACAATTCTATAATTAACAAAGCTGAACGATTCTCCTAAGCAAATCGATGCTATAGATATGAAATATTAATCAGACTTTACTTAATATTTGTATATATAAATAAAATATAAATAATATATCCACTTATAGCTGAGAAACTCTTGGATATGGGATAGCTATATAATACATATGTATCACAACAATCTGAGCTAATTGGACAGTAAAATATATCTATGAAAACTATCATGAAGTTGGGTTCAACTCTTAAGCTTTGCGTAGAAACTAAGTAAATGGTTAATAGATGATGAGAAACATATAGATAATAATTATTATATTAATCTAAGCTTAACTATTATATAGTAATAGAGTTTTGATTAATAACTATTTATTTATTATTTATTCAATATCCAGCAAATTTTTTCCAAAATCTTAAATTAAAATATATAGAAGGTATTATTTATAGAATATAGAATATAATATATAGTAATATAGTGTTCTATACGATTATCTGTTTAAGCTTGTATGTATTTAAATATAAAATAAGCATTTAATTAGAATTTTAGCACAAAGGCATTCCATTGTCATTTAATATATTATTTAATACATATACTTATAAGAACAAATATTAAAAAATCAGACATTAAGAAAAATCGCATTTCGATGACTCTCCAGCTGCTTTTAACTACCTCATAAATATATTTTGCCTTTGTGGGGGGCTTGTTTCTGCATAATTTCATTTGGAAATATTGGGCGAGCACATTTTAAACATTTACAACGAATTTGGCAATAGATTGTGATAGTCTAGTGTGTTCGCACATTACCTTTTCCAGTTCGAATTCACGAATTTTGTGTATATGCCCTCGTGGTCTCTTCGACATTGTGACTGCAGTTCGTTCACATGGGTTGTATTGGTTATTGTATTGCGAATGTTTTTGGAGTGTCCCGGTCGGATATATGTAGTTAGTGGACCATTAGTTTTTGCTTACACTTGTATAGCAGACATACACTAGACAACAAAATAGAGAAACGATGCTCGAGTTAAATTTGCTTTTATTTGTTTGGTGCGCTTTTGGTTTTCCGTATTAACAGCCGCAGCAGCGCGTTGTAAATATTTATAGCGGCTGCACAAAGGCAATCAGAGTACATATAGACCAGCCCAAATATACATATATATATATATATATACATAAATTCATATACATATATATATCTTTGTCGGCCTATTTGTATCTTTGTGCATGGGCTGAGCGTGTTTAAAAAAATGCAGAAGATAAATTTCTGGCGATGCTTTGGCTGTTCGGCACTTCCTGGAAAATCGGCGCCAATGTTGCATTTTTTATTAATTAATTACACTTAACAATATATTTACTTAAAGCTATGTATACTATATATAGTACACTTGTAGCTCACATTAGCTGCCAATCGGCTTAAGTTCAATGTTATTTCGTTGCTGATGTATATATAGTTTTAGCTGTTGTGCTATTGTTGTTGTATTTGCTATTGTTGTTGTAGTTGTTGTCAAACAAATATTTAATTGAACCGTCTACACGAACACACACGCACACATGCACTCACACACACTCAGCTCGGTCTCTTACCGTTGCAAATAGAAATGTATTTTGTTTAGTTGCCTAGGATTTTGGTTTTTGTGAAATTCGTCTCGTTTCTTTTCTATTCTTTTGCCTACACATTTGCATATTATCAACAGCGAAATTAAAAATAATGCTCGTTGGCTCTTATATAAAATAACATAAACCGACAGTTCAGCAAAACACACATACATATGCATAAATATACATGAATCTATATCATTTGTTAAGCATTTCATTCACTAGATCATCATTGATTAACTGTTATTTGGAACTTCATTTGAAATTGATGAAGTTTTCTTCTCTCTTGATCTTTTTATTGAGTAAGTTCGTTGCACGGATCACAATGCGTTTTCTTTTGCTTTCTTTGGTAGTCTTTCTTTTCAGTTCTGCATTTTCCGTGGCCGCATTCGATGAAAACCCGTTGCCAACTGCTCTCCGAGTCGCGACTCTCGCGGCTTTTGTCGCTGGCCAGCAAAATGTATTGAAAATGTTTAAAAAAAGACATTTTGTTTACGCCGTTTTCACTTGAATTCTAGGCGTGTGAGCATTTTCGAAATAATTTTCAGTTTTTTTCGAAACATTCTTGAGCTTTGCGAGAGCAAAGCATTATTAGTAGTTCTCATGCCGCATTTATTGCTGCTCATGTATATACATATGTATGTGTTGATCGCTGATCGACGATCTTTCACGACTTTTGATCAAATCGTAAATGTTGCACATACATAGATAGACAAATATTTGTGTTTGCTTTTGTCAATATTTATAATCTGTTTATTTATTTACATTATTTCTCTGTAAAAACAGAAAAGCCTTTATAGTCATGCCGAGCTATTAAAATAATGCTAATTAATTCAAAACATTTCATTCTAATGCAATTTCTGTTAGTTAACAGTGGCAGAGCACTGCAAAAGAGCTGCTTAACAGAGCACTGTTAAAAAGCTCAGCATCTGGCGGGCACAAGCTTCACGGCTAACATACAGCATGTTAAGCTCACAGTATATGTAAATATGTAGCACATATAAGCTTCATATACACACTCACACACGTACATGCACACATATACATATAGCTGCGTACATACGCACAAAGGCAACTCTAATTGGTCACTTCCGTTTTGAAGACGTTTCCTTGGCGCATGCGACGTTCAACTTCAGCAGTTGCTGCGTTTGACACGCACACACACACACACATACACTTGTAGCTCTATGTGTGTGTGGCTGTGTGAGTGTGGGGAGGGTGCAGGTGCAGCCAACCACTTGTCGCAGGCTATAAAAGTCACTGGCATCGAGCACTTGCCTGCATACGTTTGAATGTTACCGTTAGCGCAACAACTGATTCAGCTGCTGTTGCCCAATTCCTAGTTCAGTGAGCTACATTAAATAGGTTAGCAGTTCTACGGACAGTGCAAAAATATGTGTGGTTATTAAAGAGTCAAGTGTAGAGAGTTCGATATTTTTTGACGCTTTTCATTAACATTTTCTGCATAGTTTCTTTGTGAATTTGAGAATTGTTGAAAAATATGGATTGGCAAAAGTGTGTGATTTAAGCATTTGGAAACAAGCAGGTATGTATGAATTTGGCGTGCTTAAGGTAAAACCTGTAATTAATTTTGATAGATAAATTTTGGTGTATTAAAGTTTTTGACAAAAGAAATGCTAAATATCACAAAAATGTACTGAACATTGGCGAATTTATGAATATATAATTAAACAAAGCGAATGACCCATAAAACATTTAAGATTCATGCATTTACAGACTCACAATTATTTTTCTATGCTCAAATCTAATAATTTATATATACTTGTGTAAGTTTACATATATTTATGATTGTCATATTAATCTATAATTTAAATAAGATTATAAATAAGATTCATTTTATATACTCATTCAGGCACTGATAATTTATTTTCTAGCAACATTTTTGTAGTTTTATATAAATAGTAATTAAAATTGCAAAACAAGCAATCACATTTTATTAAAAATTTTATATTATCTTAAAATAAAACCCAAAAATTTATCAGATTCTTTCAAAATGATTTATTAACAGCAGCAAAAAATATATTTACTAAAATTTCACCATTACCAAGCGTTATTTCAGTGTTTAAAATTATTTGCAAATGAAACGCATATTTATAAATACAAATTGTTGAACAGAAAAAAATACAATAAATTAAATATATTTTGTGCAGTCATGTATTGACGTGTAAGAAAACTTGTAAGACTTATAAAGGTGCCAACAACTTATAATTCATTTTATTAAATTGATGAAGAAACCTATTACATATTTATCAAGCATCATTATTATCTGTTAATATTATGTGCGAAGAATGATTTTAATGGCTGGGTTATACAATGTAGACTTAAACCAGGAAATTGGAGAAATCTTATTATTTTTGCATTTATTTTTAGAAACGAAAAAATAATATTTATTTTAATTTATATTTGTTACTATTCTATTTAACATAGTTTACAATAAATCTCACAAATTTCAATTATAAAATAATTTTGTGTAATTGAAATAAAATTGTTTTATGATATCTAAGCGGGTCAAGAATTACATCGAAGTAAATCTTGACTTGTCTTCAACTCTTAGAAAGAAACAGCAGCAACTGAGATTTAGAGATCTTCAAAGCTCCAGCCGTGGTAATTCTTTTAATTGAATCGTGCGACTTGCTCGCTTTCAATTGAGCTCAGCTCTCGGCATTAAATTAAGCTAATGCGCGAACATTTAATTGGAGCAATTAATTATGCTAAGAGTTGAAAGAGAACAACACACATGTATCCATGCGTTTATATATAGATCAAATATGGTGTGTAACATGCTTGAGCACAATGAGAGTAAACTGAGATTTGTCGATGGGCCAAGCGATGCTTTATGTGCGAATCGTTTGGTTTTGTGCTGTAATTGTCAAGTGTTTGTGTGTGCGGCGGCCACACGTCGTATGCGTAATATACGAACAAGCACTTGAAGCTCGGGCTAGAGAGCATGTCGTGGCCAAACAGAATTCAAGTGCTATGGACATTTCACCAACACACACACACACACACACACACATACAGAGAGACACTCTGAGCTCAATTGAGCATCAAGTGTCGGCTTAAACACTCAAGCAGCGCATCGAAATTGTCGTATGCCACAAACATGCGAAACATATTTTCAATATGTGGCAAAAGGTGAAAGCCATGATTGAGGTTTAATCTAGCATTTGCAATTAATATGTAATCCAGCTAATTTTACCAAATGCATTTATTATTCTCTCCCTCTCTCTCTCTCTCTCTGTCTCTATCTCTCTTTGTGTTTTAGAGCTGGCGGGCGACGGCGACGGCGAGGGCTAAACTAAAACGACGACGACGTTTTGGCCAGGGATTAGGACATCGTCGCAACGGCGATGTCACCGACCGGACAAATAGCAAAGACGCCCACGCCACACGACAACGATAACAATAGCAATAACGATCAGCGTGAAACATGGAGCGGCAAGGTGGATTTTTTATTATCGGTTATTGGATTCGCCGTCGATTTAGCAAACGTCTGGAGATTTCCCTATTTGTGCTACAAAAATGGCGGTGGTAAGTGCTGGACGACTAACTCAAATCATTTTATCTGGGCGAGAGTTCACTTAACAGCAACAACTGCCAACGGCTGTCCCTTTGGCCAATTAGCGACACACTCACACACACACACACATACAGTTTAACGGCTGAACAATGCCACAAAATCATTTATAAGGCTTTACACATCATTGAGCGGCAAGGAACTCACTCGAGCTGCTCAGCTGCCGCATAACAAGTGACTTGGCCTTGTTAACACTTTGACAAGTGCTGGGAAAATGCGTGCGAAGTGCTGCCATTAAATGTGGGCTACTCTCGGCTTGGGCGTGTGCCTGGTGGTTGGGGTGCTAAGTGCGTACTTCCTAGACGAAATTACCCAGAGTCCAAGGCATATAGAAGGAGAAGGAGCAAGAGAGAGGCAGAGGAAGAGAGTCGGAGCGAGGGCATAAGTTGATACATATGCTTAGACTTGTGATCTTCGCTGGCAACGCCATCATTCAAAACAATTTCAAAGCTAAGTGCTTTTGTATGACAACTAAATCTGGCAGTCATAATCGCATTTGGGCTCCTTTACCTCCTTTGCCGCAATCTGACAGCGAGTGACTAAGCATGGGGCAGGACATGCTTTCCAGGGCTTTTATTGTTGCCAACACACACACACACGCATATACACATACATATATGTATCAAGCACATCAAAATCAAGTCATATATATGTATATATGTATGTGTATATATCATAATACGCATTGTTGGAAATTCATGTGCGGCACACGTTTTGACGGCGGCACTTAGGCGTTGAAATGAATTTTCCATTCGTAAATCAGGATATATGTGGTCTGTATAAGTATGTGCGTGTGTGTGTGTGTGCGAATGCCTTTGCTGGTTGCCTTTTCCTTTATAGTTTTATGACTATTTCATATAGTATTTTGTTGTCGTTGCTGCTGCTGCTGCTGCGCTGGCCTTTGCCACAAGCTTTTTTCTCAGCTCTTAAAAAATAAATTGTTATTTCATACGCTTCATTGCACTCAATCAGTGACAGCTTAGTTTTCATTTTCATTTTATATCATTTTTGTTGCCGTTGCCGTTGCCAGGCTTAACTTGCCATCGCCGTCGTCGTCGTCGTCGTCGTCGTCGACGTTGCAGCGACAGCATCGACGTCCACAGGTTGCGATTATTACCTTTTAATGCCCTACCAGCTTAGTGGGCATTTAATTTTTCCTCTTCTTTTTCAGCTGAGCAACAGATGAAATACCTCCACTCTATGTAGTTGGCCCTGTGCTGACATACATACATTAAATATACATACAGACAGTGTCATATAATCTTTGTGGAGCAGAAGAACTTGTGATTTGTTAAATGCGTTTCTTGGTTTGAGTTGTTTTTGCAAGAGAAATAAATCAAGAATTTTAATAAATTTTTAATGATTTTCTAAGTTTACTGTTGGTTCTACTATACTTCATCAATATCATGATAATTTGTACGATAATTATTATTAATTAATATGAATATTAATTAATATTTGTGTAGATACTACATATAGTAAAACACGCATAAAAAAAATCCTTATACAAGGTAACTATTCAATTACGAATCCACTCTAAAAGAAATGTTAGGGAGTCAAAATTAAATGACTTATAAGAGCACCTCAATCTGGGATACAGGTTTATTTTATAAGAAACTCATATAAGATTCAAGCAAGAAGCTATTGACAGCCACTTCAGACACTCTTTCAAGAGGGACTACGAGAACATGGAGCACTCTATGCTCAACGTCAACATGATCTGGTATAGAGACATGCGATAAACACTTGTACTTGTATTATTATATACGAATTTTATATAGAAAGTGTCGCTCTTCGAAACGAATAATAGTTCAGCACAGACCGAGTCATCTTATTGTCATCTATGTCTCTTAGTTCAGTTCACCATATTGTAGGTCAACCATTTGGGCTTTCCTGCCGCTCTGAGTATATCAGTTAAAGAGAGCAGCTCAGCACAAACTCTTCTAAATAAATATTTTTAATAGTAGTATTATTATAAATTATTATTAGTATTTATTAATTATTATTAGTATTTACTAATTAGCTGAATTTTTGTGTTGTTCGAAATGAGAGACGTGTTCATTCGTTAATTATTTCGTTTCTTACACTCAATCCGAAATTTCGTTAAATTTACTGTTCTATTTGGACTTAATCTTTTTTGATAGGAACTAGCTCTAATCGTATAAATATTTAACAACTTGAATTTATTAAAATGATGTAAATATTTAAATTATAAATAATACAATAATATTGAAAATATATAGTTATAATAATACAAAATAAATGTACCCAAACCATTTGCTGTTATGGCTGTGATTTTTGCATTTATAAAAAATGTTTATAATTCAAATCAAGTTACTCATATTTTTAAATGCAAAAATCATAAAAAAAGTCACTCAATAACTGTAATTGTGAGTGAGTAATGTGAAGTCATAATGTTTGCTCTCTTCAACTTCAATAGATTGATATTTCTATTTAGCAAACGCGCTTTAATTGTAAGTTTATTAGGGTAATCAATTTAGTACGCTTCTTTGTGATAAAAATAGCCATGGGAAAACCGGAAGTGGTGGGCGAGGCGACGGAAATTACAGCTTCAACAGCAGAGTAATAGAGCAACAGAGCAGCAGAGCTGCATTTGATTTTAAGATCCTTATCTTGTGAGGTATTATTTTACGTTTTGTTTTACATTTTCTACATAATTGACAGCACAGTGTTCAAGCGACTTTCGTTTATTTTTTTGTAGCTATACAGACATAGATGTATGTGTGTGGGTGTGTGCGAATATGCATAATGGCCGTTGTTGGCGTAGCCGTCGTAGTTGTCGACGACTTTGTCGCCCACTTTGCCTGCTAATAGACATAATCAAATCATAAAACGCCCCGCTGTCACTCAACAAAGTATCGATGGCACTTTAGCAATTGCCCGGGCAGGCGGAGCAGGCAGAGCAGGCAGAGCAGGAAGCCAACCGACCACGTCGACTGCATGAGACAGCCAAGCCGAGCCGTAGCCGGAGCAGACCAGACCAGGCCAGAACAGAATACAGCAAAGTGGAGTGGTGTCGAAAGGAGAGACATCTTTCTCTTTGTATGTGTGTGTGTGTGTGTGTATGTGTGTGGCCATGTCCTTATGTACGTACGTGTGTATGCTTGTCCCATTGCCAGCCGGGATGCTGTTAATGTTTTTAAAATGTCCTTAGAGTGGCACTTGTGAAACAATTTGATTTTGTGTGTATCTGTGTGCTGGTGTGTGTGTGTGTGTGGGTGTGTGTGTGTGTAGAGCGACAGAAACAGACACTGACACGGGTCAATCACACACTCATACTCTTTCCCACACACACAGACACACACACACATAGACACACCCATCATACACATTGTTATTCATAATATTTATAGTGCCTCGGGTGTTGTTAAATATTATAAAACTCGATTGCGCTTTAATCAATGCGGCGCTGCCCAATCGAACTTGGTTGCTGGCAAATTCAGTTTGCCAGCTAATGATTGTTGAATAATTGAACTTGAGAGAGGTCGGATATGTGAAATATGATATTATAATGGAATTATTATTATGGATGTTAAGTGCTGATTTAACTATTATCTATAATGTATTATATATTGTAAATTATTATTTATATACTATACAAAATATAGTTTTTAGTAAATTTTCTTTGATAAAATTTATATGAAGTACTTATATTCTTGATCTGGAAAATCGGCTGATGTATGTCAGTCCATCTGTCAGTCTATTTATTGGCCTGTCTGATTATTTTTTGAGATCACACACCAAATATTGATCGTGTATATATCATCAAAGGCAGTCAAGAACGTATTTCTATAGAAGATAGAAGGAGAGAGGATGAAGAGCAGTTAAGGGCAAGAAGAGGAGCAGAAGCAGATTTGTTAAAGTCTGCCTTTATAATTCGGCACAATTTCTTGATATTTATATTGGAAATAAGTAAAGTAGAGGGCTTGAAGCAGCTAGAGCTATTCCCTAATAATCGGGTGTGAAAACTAGAGCAGAGCTCGGATTGACTCTCGCCCTATATAATGGCTGCCTACTAAACTACAGGTGGTAAGTTCTCATCCTTTGCTTCGGTATTTGATAGTAATATATAATGATAGTTAGTAGCGAGCTAATGATGATGAGTTTTAATATAATAATATACACAATAATTATTATTATCATATTAGTAGAATCTTATTAAAAATATTCATATATTCAAGGGTACCTCATAGCTGGGCATGCCTGCAAACTGCACTCTGCATATTGCAATGACAATAAAGACTACGCATTAATTACATACATATATTGGAATCAACTATGATTCATAACTGAATTTGCACCAGATTTATGCCTAGATGGCCATAACGAGAAGTTACACAGAAAGAATATTTGTTTAATACAATATTATTATATATATCATGTCTTAATCTTATATATACTCGTTTTTAATCTATTAAATATATTTATATATTATAATATGCAGTTTATAAATATTTTGCATAATTTTGACAGGCGCCTTTCTAGTGCCCTACTGCATTATGTTGATTGTGGGTGGAATACCGCTGTTCTACATGGAGCTCGCGCTGGGACAGCACAATCGTAAGGGCGCCATCACATGCTGGGGTCGTTTGGTGCCACTGTTCAAGGGTAATAATACAGTATATATCACAGATCTTCTCGTGCTACATCATAGACTCCGTTTCCCTCAGGCATTGGCTATGCAGTTGTGCTGATTGCCTTCTATGTGGACTTCTACTACAACGTGATCATCGCGTGGTCGCTGCGCTTCTTCTTCGCCTCGTTCACAAACGTGCTGCCCTGGACATCGTGCAACAACATATGGAACACGCCCAACTGCAAGCCGGTAAAGTCCCTTGAATAGAGCTTCATTTCACCTTATTCACCTTGATGCGTCTATCACAGTTCGAGGGCCAGAATACGCGCCCTTTGGTTGGCAATCTGAGCGATTTCTATGCCTTCAACAATCAGAGTTTGTTCTTTGCCAACGAGTCGTATACGAATGTTACCTTTGCCAGCCTGGCACCCGTTCTGCCCGTCGAGCGATTCCAATCGGCTGCCTCCGAGTACTTTAAGTGAGTGGCACACACACACACGCAAACACACACACACATCTGCACACACTCACTCTGCACTTTCATTCTCAGCCGCTACATACTCGAGCTGAATCAGAGCGAGGGCATTCACGATCTGGGCAAGATACGCTGGGACATGGCCTTGTGCCTGCTCATCGTCTATCTGATCTGCTACTTCTCCCTGTGGAAGGGCATCAGCACCTCGGGCAAGGTGGTCTGGTTCACGGCGCTCTTTCCGTATGTGGTGCTACTCATACTGCTGATACGCGGCATCACCTTGCCTGGCTCTGCCATGGGCATTCAGTATTATCTGAGCCCCAACTTTGATGCCATCTACAAGGCGGAGGTGTGGGTCGATGCTGCCACCCAGGTGTTCTTCTCCTTGGGTCCTGGATTCGGTGTGCTGCTCGCCTATGCATCCTATAATAAATATCACAATAATGTGTACAAGTAAGAGATTCGCTTCTGCTTCTTCTCCTTCTTCCTCTCTTTTCTATGTGATCTTCTTCTATCGCAGGGATGCACTGCTCACCAGTTTCATCAACTCTGCAACGAGCTTCGTCGCCGGCTTCGTGATATTCTCCGTGCTGGGCTACATGGCGCACACGTCGGGCGTGCGAATCGAGGATGTGGCCACGGAGGGGCCAGGCCTGGTCTTTGTCGTCTATCCGGCTGCAATTGCCACCATGCCGGGCAGCATCTTCTGGGCGCTCATCTTCTTCATGATGCTGCTCACGTTGGGACTGGACAGCTCGGTGAGTGCTCAACTTCCCACAAAGACTAAACAGACAAGTTATGACTAAGTTTGCTCCCTCGCCAACAGTTCGGCGGCTCGGAGGCCATTATCACCGCCTTGAGCGATGAGTTCCCCAAGATCAGGAAGAACCGGGAACTCTTTGTGGCCGCACTGTTCTCGCTGTACTTTGTGGTGGGTCTGGCCAGCTGCACTCAGGGCGGCTTCTATTTCTTCCACTTGCTGGATCGCTATGCCGCCGGCTACTCCATACTCGTGGCGGTGTTCTTCGAGGCGATTGCCGTCTCCTGGATCTATGGTACGAAGCGCTTCAGCGATGACATTCGGGACATGATCGGCTTTCCGCCGGGCATGTACTGGCAGGTGTGCTGGCGCTTTGTGGCGCCCATTTTCCTGCTCTTCATAACGGTGTACGGCCTGCTGGGCTACGAGCCGCTGACCTACGGCGACTACGTCTATCCGGACTGGGCCAATGCACTCGGCTGGAGCATAGCCGGCTCCTCGGTCACAATGATACCGGCCGTGGCCATCTACAAGCTGATTGTAACACCGGGCAGCTTCAGGCAGCGACTGCGCACCCTCACCACCCCGTGGCGGGATCAGCAGCTGGCGGTGAATGGCGTTGCCACCGAGGTGACAGTGACTCTGGTCCGCCTGGCCGACACCGAGGCGAACGATGCGGCCGATGTCTGAGCTCGACCCACGGCACGTTTTCAGATTTACTACGTGTAGAGCATTTGGAAATTTACCAACAACTTCAAGATTAGTATTAACCCTAGCCTGAATGTGTGTGAATCAATGTATGTGTGTTATTGCAGTTAGCGGCAGCTAGAATTGATTTAATTTACACTTTCGGCTTAGCTCTTAGGCAGTCTCATGCACTAGGAATCTAATGCAAATTTCGCATACAACGTACTTACTTAGGTTTCGACACCAAACAATGTTGTAGCTCAAAACCATAAGCCTACAGTTAAGACTAGCCAGTAGTTTCATATTGCGCTGTATGCACAGTGGCGCCAATAAATACACATACACACGTACACGTACACGCTACTCACGCATACACATGTACACACATACATATATATTATGCATACTGTATGATAGTATGTTTGTATATTCACCAAAACGCTGTGTAGATAATACAGAAGAAATATTTAAGTAAACAGTTGTAATTGTTCAAATGTATGTATGTATGTAATGGTGTGCACATGCCACAGGGAATTAAAGGTACGATTAGCAGCTCACAGGACCCTTAACTGGATGTCAGAGCTCGTATACACACATAAATAGCTTTATTATATAGTCTGTGTCTGTGTAGCCGAAGCAGGCAAAGCAATCAATAGCTTATGCCACATAATTGATACAAATATATATACATATACATATATATACACATATATGAGTCCCTGCCAAATAATTTATACGCTTAACAGTCGAGCAAAGTCCTTTTCACACAGCCATAAAAGGATTTTGCTCAACTCCTAGTATTTACATATAAAAATATACTGAATCAGTTTGTTGTTGCGTTGAGTCACTCTCTGTTTGACTTCGTCAACCTCGTCTAATCCCTAAGTGTTACCTTTGATAATGTTTACACAAAAGCAAAGTCGCCAGCCATCGACCTTGCTTTGACTCTTTACCGCTTAAGTTGATCCAGGTGATTCGCATTGCATTTCCACGCAGCCATGTGGGAGTGCAATGGGTTGCACTAGTATCGCATTACCAAACTAATTTTACTCTGTTCACTTCAATTAAATAAATATGTATTTTAAGTTGATATTAAAATACTAAGCTGTGTTTGTGTTTTGGAATGGAAATGAAAAAAGATGGGTACTATATCTATTAAATTTCTTTTGAATAGAATAGTCGGAATAAGAAGAGATTTATTGCTGTGCAACTTATTGATTTGATCTATGTGGAACTATAGAACATGGACTTCGAACTTTATTTAAGCTAGCTAAAAAAGGTTTATTGCATTTACTAACATCAAGTAAGATAACTGATTGCTCTATTTCCATTATTTTGGCCTAATGATTAACAACAGTTATTAATTCACAAGAAGACTCTGTGAACTGTGACTGTAATATTATATTTTCTTCGATTTATTTATTTATTTTTTATTTTTCTTGGTTTTGGCTACTGTTTAAGTGATTTGCAATTTATCTCTTATGGTGGGTCTGCATAATACAATTTTTCTCCATTTTTACAGTAGCTCTAACAATGAACCGCCTGTTAAACTTATCGATGTTAACTTTCTAACTCTGGAAAAGCTATGAAAGCAGACCTAACATGATTTAATTGAACATACTTTGTTCACTATATGTATGAAAGATTGGACTATCAACATATTCAGTTCCAGGCTACTCTACTATGCAATCTTCTCTGCTAGGCTATGCAATCTTCTCTCCAGGCTACTCTTTTATGGTGTCTACTCCATACAGTATACTTCTCTGTTCAGTCTACTCTGTTTTTTAGTCTAATTGGCTGTACAGCCTACTGTTCCTTGCTCTATTTATCTAGTGTACTCATCAATGCAACCTACTTATATATTCAGCCTGTTATGCTACTCCATTCCATTTCAATCCAGCTTACTCTTTGGTCCTGCATAGACTGTCTCTTATCATTCAGCATTCCCTGTTTTTTTTTTTAGCATTTTAATAACAACTTTAAAAATGTTTGTTTAAATATAAAAATAAAATATATAAAATTTAGCAATTGTATGATATATTTATATCAGTCCCATCATCTCTTGCTTACAATTTTTACTACTAAAATTTCATTGCATTTTCCCAAAATCCACAAGAAATTATTTATTTGCATAATTAAGGGCATTTTTATTATTGTTATTATTATTTCATAATTTATTTACGCTTAATTTTCTTTTACATATATAAAGTTATATAATATTTGTTTGTTTCTTTTCTTTAAATATAAAATTGCAAATCAATTAGAAAATTTACATAAATAACAAAATGTTAATGGGTTGAACATGAGATTTATCATTTAAACGAAATGCGAACATTATGTAATATGAGAATTAATGGGTTTTGTTTTTATAATATTTTTTTTTTTTTTTTGAGGTAAAGCTAATTGGCTTGAATTGATGGAAATGCTTCTGTTTGGATAAGCTGCGTAATTTAGTATTTTCTATTTTTTGTGCATTATTTTTGCCAATGGACTTGCATTTAATTAAGTGTGCATCCGATAATACTTATGCATGTGTGGGGTGTAAGTGTGTGTGTGAGTTATATGTATGTGTGTATGCTATGTATGTATGTCATGTCAATGTGTGCATGTATATTGTATACAATATATTCCAGGTATAATTTTGTATTCGTTGAGTATTTATTTGGAATTTGTCTTATGCCCTTGCAGAGTATTTGGTATTTTTGATATTTAATTTAAACGTATATTTATAAAAATTTACATTCAATTTACTTAATTTACTTTATTATAAATCAGAATAAAATAAAAAAAAGTTCTAAATCCAATCCCTCTGCAAGGGCATTTAAAATTCGGTATGCCGAACATCAATTTCTGCTTTTAAAAAATATTTTGCATTTACTTTCTGCATTAAACGGCAAATGATTTAATGTCAGGACAATTATTTATTAATAAATTTATTTTTATGTTTGTTTTTGTGCATTTTGTATTCATATTTATTTGTAGTGCATTTTACGTATTTTTGGTCTGTTTTAGGTGCCTTGAGGGGGGAAATTAGGTACACATTCCACAGGAGTGAAGAACGAACGAACGAGAATTTTAGCTTCTGCTTTATGTATGTATGTATATATATTTTGGTATATATACATACATATATGCTATAGAAACTATGAATTGGAAATGCCTGAATGTGCTCGATTTAATATACATATGTATATATTAATATATATATATTTTATTTGTAACATGGTATACTGTAGTATATTTTGTGTTCAGATTATTTATTTATTCTTGTAAATATGCTTGAAGCTTGTTATAATATCTGATCGTTCAGTTAGCGTTTATACATTAGCATTTTTATTTTTCGTTGGTTTTTCCTTATTTCTTGGTTGTAAATTTGCCATCTACTTAAATAAGTTTGTTGGTTGTTTAACTGCGTGTTATTTGATTATTAAAATACCAATGCGAAATTATAGTAGCTTAACACGGACTATTTTTACTGTGAATCAACTAAAAAAGGCAGCAAAGGACGGACAATGATGTTGGATCTTAGAGATGAGCTTGAAGTATGCCACAGCGAGATACCCTATGAAGCTGAACATTTAATTATCTTGAAATCTATGATGAACGCTTAGGAAAGTTTTTAATATTGGGAAAATTCATTGTGACGTAATTTTTGTGTATATATGAATACATTTTATGTCATATATCGTATACATTTTACATTTACATTTTATGTCATGTATCCTCCATTGAGAAATATGTATAGAATTTTGATAGGTCTAGATCTTTTAGCTAAAAACCAAATCCCATCAATTGTAAATCATTTTTTGCATCAAGGTTGTCCTTTTATATGGTACCCGTTCATCTCTAAGAGCACAAAATATATAGAATCTACGCACTGGTATAATAGACCTCGGCAAGCCGAAGTTGCTCGGTTTGGATCATGTTATAATACTATGAGTACTCTAATCTGGTTATTCCTTTAATATTCTGTCACATTGAGAGCTTTGTTCTGGTTCGCTATGTATGTAACTGTGTGCCCATGTATGTGTGCACAGCTACGTGGGCTTGATAATTGATATTGTTGATATGATTGCGTTGTATGAGTTCAAGTACGAATATATATAATATAATATATATATATAATATGGTATATGGATTATACTATATCTAATGTAAGTAAGCTGCTGTCTGCTGTCTGAGTCCATTTTGTGCTGGGCTAAGTATTTTCGTAAAACTGATTTGTGTACAGTAAATCAACCATTTGTTCCATTGGAAAAGCTTAATTCATATAATAGCAACAAATTTTGTTGTTGTTCTGTGTGTACAGTGATCGCTCGCTTGAAAGACACATTTGAATTGACATGACATATGCTGATGAGTCGTCATACTATAACTCGAGCATGAGTCTATATACGATATTTGTATTTACAATCGAATTACTTAAATATATGTATGTATATAATGAGTATTGTGTGAGCTTGACTATATGTATATATATGTATGTATATGACTCGATTAAAAAATCTATTAAAATATGAATCGCGAATTTCGGTGGCTGTTATTCATGTCGATTAAAATTAAATGAAATTTGAACTCTTCTTTTTTGTTTGTATTTTGTTATGCTTATGAAATACTGAACAACATAAAAATATAATCAAATAATTTGATTCGATTAAAAAGCGCAACATTTATTGAATAATTATCTAGTTCTAACAATAGCATTTTCATTAAAATTGAAAATTATATTTTCACTATAATGCACATCGTTTCCATTCATTTAAAATGTTGTAGTTGACCAAAAATGAGATTTACTCAATTCGATTTCGATTTCGAGTTCGAGTTCGATTTCGATTTCAGATGATTTGTAAATTAGTTTTTAGCTGAAGCCTAAGTTTGTTAAATCAAATAACGTATCTAAATGTAATTTCTAATTGTTCAATCAATATATAGATTTATATATATACGTATAAATATATATAGTATATATAGATAATGTATTCAATCATATTGACAACTTTAACTGATTATAGGAAAGAAGCCTAGAGCACGCTTAAATTTACATGTGTTGCACCAAGAGATTTCACATTAAGTTTATCATTCCGTTTCGTTCTACAATTTCATTTAATAATTTATTATGTGTGTGTGTGTGTGTATGTGTGTGTTTACATTTAAGTAACTATATATCAGTATATCAAATCTAACTCAATATTTAAGCTAATTTAACTAATTCCACTTACGTTCGCATACAAGATATATATATATAGTTATATATATATATATATATATATATACTTACAACTGTATAATTATAGCTTGCATATATTATATATTTCCGTTATTTACTTATGCTCTCATATAATTGATGTGTATTTTTGAAATACGATTTTCAGTTTAGCTTAGCCTAAACAAAGATTACTTTTGATTCTGCCAATGAATGGGTGTGTGTGTGTGTATGTGGGGGGCTCTAGCCAAGCTTAGGTCTGCTGTATGGAGCTGAGGAATGCCGGATCCACAGATGCCACCTTGGCGGTGAGGAATGCGTGCATGCAAAAGAGCAAGCTCTGCAGTACCTGGCACTCTAGTTCCTAGATGCGATAATATGGCAAAGAATGAGATTGAGATTATACATATGAACATATAAGGTAAAGTTCTACAATGATTTGGGTTTGGCTAATTGAAGCGCTGTGTATTTATTTATGGCACTTGCCTTCGTTTCGATGGCCCGCGTCTCGTTGTCCTGGAAATGTAGCTTCAACTTTGATTTGCCATCGTCGCTGGAGCCGCGCAGTTGCGAAAACTTGTACTGCCACACCATGGTGGCATCGGCGCCCTCTGTCAGTGAGAAGCCCGCCTGCCAGTCAAGTGTCAGTCCGCCGCTCTTGCCGTGATGGGAAACGGCAAAAGTCTTGCGCTGCAGGTATGAGTGATAGACATAGTATATAGAAATAAATGTGAGATTTATTTATTAGCAGTATGTGGTTATGCGAGAGAGAGAGAGAGGGGGAGAGGAAGAGATAGAGAGAGAGAGAGAGAGAGAGAGAGTGACATTCCGACAGCTGCTTTGATTGAGTCTTCTAATAATATTAAGCATACGCCCCATCTCACACTCTCTCTGTGTGTGTGCGTGTGTGTGTGTGTGCTGACGCACTCCTAAGACCCATAATAGCCTCTGGCTATATCTGTAATAGCCACGGCAAAACAACGGCATACATAGGTTCAATAATCCCTTTATGTCCTGTCTGTGTGCTCGACTAAACGCTCAAAATTGCGAACCAAATTCGTATCGATTCGGACGTTGGCCAAAATCTACGTTTTTTGTCGCCCTCTTTTCTTTTTTTTTGCTTTGCTTCCAACTTTGTGCGTCGCTTATGTCGGTCATTGGCTTTGCGCTGACTTTTCGGAAAGCTAACAAGTGTTGCGTAGACACACACACACACAGACAGAACTGTGTGTGTGTGTGTACTCGGACAAAGTTACATTAAACAAAATATCACAAAACTTTTTGGCAAATGTTTGTTTGGGAGCGCACAGAAATTTGTTTTGTTCATTCCTTGGAAAATCAATACGACATCCTTTATAATTTCTGCTTAGCAAAAAGCAATTACAAAGCATTCATTATGAATGAGTATTTTTATGCTTGTAATTAAGGAAACTACCCGGCGTTGCCACACTCAAAAGTCATAAGCCAAAATGCTTAGGGATAGCGTTAATTAATTATTAAATATGAGAAGGCTGGGGATTTCTATTAAATATAATGAAATATGAATATAAAATTAAGTAAAAATAATAATCAAATATAATATATTTAATAGAATAATAAATAAAATAAAATTATATTAAATATATTAGTAAATTAAAGTGTTAGTAGAACTAAAAATAACAATAAAATATAGTATATATAAAGAATATTAAATAAAATTATATTAAATATACACAACTATAATATGAATATATTAAAAAAAATTATATAAAAAAAATATATATATTAAAAAATTAATATATAAAAAAATTATATATTAATATATATAAATTAGTCAACTAGTCGAGCATTCGATTTCCAGTCAAAACGATTTGATTCCTACAAAAGACTTCGACATTTGAATGACGGCAAAACTCCGTACATATGTCTGTCTATATTGATTATCCTTTGCCCTGACCTTTGGTTCAAGGCTGATCGGTGGGAGGCAAGTGCATAAATTAACAAGCAATTGGCAATCACGATAATCGCCCGTTTGCATTGTGCCCAGCCCGGCCTAGCCCGGCTAATTACAAACAAACATGCGAAATTATCAACAAGAAACGAACCCCAACTGTTTATATACACCAGGTACATACATACATACATACATACATATAGAGAGCTCCATTAATGGAGGTCATGGGGACAGTCATGTGCATGCATATATGAATCTATGTGTGAGTGAGTGTCTGCGTGTGCATTTACTTACCCCTAATTTAATAACACTGGTCACTATGGCCGCATTCCAGCTGTTCTCGATGCGCAGCAGCTCCTGGCGCGTCTCGACGCTCAGATAGCGCGGCTCGTGTCCGGAGCTCTGCAGGAGGAAGCAATGCTGTCGACTGTCCACAGTCTCCGACTCCTTGACGATGCGAAACATGGTCTGATAGACCTTGTAGACCACCAGAGCCTTGCTAATGCCGGCCACATTCAACTGCAAATGAGCCGAACACAAACGAAATCAGTTATAGCAAATTTTTCATACCAAAGATTTGTTAGCCCAATTCGGCAGCTTTGAGCCAAGTAATATAATTTTAAAGCGCATTAAGTGCTCATATCTCTGCTGGCAATCAGGGCGAGCCAAAATGCCGCCACCAAGAGCAGAGGGCGCCAGCACGAGCATCGCGTATGCCGTGGGCCAACATTTTTCTGAAACTTGCAACTGCAGTGAGTGCAAAGGCTGCTCATTAGAGCAAACGTACAATTTGTATGCACGTGTGCAGTGCTTTGTGTGAGTGACTGTGAGTGTCAGTGTCTGTGTGTGTGGGTGTGTTGGTATGCTATGTGGGGGACTTCCAACTTGACACATAAAATTAGCGCAGCATAGAGGAGCGCACAGTTGCTTTGAAGAACTTTGGGCAAATGAACACGGAACAAAGCTGACTGCAAAGGCTTCCATATCCAATTACATATTCATAAAAGAGATGACAATTTCCACTAAACAAGTGAATAAATCTCATATCAGTTAATCAAAAGGGATGTGAGTACTAAATTAATTTTAATTAAATTTAAAATTAAATTTAAATTTAAATAAGCTAATATTTGTTGGACGAATTTGTTACAAATTGTTTAAACATTTAATGTATAATTATTTAATTTATAATATATGGTTATTATATTATTTTATATATATATAGAGCTACTTCAGAATCAATGTATAGATTGTAGGTTTTTTTTTCCAAAGATAACTCTATAAATATTCCTATAGTATAAAATTTTCCGACAAAAAGTTGGTGATAATATCCTTAAATAAATTTGGATGCTAAAACTTTGTAGTTTTATTAATTTTCTATTAAATTAAAAAATAAAAATAGAAATATTTTTGCCGAATTACAGCACAACTGAATTTTGTTTTATTTGAAGAGCCATAAAAAAAAGTGTATTGAACAAAAATTACAGTTCTATAACTTGAATATTTAAGAAAATACAATACGCATTACTGTAGCTCTTTACAGATTGCAGGGTATTATATATTCGTCTACTCTTATCTAGAGCTTTCCTAGCACTTTTCTCTGCAACCGCAAATGTAATTGATAGTTTCTTCATGCTACTTACTGGAGGCGTTTCGAACAGCATTACTTCGGTGCCTTTGAGCAATAGAAATCGTGGCTTATAGCTCTGCCATGATATATTGTTATTGATAACGCCCTCGTTGACCCAGCCCATGTACTCGATGCGCTCGCCCACAGCAAAGTTGCGATTGTAGAGCTTCATCTGGCGAATGAGTGAATTTGAATATGCATTGAGCCACTTCTAGTGTTTCTGGTGAGGGTGCTGCCGTATTACCTGCAGATGTGTTAGGCCCACGACATTGTCCGTTATCAGCTTGAGCCACTGGCTGAGTATCGCCAGCTCATCACAGTGTATGACCCCGGTGGTGACGCCGTTCAGGCCGCGCACCTCGAAGGCGTTGGGGCGCAGCTTGTCCGTGCCGTAGATGTAGCGCGTGACATAGGCCATCATTAGGGGCACTACAAATAGCCGCAGACAGAGACAAAGAGAGAGGGAGAGAGAGTGTGTGTGTGTAAGCGAGGCCAACTTGAAAGGTATCTTTAGCTGGGCTCCTTCATACCTGCCACCACGTCGGTCCAGCGCTTCTCTGGCTCCGAGCAGATTGACATTGGCCGACTGCAGCTGCGGCTGATGGTGCCGCTGTTCACGGATGACTTGTAGCCCTCGTCGGCCTTTAGCTCCGCACAGGTGACATCGTTGTCGGAATCGGGAGTATCCTTTGTTACTGCATTGATTGAATGGATGTTAATGGAATACGTTATTCATGCGGTGTCAGATGAGGTTGTGCTCACGTTGCTTCTGCAGGAACGGTGTTGCGGCGCGGTAGTGCTTCACAGTGAGTACAACAATGTCGCCGGCGTTGCGCAGTATGTTGACCGCATCGTCGTGCGGGCATGCCGTTATATATTCGCCATTCACCTTGATGATGGCGTCCCCCACAAAGAGTTGACCCGTTATGTCGGCCGCCTGATCCTTGTAGATGCGCGATATTAATATGGGCAATTTATGCTCGGCGCCCCCCTTTATGCTCAGTCCCAGGCCGCCCTGTTTCTGCCTCGTTATTTGCACCATTCGCTCCTGCAACAACGAACAAATACCAATACCAATATACATAAACAGGGGTAAACATACTCGAGGATTCGTTGAGCATGCTCAGCAGAGATTACAGCCCAACACTTTTGGGATAAGTGCTCTTAATGAAGCCAAAGTTTATTAACATACCTTGGATTCCATTGGCGGCCCATTGTGCTGCGAGCTCGTCGGCGTAACAATTTCCAACTTTTGCAAGGTCAACAATTCCATTGTTAGACTAAGTCGGAGGGGCTCTGGTCTGCTTTTGCCATCGCTGACATGAACCATCCCAGACCTCACCTGTTGCACGTAATTTCAATTTGTGTGTGTGTGTGTTTTTTTAGAGGCATGATTAATGGCATTTGTATTTGTTAGCATTTCTTTTTAATTTTTTTTAAAATATTTTTTTTTGGGCGTACCTTTAAGTTTTGATCGAGTTTTTCCTCAATCGGCGTCGCCATTGTGTCCGAGAGCTTCATATTTTTTTGTTTAACTTAAATTGCTGTAAAGTGGAAATGGAAATGAAATGGAAAACGTGATAAGAGAGGGTTTAAGAGGGCTTAGATATCAAATATGCTTAAAGTACGGGAAATATTATATAAATAAAATTTTTATAAGGAAATATTATAGCAGGAATTTATACATGGAAATCAATCAAGAAGTGAATCAAGAAAAATATAGATTGAAGTATAATTTTCTATTCGTAGGTAGCAATAATATGGAATAACAATTCACGTTTGCTGGCATAAGATTTATATAAACATATTACCCTAAGGTAAGCTCTCAAATCACTCATTATAAAGATATGAATAAATATTTAAATATATGCTAGAATAAATATTTATATATATTAAATAACTTTGTTAATATTAAATTATGCTCCATAGAGTATATATTTAGATATTTAATAAGAAGATACGCATATATAATGAGGTCTTATGTTCCCTCTCGTTGATATAAAACTATAGACTATAAACTACATTTAACTTCTAGTTGCACTGAAGCTTCAAGCACAACTTAAATCAAAAGCTAAAAATACTTGAACGTCATTGAAAGCAAATCATGTTATCATTAATTGAATTTTCTTGAAAGTCTTGCATGGCAATTGGCTAAGCATTGATTACAATTTTAATTAGTTGGGTTGCCCGCAGGGCGAGCTAGTTAATAAGATACATGCACAGGCATGATTGCTTTTATTTATTTATAATTAAAAGTCATGCGACATGCACTGTGCCATGACATCTGTGATTCAGTCATAGAGTTATGTGAGTGCAGCGCGGCTAAATATTTAATTTCATTTGATAGCAAATTTAATTGCTGTCTGCTTTATAGCTGGCACAAATCAGCGAAATGTCACGTAGTTTATTTTTACATTTTATTTTGCGCATTTAATTCACAAATATGTTTCAGCGCCACGACCACAAAATAGGGAAGAAATACGCGGAATATTTACGGACACTTCCACCCACGCTATCTAATCACAAATTACATGAATATTTTATGAATAATTCAAATATATTTACTTAAATATATATACAGATGTGTGCATATGTTTTCAATTAAAAACGAAAATAAATATGCAACCGGAAAACATAAAATTACAAATGACTGAAACACCGCACTCACACACACACACTCACACACAGACACAGTTGAAGTGCTCTGCTTGAAGTGTGGCTGCATCTGGTGAAGGAATGAATAATACAAATAACAACAAGAAGAACACAAGTGCCGACATAAATACATAAATATATGTATAGGTGTTGATATGTATGACTGGCGTATGGCACAACACTTTCACTACCCCTTTCCAAACACACTCACACACACTCCTACTCGAATCGAGCATGAAAACAGATCTCCTCAATCTATTTGAGTGCTTGTGTTTAAAATTGTTTCTGAGTAAAACAGGTGTTATTCCATACGTTCCCCATTAAATGCGGAAATAAATAAATATAGAGAGAGTGAGAGAGAGGGGAGGACAAAGAGAGTGGGAGTAAAGTGATTTTTCTGGATTGTCTTCAATTCCATGCGAATTATGTCTATAAACAAATGAATATATATCTAACTATAACTATGGTTACTCGACAATCAGCGCCTGGCAACCCACTTTAAACACAAATAAGCCAGCATTCAATGACAGATAGGTATATGTTGTTGCTGTTTCTGTTCGTTTGTCAGGCGCGGGTCAGAGATGCTAACCCAAGCGACATAAATATTTCATTTGAGCCCGTTCGCTGGCCCCGTAAAAGCTGCCAAGTACCATCGAGATGATACAATTTATGCACTTACCACAGACACACACGTGCGTGCCAGTTGGAGCTGTTGACCTGGGCTATACGGCTACGGCGAACGGCAACGGCAACGGCTACGGCTACGGCTACCTTTGATTATGGCTGTATTACGTGTACTTTGTCGTGTGGCGTGCGTGTCTTGAAACTCGTTACGTTAGCCAGCAGGCAAAACTCACTCACTTACGGAGCGTGGGCTGGGGGTGGGAGTGGTGAGTGGTGGGTGGTGGTGGTGCTGCTGCTGCTGCTGCTCTCTGGCTCAAACCAAACAAGCCAACATGTTCGCTGCTCTCGCTTGACAATCAGCTGTGCTGGTTAAAAGAGCAGCCAGCTAGGGTAACTTTTGGGGCTGCTGCCCGACTGAAGTGTTACACACACACACACACACAGTTGGTGTCGTTCTTATTTATGTTCCACTGTAATTGTTGTAGTATGCACTAAACTGCGACAAATGCACACAACTTGAGCAATTCACATTTCACGTACAGCAATCAAAAATTGTACAATTTTATTGTTGCGACTGTCGCTCGTGTCGCATGTCGCCTGAGAGAATGCAAAGCAATGGCTGAAAGGCTGCTCAAAATGCATTTATGGCATTCTATTGCCAGTCAAATTTACTTTATATGCACGCCGTATAATCCCGCTCGGAACTGGGTCATATTTTCCGTTCAACTATTTGCGGCTGGGCATTGATTCGCTTTCGATATGCACCAATCAGCCGTTTGGTTTGGCGATTAACTAACGTGGTTCAGCACAGTAAGTACTCGAAAAAGTATGCTAACATTTTTTGGATTTTCCACTGTTTTCTTTTCTTTCTTGCGCTGCCCTCCTCTTGCCTCAGCGTTCACTGTGCCTTTGGCTCATGTAGTTCTCCGTCTGGCATCCGCTTCCGTTCATAGCACAACGTTTTGTAAGGCTGCTCGCGAACGCACTAAAATTCAATTCCAAGTGAAGTCAAATGCGTGCCAAGAGAGCAAGTCGGGCGCAACCTCTCTCACTCTGTCTCTCTTCCACTGCACACACACACACACACGAACACACACTCGTCTATCGCATAAACAGAAACACAAACACATGTGGAGAGAGAGGCCATGCACATGATAGCTTTGCAGCCTTGCAGCGCACATGATTAAAAGCTGATGGCGTTGCCATATCTACGAAATGTTCGAGATTCGCTTTCAAAATACTAAATAAATGTAAACAAAATTGTAAGTAATATATAAGTATCTGTTATTTAATATTTTAACTCATTATGCAATAAATAAATTTATATTGATTTTGTTATAAATAAAAGGTTTTATCACATATCGTTTGCCTCTGTTGGTCGATAAAAGTCCCAGCTTTATTTTCGGTCACGCCTGTATGCGCTGAGCTTAAAGCTCTATGCGAACTTGTCTCTAGAACTTTTATGTGTGAAGCCGCTTTGGAAGGATTTTTAAAAGCTGTGAAAAAGCAATAGCAATAGCTTTTAGCTCATGTTTTTACATGAATAAAATATTGAAATCATCATAGTTTTTTATGGGATCTAACCTTTTCATATGTCAAAATTAAGTACTGGTAGCTTTTCGAATTTTTTAAATAATATTTTGCCATAATAAGAATGCCATAATACAATATTTATATTAAAGTAATTTATGTATTTATTATTATTATTTTAATTATTTATAAATAAATCAATAATTGACTCTTCACTTTCATATATCAGTTTTATTTATAATTAATAGCTATTTTTAAAGTTTATATTTCCTTTTAGCCTTGCTGCCATTTGCTATTCATTTGAAATTCATACATAGAGCTTTCTCTAACGACAAAAACATGAAAGCTTCGGTGTCCAAATAAAGCGCCTTGCCCTTGCTGAGCTCCTATAGTTCTCTCACGACCACACAGATGGCGCTGTTAAGTGAATTATTGAGCGTGTTTCCTCAAGCGTTGATCTAGAATGCTTATCAATGGCATTGTCTATTCTTATAGGAAAGTTTCGCAATTGATGTTTTTTGATGAATAGTCTAGTACTATAAGCCATATGTCTTAATGTGCCGTGTGGCATGTGGAAAGTCGAATCGAATTTTTCGTTAAATGTTAATTAAAAGGGCGAGCCGCGCCCACTTACCAGTGTGCCGTCAGCTCATTAAAACTTTGGGATTTCGAGACTCGGCCCAGCCTTCTTATTATTGTTTTCTCTTCGGTCCTTTTGCACAACGGGCACTCGGGGCTCAGTGATAAGCCGAGAATAAATAGCATTCGCAAACAATGGCAGCAAAGTTAATTAATGAGTTAGCACAAGTTGCAAAGATTTGGCATTACAGACACATTTCCATTTCCATTTTACGTGTACGTATATAGAGAGTCATTCGACTGGCAAATGGCAAAAGGACCGCCGCAGTGAGGGTGCGGGAGCACATGTGATGAAATGAGAAAAACTTTTTAATAAACACTCGATTGATGGCAATTGACAATTATGCAAATGGGCAGGCAATAAGAATAATAATATGCGCGAAGCTGCCGCACAAAACTTGAAATGATCAATTTTTTGATTCGCAATCGCCTTGGCACTTTTGCAGTTGCGACATCTATCTACCAATCATGGCCCAGAGCGAGCCAGAGCCAGGGCAAGGGCAACGTGCTGATGAAGTGACAACAAAAACAAGACAGACAAACTTGCAAACACACAAAAATTGCCAGGGGCTAAGGGAATGTGCTGAGAAGTTCACAATGCCGGCAACGACAACACAGGAAAAGGTGACACCCAACTTAATAAACTCTGCCAGCAGAGGCAGCAGCAGCAACAGCAGCAGCAGTCGGAGTGGCAGCAGGAGCAGACGGGGTAGCTGAAGCATCCGGAATAGCCGAAGCAAGGCCGCCAGGTGCATGGATCATTTCTAGCTTGTGCTCTTTGTGTTTGCGCCTTTGTCTTGACACCGGCACTCCGGCACTCCGGTACTCCCGGACTCTGGCAGAGCAAAGCAATCGGTTTTGGGTGTTTGGGTTTGGGTTTGGGTTTTTGGGTTTTGGGTTTAAGGCGTCGGCATTATTGACAAAAGTTTTGCGTGTGTTTTTCGAATTGGAGAAGGGAGGGCGATAGCGGTAGAGGCGTCGGGCGCTACACATTTTTGTTAGCTGATTGAAATTAGTTGAAGCATAAAAAAGTTTGTTTGCTAACAATTTTATACAAAAATATTTCGTTGCAAAGTAAAATTATGACTGCTTTGCATATTTTTCGGTTACCAATGTAAAACTTTAGCCTTTCAACTTATTGGCAAATGTTGGAATTTATGGGCCTGTGCGCCGGGTCCTGAGTTGAGTTGAGCCGAGCTGAACTGAGCTGAGCTGAGCCAATGTTGGTTTTATTTTGCCAGCAATGAGCTGCGGTTTAACAAGCCAACGTTTTGCCATTTCTCCATTTTGTTCTATTCCCCTTCGCTACTTCAGCTCCCTCTGTGCGCCTTTTCCAGGCGGTTTGAGGTCTTCTAATGGCATTAGCAGCCTGTCTGTTGACTTTGTTGAGTCTGTTATTGACTTTGCAAATGCGACGCCCTTAAAGCCAAAAATGATGCACGCTCGCCACCCTCTGCATCCTCTTCGCTCTCCACTCTCTGCCAGCTGCCGCCCTGCACTCTGCCCAGAGACGGTGCTACAATCTTTTCAGCGGTAACTCTCAGGCATCTAAATAAAATTACGTATACGCCACACACATAAACAAGCTGAAACTAAGGCGTCGTGGCGCAAATTGTAAGTGAATAATTATGTTATATTCTGTGGCCCTAATGAACTTAAGAGCGCTAGCTGGCAGCCTAGACATATCGTGTCCTGTCCCTCTATATCCATGGCCCAGCGACCCAGCAAGAACGGCGAGCATGAAAAAAGCCAGCGAAACAAACTGAATTTTCGCTATGAATTTCTTTTTATTCTCCTTGATGTTTGTCTATTAAAGTAAAGTGAATATTTCTAGACGTGTTAAACATCTAAATTCATTTACTCAACTCAACTTTCTCTCAGTTTCTCTATCTCTCTCTCTCTCTCTCTCTCTCTCTCTCTCTGCTTGCTAATTCGTTGAAATATTTTGTTAAGTATTCCGCTCAGTCTCTTCGACTGGCCAAAGTTCATGTTCTCTGCTCCAACGCAAATATTTTTCTTTTTATTATGGCTGACCACATGTGGAAGTCTCCTGTAGGGTGTCCAGTGCAGACATTGTGCACATGCCCACACACACACACACACACACACTGTGTAAGCGATGTCCTGCCCGCGGCTTTTTGGCATTTTCTACTACTAATTTGGAAGCACGACCCTTTAGAGAAAATATGCTTGAAGTAACTGGATAAGAATTTAATTAAGCCCGATTCAGTTTTTGCAGCACGCCTCAATGGCTCGCCATGAAAATTGAATTAGTTGAGAGACTAGAGCGAATAATTGTGATTTTCAATCGAGTGTGATTGGCATTGGTTTTGTGTTAAGCACTAAATAAATTCGACCCGAAATTATATAAACGATTCGACTCGATGTTTTGAGGCCAAAGCAAGTGGCACCGCAAAACCACGAATGCATGCACATATTTTGATTGTACGACCGCAATTCAGAGCCGGCACGTCCCGTTCAGTCCTGTCCTGTCCAGTCCAGTCCTATCTAAATATTTGATAATACATATGCAGCAATCATGGGGCATTTGCCAATGGTGAAAAATGTGTAATGAGCGGCCGACGCATCAGCCTCGACTAAATGGTGTGGGAGGTGTTGTTCGACCAGACAACATAAATCACGTACAGCCACAAATATACTAAATATACATATATTGTTGATAAACATAAACATATATACATATATATGTATATGCTCTATGCATTTGTGTATGAAAGCCACATAGATTTTGCAAAATGTTTTTGTTAATTCGATGTGGTGTCTTTGCAAATTGAATATAATCTGCAAAGTGAAATGGAGCACTCGCACACCTGTGCACACCTGTAGAGAATTAAGTGTGGCATAAACTGAAACATGCTGAGCATTTGTGAGATATGAGAAAAGTGCAAAACACGGCAACAAATCAAACGAGCGACAAGCAGAACAAACAACCCAAGCAATGGCTCCTCTATGTAGTCCAAGTCCAAGTTGAAGCTGCAACCGAGAGCGGCCATGCATGTGGCAGCAATAGCAGCAGCAGCAGCAGCGCCTGTGGCACACATGCAAAGCTGGTGACGGCTTTTTATCCGAATCTACGGCACGGAAAATGCATTCAATTTGGCGCGGAGCACGATTCGGGCGAATGCATAGCAATCAAAATGCGGTTAGTTGCGTGTGGCATTGCCGACAACAACAACAACAACAACAACAACAACAACAACAACAACAACAACAACAGCAGGAGCAACAAGAGCGACAACAGACGCATGAGAAGCAGAAACAACAACCGCGGTAACAACACTGACAACACACAACAGCAACAACAACAGCAACAACAACAACAATAGGAGCTACGGCAACAGCAGCAAAAAATGACAATTGTCAACAATTTTAATTTTCATATACACGCCATGGGGAAAAAACAACAGCAGCAACAACAAGGATAACATTCGCGTTATAACAATGGTCGCCGGCCTTAGCACGCGCTACACACACACACACATATATATAGACATATGTATATGTGCATGCGCATACATATGCAATATACAAATGGATACCAGCCAGAGCCTTGGTAATGGAAGTTTATGAGCTCACGTTGGTCCAAATCGAACAATACGGCCTGTAACTGTAACGCTGTTGTCTACCCACTCTCTCTCTCTCTCCCCCCTCTCCCTCTCCCTCGCCCTCTTGACCACTCCCTCTTCGCCTGTCGTTTGCCATGTCCGGTCCAGCTGACCGCATTTTGCAGCTGACTGCGGGTAAATAATTTTGCAACTGATTTCTGCGCTGCATTTCAACTGCATTCATTATCGGTGTGGAAAAAGGCTCGACGTTTTCAGCGGAGATGGAAAACTGTCAATCCACAGTTGTGAGGGAAATAACTAGCTGTGTCTAATCATTGATTTTAATTAAATTTCGCCTTAACATTAGATCAGGACTTAGCTCGCTGTACTCTATACTAAAAACTTTAATCTGGTGGAATAATTGAAATATAGATTTTCATTATATATTTCCATTATATATAATAAAGTTTACTATTTCACATTTTTTTCCATCCATTTCATTTATTTTTTAATTTATTTATTTTAATTAATTAATTTATTTTTGTTTATATTATTTTAAATGTAAAATAAATGAATAATTTATTAAAATCTATAAAGAACGCCTCTATAAAAATAATTGCATAATTTCTCATATTAAAAAGAAATTAAATTATCAAATGAATTTTTAAATAGCTTTTTGAGTTCTATCTGGCAAAGTCTCATTGATTTTCAATTAGCTCTATTAATATAAATTCATCATTATTATGCAAAAATGCAGTTAATTTCATTGTGCAGCTCAATCGACCAATTGTTAAATAATTTATAAACAAAAGCCATGCATACATTAAAAATAGATTAAATAAGGAAAAAAAAGTCTTGAACAGGTATTATATGTTGAATGAATTTTAATTGCAGCTATTAGTATAAATCTAGCATTAAATTTAGCAATTCATTTGATTGTGCGTCTGGTCACACTGGCTGCATTTTAATCACATCCGCACAGCAAACGCCATAATTGCATTTTGGCGGTTTTGTTTCATTTTCCATTTCCCATTTCACATTGCACATTTCATTTTGTTACGTTACGTTGCGTTACGTTAGGTTTCATTTCGCTTACGTTTCGTATTGGCTGCGACTGCGGTTTGTTAATTATGAATAATGAAAATTTGTTGAGTATATTTTTGTGCTGCTGCTGCTGCTGCTCCTGTGTGTGTGAGTGTGTGTGTGTGGCTGTTCCTTTTGGCCAACGGCGAATGTCCTTTATTGTCCATTTTATGAGCGTTTGTCGGACCGCAGATTTAGTTAATATTTAAAATGCATGCATATTTGAGTGGCTGCACTCAGAGTGTTATTTTATTTGATTTATTCGGGCATGGAAATGGCTATCAGTGCGCCTCTATGCCAGATTTATGGACTCTGCTGAAAATCAAATAAAATTCGCATTCAGAGCTCTTTGATTTATGCACTCGCATTTTTAATCCATGCGCAAAATTGCGCAGCTGCCGGCCTTTGCTGCTAAGCGTATTAATTAATTAAAAATGAGCATAAATAAGTACATAAATCAATTATCAGATTCAATAAGATGCTGCAGCGCTGCTGCCGCTGCGGGCAGCACACAGGCAGGCAGCATAGAGGCAGCAGCAGGATACAGGCTGGCGCTAGCTTTGGCACCGGGCAATTACTTTGCTGAAAGCCCTGCAAGCGACGCGAACGATAAAAACGGCAACATGGCGTTCAAAGTGCACAAAATGGCGGTAATTCACGCTTTGTTGCTGCGCGGCCATAACGAATGAATGAATGAGCGGCCGCAAAAGATGGAAGAGAGAAAAAAAAAAAAAATGAAAATGAAGCAAATAGAAAGCAAAAGAAGTGCAGCTCAACCAAAAAGGATGCCGCTAATAGAAGTGCGGGCGACGAGGCACAACAGCAACAACTACAGCGCATCGCGAATAGCGAATGGAGAGAATGGGAAAAACCAAGCTAAAGCTGTTATAAACTACCAATGTGATCGATTTAGTAAATACCGTGTAATTGGAAAATTGGGTATTAGAATATATTCTAATTAATGATGGATGGACTATGATGTTTAACTGATGATGGATGCTCATCCGTATAGAAGAGGTATGAATGATAATGGATGGATGTATGATGTTGAATGAACGATGAGATAATGAATATATATATGAGTATAATAGATGGGTAGACTTTGCATAGCTCGCTAATATCCATCCACCGCTTCTCAATGTTCACCAATAAGTGTCTTTCACTCGCATTTAGAGAGCTATATATTGTGTCGGCTCTCCAACGAATTCGTTCGTGATCCGACAGAAGTTTTTAATTGGCTTTGTTTTTTCCGTTCTCTGCTCTCAAACCTTTTAGTTGAGTTCAATGGATCACAGAGACCTTTATATATTTGTGAGAGTATTAAGTGGGTGCATGTGTGTGAGCTACTTATTTGCTCACTTACTGAGCCGAACGCCATTCGTATCTCTCTCTCAGCGATCTTCGTTCAAAGAGCGTGACACGAACAGCAAAGCGCTCAGCCGAAAACAAAAAATACGAAGGCTTTGCTCAGAGCGAGTGAATATTACTTTATCGGTTGATCTTGCAAATTATTATTAAAATTTACTAATTGGTTTGTTAGTAATTGGTCTGCAAACAGTATAATTTATACCAGAAATCATTTTGCCTTACCACATACATAAGCATAGCCTACTCCTTTCTATTTAATGGGTATCATGACCAGAAAAAAATACGTGCAAGCAGGCTGCACTCTTAACTGTTCAGCGAAGAAAAGATATTGTTAGTTTTTTCTTCAGCTTTGTTCAGCTTCATTTCCCGCTGTCCGCCGTCCGTCGTCCGTCGTTCGTCGTCCACCGTCCGCTGTCCGCTGTCCGCTGTTCGCTTTCAGCTGCGTGCTAAACTTTTCCTTTGCGTTGCGCTTTTGCTAGCTGTGAAGCGTGAATTGTTCATAAAATGGACGATATTTCTGAGAGTCCTTCGGCACGAACTGAGGGCGCGTGGAGTGGCCGTGTCATTAATGATACTCTTTCGTGTGGGTAATGCAATTACTTTTCCCATTTACACATAATTATTAAAGAAATATGCAAGTGCTGGGCAAAGGGGGAGGGGACAGCCTAGTCCTTTGCTCGAAATGATCTGCAATTTGTTGCACTTGAATCAAATACGAACTTGGTAATCAAATCAGGTGCAAGCCACAAGTTGCACAGGTAACAAACGGAAGGGAGAAAAACAAAACTGAAGACAAATTTTCGCATGACAACTTTTTCGAGAGTCAGTCAAGCATATTTGACAAATTCACTTAACGTGTCTACGACCATAAATAATATTTGCAAGTGTGCGAGTGTGCGAGTGCCTCTCTCTCTGTGTGTGTGTGTGTTTGTGTGTGTGTTTGTGGTTAACATGTGAGTAAATTGGTTGTGCTTGACTTTCGGCAAATGAAAAACCAACAGCAGAACTTTCTGCAACTGCTGAGTGCATGTTGCATTTTGAATGAGCCAAGTGAAAGTTGACGAATAACCACAGACTCAATGTGTGTAGGTATTGGTGTGCCGGTGTGTGTGGGTGTTGGTATTTGATGATGCGACAAGCGCATATTTCAATTACACGCCAGCTGTACCAAAAACCAAATGCCAACTGGCAGCTGGCACATTTTGCGCTTAATTTCATTTCCGTTTAAGTGCCGTTACAAATGGCCACGCAACCACCCAACCACCCAACCACCCACCGTACCGTCGGTCATCTTTGCTCAAAAGGCACAACAATGGAGCAGTTGCTGCCATTCGAGTATTGAGTTGAGCAGTAAATTTCATTTAAAAAGCATTTCATTTACATTTTGGCCATTTCTGTTGCCATTGGAAATTCGAGCTAACAACTTTTTGGCCAGCACGTTGCCCACTGTTGGCCGTTTTATTGTTTTACCATTATGCCAGGTGTGTGTTTGTGTGCGCCAGCGATTTTTATGACCCGAACTTCGCGTGCCCAACAGCTCAGCTCAGCTCAGCTCAGCTCCTGATCCTGTTGCCGCTCAGCCCACTAATCCGTCTGGGTTTTTAGTGCCGAAAATTTTAACGACGCGTCTTTGGAATTTGTTTAAGGAATCTATAAGCGAGCGTCGAGTGTGTGTATGGGTGTGTGTGTGTGTGGGTGTATTTGTGTGTGTTTTTCCTTCAGCGATTTTTCACTTTGTCTGGCTCCGGTTTCTTTTGTTGCAGCCGTTGTTTGTTTTTATGCGCGACCATTGGTTGAACGCTTCGCTGCTTTGATTTGCCAACTCCAGAGCCTCTGCCCTCTGCCCCCTGCCCAGCAGTGTCTTTGCCTTTGCCCTGACCCGGGACCTGGGCCATCAACGGACTCCGTTTCCAATTCCCGATTACTTGGACAGAGTCAAAGATAGAGTAAGAGAGACAAAAACTGAGTGTGTGTGTGAGAGAGAGAGAGAGAGAGAGAGAGAGAGAGAGAGAATGGGGGGACGGCAGAGCTGAGAACGCAAGGCGCACTCGTGCGCTCTTCGGTCTACAAAGCAACAAATCGAGTTTGCGAATAAATGAAATTACTTTTCGGTCTAATGACCATCATCTGCTGATTTTATTAGATTTGTTTCCTTTGCTCTGTTTGTTTTCTGCTGCTGCTGCTTCTGCTGTTGGCTGTTGCTGCTGCTGCTTCTGCTGTTGCAACTGCCGAGTTCTTGAGCCAGCGACTGTCTGTGGCTGCAATGAGCGAACGTGAACGGTAACGTAAACCTGGCCAACTTTAAATGACTTTTGTGCCCAATCGCTGTAAGCAAATGGTTGATAAGGCAACCTCCTGCCCCCTCCATCTGATTTGGCGCCCCTCGGTTCAAGGGTCAAGCACAGTTGTTGACGACGTTTAGCATAATTTCCATTAAGATGGAGCAGACTGAATGACACAAGTTGAATTTGGATGTTTATTATTATAAAAATTTTTGACTATTAAAAAAAAAAAAATAAATAAATGACAGAATTATATAAGAAATATATAAAAATAACATAAACTAAAAAAATAAAAAAATCGATATCCAAAATTTTATTTAAAAATTGTCTTTATCTATATATTATATAATATATATATATATATATATTAGAGATAAATAAATTAATATAACAAAAAGTATTTTAAATATATAGCCAAGTCTGAATTTCTGTAATGATTAATGAAGACAAATAATACATAAAATATCATAAATAAATAAATATTTGGATCATACTTTATATTGAATTAAATAAATATTATTATTTTAAATACGTTTCTCTCTATCTTTCTCTTTCACTCTCTATATATATCTCTCTCCCTCTCTATTTCTATAGAAAAAAAGATGGGACAGAGCTCTTTCTTTCTATATTTATATCTCCCTCTCTCACTCTTATTAATATTTCAATAAAAAGTTAGTATATTCTTCGTAAAAGACTTTAATTTTGGTACATTAAACGAAATGTAATTTTATGCCAAAATGCTTTTAATCGTACATTACAGCTAATGTCATTTTATCATGTATTTATATATTTTTTGCCTCTCCCAATTCTCAATTTCTCAATTGCTTTTGGCTGTTGGTTAATGCTGTTCAGTTTTAGGCCAACTAGCAATTTAAGCGCGCGCAACATTAAACCTAAAAATCCGTGTCGCCAGCTTGTTTTTACTTTATTTGAAATATTTCTGGCTACGGATCTGTTTGCTAATGGGGCGGAGCCCCCGCGGCTGCTGCTGCTGGCAGTCACCCTGCCAGGCTCACCTGTTGTGCCAGTTGTTGTTGCTGCTCTTGTTGTTGTTGTTGTTCGCCTTCCGCATTTGCCTCTGACATTTCATTTTTTATGAAACATCTTATTTTTCTAATTTGCAACAGCAGGTGTCGCCATTTTGTGCCATTTTGTTTATAACACGGTCTCTGGCATTGGCAATATGAGAGGCCAAAAGAGCTCGCCCCGCCACGCCCCCCACCACACCCTACACACTCTGGCAATTTTCATGCTGTTTAATAACGCGCTGTATTCCTGCTTCTGCTGCTTCTTCTTCTGCTTCTTCTTCTTGTTCTTCTTCTTGTTGCTGTTGGGTGTAAATTCAGTTTACTGTAAAATTTAATAGAAAGGAAATTTTTCGCACAACTGGCGCATGTGACTTCATATATGGCAACATGTGTATGTGTGTGTGTGTGAGTGTGTGCGTATTTGCTTGCAAATTGGTGTCCTTTGTTTATAGTGTTTCACATGTTTGCATATAAAGTGAAAATTCTTGTTAAGCGTGCTGTAAAAATGCGTTTAATAAGCTGAACGCACAATCAGACGCCTTGCCCCTGCTGCTGCTGCTCCTGCTGCTGCCTTAGCTGTTGCTCCCCGAATTACCAAAAACCCATTCCAGCCGCTGGCGTAGCACACATACATCTGCAAGATTTGGGGGCGTCTTTATTAATTCATAAAACGGCGTCGACAGGTGTCGCCGACGATTTGCTATATGTTGGCTGTTTTCCTGTTGCGTTTATGGTCCAGCCACTTTCTACAGCCAACGAAAAAAAAAAAATAAATAAATAAAAAATAAAAACCAAAGAAAATTGAAAATTTCTGCTATAGCGAATGCACGTAGCAAGGAAGGGGTAGGGCGTGGGGTGTGCGGCCCAAGGATCACGTGAAACAAAGGCGACACACCAAGCAAACAAAACCAGCAACAAGAAATGAAGAACAGGAATGAGGAAAAGGGGAACAGGGAACAGGGAACAAGATACCAAGAACCAGGAACCAGGAACCGGGAGCAAGGCTCACAGCACCAACTCATACCAACAATAATTCGTTATCTCTGGGGCGTATCAAAATCACGCTTGATTAACTTTTTCAAGTCATTTAACAAATAAGCAATAAAATCCGTATGATTCTCGCTACGGCCTGAGCCCCGCCAGAGCCAAACAGCCAATTGCCTGTTACGATTTTAGCCAATTGCGAGCTGGCTGCGAGTATGTTTTTTAATTTGCCCCCATTGATGTCCTTATGCACACCAAATGGCCAATAAAATCCTTCAGTTTCAGCCATTCCAAATAAGTATCTATATAAATTATATTAAATATTACGGCGCATATAGTCGCCTCTTCTTGAGGGACTCGCAGTTCCTTAAAATTGAGGGCGAGACATTAGGAAATGTTAGCAACAATAACAACATAAACAACGAGCACTTAATGAAATTGCTTTTTTATAAACTTTTTACATTTAAATTGAGCGCAACAATGGATTAAATCTTATAGTCATTTTTATTTTTTAATATTTGTATATGTATGTATATGTATGTGTGCATCTGTCGGGTTGATTTTGATACATCTCTGTTAGGCATTTTAGGCTCTATTATATTTAATCACGCTGCTTTGTGAGAGTGAAAGAGTCAGGTATAGAATTCTCTATTCCGTATACGCTTCTTGCGCTCTCACTTAGCTTCGGTTTGTTCATACTGAGCCAACGATCGTAGTTCAGAGCTCGTGAATGCTTCACGACTGACCGTAATCTCTTGATAATATATAAATCTCTCACAGCTATAAATCGATTAGGTGAATTGCTGCCTGAGCTTCTTGTGTGGGACACTTTCAATTAGAGAATTTTGTATATAAGTCCGAGTCTGAGTCTCATCAAAAACATCAGAGAGGTAAATACTGCAATTTCTGCGGCTGAGCAACATAATGAGTTGAGAGTTTATTTAATATATATGATCTTTGTTCTTTGTTCTAATTTAATACGCCGAAATATGAATGCCACAATACATATATTCTCGAGTAAATGGAATTTCTGAGTCGATATAAAATTTTTTGTATATACATAGGTAAAATTTTCAATACTACGATCAATAAAAAGTACTACAAAAACTATATATATATATAAAAAATAATAATAAATTTGTAATATTTAAAAATGTACTAAAAAAGAAAGATAGAAAAAAAAAATAAATAAAAATTTAATATAAAAAAAAATAATGTTCATTAAATATTCGTGAAAAGTACCTAAAATAATTCCTGAATAATCATAATAAGGAATATTAAATTATTATTATTAATATTATTATTATTATTATAATTAAAATTTAAATTAAATATAAATCCAAATATATAAGTAATTTTTTTTTCTTTTCGTTTTTTATTTGCAATCAGCAAATCTTTAAATTATAACTATAAATAATCGGATGATTTGCCGTCCAACGAGATCAATCCATATATTTACATAAATTTACATATTTATAGCTAATCTACTAGTCAAATCAATCCCTAAACCACATCCTGTTGCTTGTGTCATATTGGTGATTATCCCTTTGGCAATGGCAATCGAAATAAAGTAACTGACATTGAGCAGATTCAAATGAGAATTGTTTATGTTTTTGCTGCGAGACAAATCCTGATTAGTTTAGAGGTCACACAACTAGCAAATTGAGTTATTCGGCAACAATAGTCGCATCTGAGTTGGGCATAAATTTGCGGGCGGCTGTTGCACAGCCAGAAGCATGTATCTATCTGTGTGTGTGCGTGTGCGTGTAAATTAAACACACACAGTTGAGCAGGATACGCATGCCAAGACAGAGCCAAGTCGCTGCTGTCTGCGAGTTTGTGTTGTGGCTCTGGTTGCGGCCAATGGGCAAATGGAATTTTCGTAAATTAGCATTAATTAATCAATGTAGCAAATGAATTTGTAAGTCAGATTTGTCCAAGGTGAGCAGCAGCCAAGTCATTAAATAAATAAAAGCCTCAGTTTGTTTAGCCAGCCAGCCAGCCAGGCAGTCAGCCAGGCAGGCACCCAGGCAGGCACCCAGGCAGCCTAGCCCTTCCCCATTCAAAGTGTAATCAAGCAGTTTCTGATTTGACATTTGAAAGCGAGATTAAATTTGATTGTACACAGGCACACACACACATACACACACACATTGATGCTTGAGCTGCTTGGAATTTTGGTGGCAAGGACAATGTTGGGCTCCAATTGCAGCTGCTTCGTTGACTCTGTAAACCTTTGCCAGTTGCCAGCTGCTTGCAGTCAAATACTATGCATCCGCATCTGCATTAGCAAATACAGCTAACAAACACACCCACACACACACACACACGCACATATATACGCATATGCTTTTGGGCAAATTAAATATTGAGCCAGAGCATGTGGCATTTCGATGCTGCTGCTGCTGCTGCTGCCTGTGCGCCTCGACTCTGATTAGCCCAAAATGTTGTGTGGATGCGCAAATAGCGCAGCAAAGGCTAAAGCCGGCAGGTGTGCAGACAGCCAACAGCCAAGAGTCAACAGTCGATAGTCGACAACACTAAAGGACTTTAAGCTAATTTCATTGACAAAAAACTCAAACAATTTATGCTCAATAATAAACAGCAGGCAACATCAAAGGCCAAACGCAGATGGTTCAAGCTGAGTGACTGACGGGCTGGCTTTGGCAGCTTTGCTTCAGCTTGATGTTGCAGCCCCAGCTGGGGTAAGCTACACACACACACATACACTAAGACACACACAGCTGCGTGGGGATCAGGCACAGCTTAAGACACTCAATCAAATGTGAAAATCAATTGCTGCCACACACGCTAATCAGACAACATTTATATGGCTGCACGTCAAATCAAAAAGGAAAAAGGGCGAAAGGCGAAAGACGACAAATAAAAAATAGAAATCGAGCTGTCAAGTCATACACACACACTCACACACACACACATTCATATATGCTTTGCATACTTTTGCGCGTCGCTGACAGCGCCTTAGCTGCGTTTATGGCCGTAAATTCGATTTGCGCTTCAATCAACACCTGCACACATCTTCACATCTTCAGCCACATCTTCACATCTACATTCACATCCTCAGCTTCAGCTTCATCTTTCAGCTTCATCTTCATCTTTCAGCTTCATCTCTCAGCTTCGACTAGGCAAATTGTCTGTTGCGTAATTGAAAATGACAGCGCAGACTGTCTGACAGCTGCAGCGCGGTTGACAAACGCCACAGAGAGCTGAAAAAATCAGCAACAGCAACAACAGCAACAACAGCAACAACAAATTGTAAATAAGTAAATAAGCTTAAGTAAGCTAGACGAAAATACTTCAATATAGCATAAATCGTGGGCAAAAGAAAACAAGTCAATTTTGATTTACAAATGTCTCGAAATTTGACAATCTACGAAAAGTTCAAGTGCTGACTAGGAGATGCCCTGTAAAGAGCTGATATATGATAACATTTATTATTCATTCCTCTATGCATAAGACAAACAATTCATTCAATATGTTTTATCTCTCTTCTCGATTTCTTTTAATCACTCACACCTCTTCACACTTGATGCTATATAATTCCCATCTGACGATTCTCAAATATGAATCTAAACTCCAATGAAAACTCTTCACCGTTTGTCTACATTTGGTTTTATTTGACTTATCATTTAAAGAAAATGCTGCTTGAGGACAGGGGTAAATATCGAAATCTGATTACAGTGCCAAATATAAATACAATAGAATATACGATAATACATAGAATTTGTCTATAAATAGAATTTCGACATATTTAATGGCTGCCAGAACGAGTCCAAGTCTAATCTAAAAGTCAATTCATTCAGATCCCATTACAGACCAAGAGAGATGAGAATTTTTCACTTGTTTTTTTTTTGGTACATTTCGACTTTTAATTGTCACTCTATCTAGCGCTAACTTGTCCATTTTATACACGAGAGCCAAACGTACATATCGGGAGGAATACATGAGAATAGAAAAATAAACACCAACAATCGAGGGATGTCTGTCTTAAGTCTGGGCGCAGGCTAGCTGATACATAAACTGAATGATCGTGCGCGTGGGCCGACCAGTCATACTGTCCTTGAGCAGATAGGGTAGGGTGTTGATCTTGGTCAGCATGCCGGTGCCGCGGATATCCAGATGGGCCCAGTCGAGGCAGGGCACCAGTGTGTGCAGTATGGCCGCGGCCAGGCAGGAGGAGGCCGGACCCCGGCCGCAGTTGCTCATGTCGTAGGTGGTGTTCGTGGTGACGATCTGTTTGAAGTAGCGGAAGAGGGGCATGCGCCACACGCGATCCCCCGTAATGCTGCCCGCCTTGCGGAACTGCTTGGCCACGTACGCCGAGTTGCTCCACAGTCCGGTGGCGCTGCCGCCCAGCCCGCAGTTGACGCCATCGCCAATCGCGCCCACGCTGACAATCATTTTCGGCTTGAAATTGGCCTGGGCGTAGAGCAGCGGATCCGCCAGCATTACGACAGGCGCCTTGTCGACGTTCTTGATGCCGAGCGTGACGCCGTTCAGCAGTGTCACCACGTCGCCGCACTTGACGGCCATGCCGGAGGGCATGTGCTCGCAGAGCGGCAGCACGGCCGAGATGTTCATGGGCAGCGAGAGGGCGGCGGCGGCTCGGAGGACGCCCACGCAGACGGCCGCACCGGACATGGAGCCGCGGTACTCGTCCATGCCGGTCTTCTTCTTGAGGCAGAGGCCGCCGCTGTGGAAGGTCAGGCCCTGGCCCAGGAGCAGCACCGCCTTGTCCTCGGGCGATGTGCCGCAGTAGGTGCACTCGAGCAGCAGCGGCGGCTCGCAGGAGCCCTTGGCAATCATCAGGAACGAGTTGAGGCTCATGTCCTCGATCCAGTCCATCGAGCGCACCTCCACGGAGACGCCGCACGGACAGAGCGCATCCACGGTGGCCTGCGCGAAAATGGAGGGCGTCATTTGGTTCGCGGGGGTATCGGAGAGACGACGAGCCAGATTCTGCGACTCGGCCTTGAAGAGGCCGCGCACCCAGCCATCGTGGTCGCCCTTGCCATACATGTGCAGCTTCGGTGTGGGCAAGCGGTTCTTCTTGCGCTTATTGGCGTTGTAGCGCCACACCGCGAGCGCCGCGCCCTCAGCAGCCTGCTCTGAGAAGTCCATACCGTCGACATGCACCTCGCTCATGCGTTGTAGCTGCAACGCTCGTGCGCCAGTTCCGGCGGCGATGCGCGTGTTCTCCATACCCTCGTCCAGTTCCTCGGCCTCGTTGTAGCCGGCGCCCGATGGGCCCATGCCCACGACGGCCACCGTTTGGAATTCACCCTCCAGGCCATTGAACAGCAGCCCCTTGCCGGGCCGCCCATCCATGCCGCGCTCGCGCACCAGGCTCATGATTTTGCCGCCAACGGCGTCGTCGAGCAGCACACCGTTCTCCGAGGACTTGATGGGCTTGTCCCCGTCCTTCTGATAGATGCCGATGACAACTCCCTTGGGCTTGTCGCACTTGCTGGAGAAGGCGCGACAGCGCATCGCAGCCGACTCGCAGCCGAGCAGCCGACGGGCCGAATTGAATATACGCAACTCACGACAGGCAGGCATTTTAATCTGTTCTTCTTCTTCTTTTTCTAGTTCTTCGACGGCTCACAGGGCGTGTTTATATTTAAATATATATATATATATATTTATAAATATATCTATACTATATATTATTTACACTTCAATTTTACTTCACGGAAAATTTACGAAAAAAAAAATAAATAAAGAAATGCTAAATTTACTGTCCCAATTTATAAATGATAAATATTTTTTTTAACGAGCTATATCTGTGCTCAATAAGGCAAGCAGCACTAAACTGAGGCATTTCGTCTCAGCTGTGCTGTGGCCCAGCTCGAGCCCAGGAATTTTAAAGCCACAGCTACTTTGTGCTCGAACTTTTTTGTTTCGGCTCAAATAACTGTAAAGTTGAAGTCTATAGCCAGTCAAAGCGGCTCAGCTTAGAGTGGACTCATTATGCAAACTGCATCATGTCCTTGTTGAATATCGTATGAATTTTAATTTGTCGCCGGATGCTGCTGGCCAAGTGCACAACCCACAGCAAATACAACAACAACAACAACAACAATAACGACGACAATAAGTATAATTATAATAGGTGCACATAATTAATTTTCCAAGCCAGTGAATCGGGCATAATTTGGCTTAATATTTTTTCGTTTTTTTTTTTTTTTGGTGCGAAAAATGCGCCAAACAGCGAACCAGATGCCAGGAGCCACAGGACTCGTTAGCAGGCTAAAAGAACATTTAAGCTTGTGTTGCCAACGAGAGTGCAAATAGGGCTAATCGGGCAAGACTTTAACCGTTATTAAAGCTATATGCTTGAAAGGCATTTGGAAATATTTCCAATAATTCAATCTGTCCATTTATAGCAATAAAATTAGCTCAAATGAGTAAAAAAAAATACAATTTGAAAATAATTATTCATATGTATATATTTTATGGGTCTGCCACGCCTTCTGCTGCCGGTTATATACATTTTCACACAAATATTATACCCAGAGACTAGTATAATAATTTCTTTATTATGTGTGGGGGGTAAATTACATCAAAAATCGAGATTCTATAAAAAACTCGAGATTCTATAAAAACGCGTGATCTACACGGACCTAGGAAAAGTCTCTGGCTCTTATATCTTATATCTAGACCGACAGACGGACAGGGCTAAATCGACTCAGCTCGTCGCCCTGATTTAATAATTACTTATCTTACTCAAAGAAGTAATCTGTGCTGCCCAAAGAGTTTTCAAATGATTTCAATTTGATTATATAATAAAATTTACTTTAGCTAATTCTTCTATAAGTTATCTAGAAGCCTCAATATCAAAACTGCCAACTGCCTGTAATGAATTGCTAGAATTTTGCAATTAAAATTGAGCATCGTCCTGCAACCACATACATATATACATATACATATATATAATTTGTGTAGTTTTAATAATGCTTATCGTCCTGGGCATGCACAAATAATTACGATTTGTATTTGTCAAGCAGCAAATGGAATTCAATTTTAGTTCAGCAAAGTGTGGACTTATCTTTGGCAAAATGTTTGAACACGAATACAAACGTCGGCCAACTGCCAACTGCCAACTGAGAACTGCCAACTGAGAACTGAGAACTGAGAACTGGCAAATGCCAGAAGCATAAAAGTGTTCAAATGGAAATACGAATTTGTAGCTTGGTATTTGTCTTGCATGGCCCAAGCAAATGTGTGTGCGTGTGTGTGTGTGTGTGTGTGGACATATCTGAAGCAGGGCTTCGTTGAGGGTGTGCAAATTAACCCAATAATCCTGATGCAGCAGCAGCAGCAGCAGCAGCTGAAATGCCCGAAACCAAATTTGAAATTTTGTTATTTCTCACCTTTGCGCTTGACCTGTTCGCTTGATAACACAGACGCACGACCAAGACAGATAGACCAGCAAATGGATGCCCTGCAGCTAAACACACACACACACACACACACACACACACACATAGATATACAGAGCAATGCAAACAGAGACAAAGGGACAACAGAGAGACAGAGGCTTGTGGCTTAGCTTTTTGGTCCAGCTGCTTGGCCAGGTCGCACAATCATAAATGTCGCCTTGCTGGATGATAAAATATTTGCTCAAGTTGAATAGTTCAAAGTATTTCATTTTAAATTAACATTTGTCTTTGCGCACTCAGCTGGAATTATGCAATGTGCTCGCCGATAAGCCCAATTCAGCTCGCAATCTTTGCCTTTTGCGTTCTCAGTTTGGCCAAATTAAAATTGGAATTGAATTAATGTGGCTAAGTGTGCTTTAAGTGCGGCTTTAATGTATGGCTGCAGGCCGTTTGGGGCCAGGTAGCATGCGAAATGGCATAAAGCAAAGTTTAAGCCATAATTTAGCTGGTTCGCTCTCAACTTTTGGCCATGCACTTTGTCTAGCTTCAGTTAACACGCTCGCAACGAGTGTAACCTCCCCCAGCTGAGCTCTGCCCTGTGACCCCCATGTGGGCGTGTGTGTGTGTGTGTGCGAGTGCTCGTGTGTGTGTGTATGATGCTCACGCATGAACACATTTTCGGGTCGCATTCGATGCTGCAGCTGTGCTAAAGGACTTCTCGCAGTCCTATTAAGCGGCTTACAAGTAAAATGCTGCCAGATTTTAATTGTCTGCACGGAAGAAGTCGAATAGTGTGAGCAACAACAGCAGCAGCAACAACAACAACAACAGTGGAAAAGCACGTAGCACACACATGAGGGCCACGTTGCGTATGCGCAATGTGACATAGACTGCTGCGGGCTTATTTGGCATGTGTGTGCGTGTGTGTGTGTGTGTGTGTGTCTCTCTTAAGTAAATTTCAGTGTAGTACATGGGCCTGGCAAACACTTACGGTCTGTTGCGCATCAGCTGCCTGTCATGGTTTAGCAGCCAACCAAGCCAGCGAACAATGCAGCAGAGACCCGAATTAATTGTACCTGATGGGAGCCAGCGAGGCCTCTTGGCCATATTAACTGATCAAATTTCAATGCAATTGCAGGCGCCAAATTCAATTAGATGGCATAGACGATTATTTTTCTTTTATTTTCACTCCGCGTGCGATAAAGTTGAAATTGTTTTTTAATACTATTTGCCGTTAAAAAAAAGAAGAAGAAAAAAAAAACGAAAACTGAGCAGAACACAAAAAGAGATTAACTGCTCGAGGGGTTTCAGCTAAAATTTGCAATTTGGATATTCAACGTGCGCTGGACACAATAAAATAATGAGCACCGAAATTACACAAAGCGTGGAAAAATGGCCGCGAGCACCATTAACCGGGCCCCCAGAGTGGAAGGCGGCGAAATGAATTCTAAAAGCTTTTGCGCCAAAGTGTTGACAACCATTTTTGGTAATATGCTCAAGCAGGCCAGGCCAAGCAGGCAGGCCGAGCAGGCAGCCAGGCCGAGCTGTGGCACCCTGCTGCGAGCAAAAGGATGCTAAAACAATTACAAGGACTGCCAGCAAAGCAACAACAGCAACAACAACAAAGACAACGACAATGACAGGCGCAGATTCCAGCAAAATTTATTTGCTGTGCGATAATTTTTAAGAACAAAGACGAACATTTTCCTAGAGCTTCAGCAAAGTGGGCAACAACTCGAGAGAGTGCGAGGGTGCGAGCGCTGCCCTCTGCCTCTATTTTATTGGGGCAGCGAAGTCGACCTTTGTATACATAAGCCAAAGCGCTTTAATTAGCCAAACGGCCAAATGAAAGGCACAAATTTCCGCCAAAGCTCGAAAATTTCTAATCAAACTCACAAATTTCAAATCAAATTTTAAATGCGCAAAATTGTGCTGAAATGAAGTCAGAAACTGAAGTCGTCAGCATGAACCAGAAATATCAGATATACGCTATATATATATTCATACATATATATTGTTGTAATAATTCATTTGGCTTGCTGTCAAATTAGCTGTGGCAAATTATTTCAAGTACTTTTTGTTGTTGTTGCTTTTCATTTTCATTTTTATTTTCTTTTCATTTTCATTTTTATTTTTATTTTCTTCTCTCGGTTTTTTTTTACGCACTGATTTAATTTCTCTTTCGGCAACTTTTCTAATTCTTTTGTGATTGTTATTTGCGCCTTAGCGTTTTTTTTTCTTCTCTCTTCTTGTCTTTAATTCCTTATTGCCATTTCAATGTGTTTGGCGTTTTGTTGCTGCAAAGCCAACAATTTGGGGTAGTTGTGCATGAAAATGTGCCTCGGGCTGTGCGATTCTGATAAGAATTTGTAGACAAGCCGCAGGCTGAATGCCCGACTGTGGCATACCCTGTTTTTGCCTGATTGCTAAAGCTGTTGGGTATTAAATATTTTAAATGTGGATTTCATTCAATTTGAATTTAAATCTTAAGTTAATTGAGCGAGTCTTAATTAACAATCAATAAGGGAACAAAAGTTTTTAGGGGAATACACCAAGATTTTCATGGATCATAGAAGAACAGCTTCAGCCACAATATTTTCAATTTTAATTAATTTTAAACTTTTCAATAACTTTTTTAAAATTAATTTTAAACTTTTCAACAAATTATTTCCTTTACCCACTAAAATCTAAAATTTCAATTCAATAAAAACATTTCCTCATTTTATAAATATGTATATTTTACATATATCTTCAACTACATTCCCTTGTACTGTCAAGCTAATATGCCCGTTTCTTACACAAATTCCATCATATTCCTCATTTAAAGTTAATCTAGAATATAAAGTTGATTATATTTCTGATTGCCCACAAAAGTCAAGTAAAAAAACATATTTTTGCTTACTTTATAGATAATTTTTTATTAAAATTTAATATTTTTTTTTACAACTAAACGCTTAGAAACTAAAATGTCGTCGATTTAACTTAAGTACAGATAGAAAAGTATGCTAAAAATTCATGATCTCATAATTTCATAATTTCATACTTTGCGCTGGGCAAGTCTGTAAAAATAGTGTAAAATAAAATCGAGTAAAAATTCGTTCATGCAACAGTTTTACATACAAATGTTGATAATAATTTGGTTGATCGAGGATTGAAATTAGTTTTAAAATGGAAACTGCATAAATGACGAAATGCTTTTGCTATTTTATATAATATATAATTATTATTATTATGTCGTATATAAACTATGGACCGATTTGATGTAAATTGTTTGCTATATATATATATATTATGTTTATGTGTACTTTTATATAATTCAGCTTCAATGTTTTGTTTTGTTTTGTGTCGTTTTGCTTTGCTTTGTTTTGTTTTATACGATTATATTGCTTATTGATGTTGTTCTTTAAGTTCAGTTAGTTGAAAAGCAGATTTTCATTAATATATATATATATATATATATATTGGTGTATATATGTATATATATGTGGCATGTTTATGAATGCGAATCCAGTTATTGTGTATGAGTGTGTGTGTGCGTGTGTGTGTGGATATCGTTTAAGAGGGCAATTAATAAATTTATCAAAACTTAACATCACATTGCTTCTCCGATTACATATAGTTTTATAGTTCGATATAATATTAAATATATATATATTCTTGTTGATTTGTTTATGAGTTCGAATGCTTGAAATGTGATTTATATATGTATATGTATGTGTTAGGGTTTATGTACTTGTAATACTTGTTCGTTCGCTCTTCATTTGCCTTTGTTAGTTGTTAGATTTAAGATAGAATTACATATATTAACATTTTGAAACGTTGCGTTACTTTTAGTTGCAATAAGTATGCTTAATTAATTGTATTTACTTTAATTCGATTTCAATGTTTATAATAACGATATGAAGTGATTTGATTTCCACTTAAATATTGTTTGCGTTTGCGAGCGGCAGTTGTAAATTGTATTTTATTTATTTCTTTTTTTGTAGCTAGCTATTTTGTTTTATCAACTGTAATTGTTATTGTAATTGTAACTGTAACTGTATGTGCATCTCTAAATGCCATAGACAAGTGTCTCTTGAATTATTTATTAATATCCCATCAGCTCTCATCGTATGTTGAATAAATGCACTGTACTGGAAGTGGTTGCTCTATACACATATGTAAATTGATATTCGTATAAATGCAGTTTGTAGGAGTTCATGCTTAACTATGATGATTGATGATTGATGATTGATGATTGATGACGATGGACTATGCGGCAACTTAAGTCAAAGTAGGCGCTCAATAATAAAAATAATTACTATTTTATTAACTCCAATACGATTCGATACGATTTGATTTGATTTGATGCAGTTTGTTGTTGTTTTTGGGAAGTCTTGACGGATTAGTAGAAACGCTTAATGGACATGGATGTGTGGCATGGTGACCGTGAGGCTATTGTCGTGGTATCAAACGTTGTTCTTGCGGAAGATATCATTGGGATGCTGATTGCTGCTGAAGTTCTGGCGCGTGGAGCATTGCTGCAAGAAACGAGACGAGTCGAAAATAGACAAATGTTGTATTAAATGCGTGCCGTAAACAGCTGTGTTAACTATTATAAGCATATTACTATATATGTACGTATGTGGCCCGATATGACGTACGGCAAATGATTGCATTTTAATTGCTTGTTCCGGCCATGTGGCGCCAATACCACCGACGCCGCCACCACCACGTAGGCAATTACCAACCATTGAGGTCGCACCTGAACACACACACACACACAGAGACAGCGAGAGAGAGAGATATAATATACACATGTAAAATAGTGGCATTGGTCAATCGAACCATATTGAGACGCGACCTGGTTGCAACCGCTGCGCCTGCCAGCCAGCCAGCCGCTGCTGGACGTTGGTGTTTAGATAATGACAGCTTAACTACTTTACACTGTTTGTGATTTGACGTTGTGGTGTCAGTTAGCCAGCAGGCTATTAAAATAATTGCCGGCCAAATCATTTATTATGGCATGTGCCTGCCCCGGGCGCTACCTCTCCGTCTCTCTCTCTCTCTCTCTCTCTGTCTGTGTCTCTGTGTGTGGCGCTCATTAGCGCTGCCTGCGGTGATAATTTCAATCTGGATAATAACTTACCGCTTGCTTCTTTTCCCAGGACTTCATGGCTGTTTTATACTTCTCGAATTCGTGACACCAATCTGAATAGATTTTCTGATAGTCGTTGCTTTTGTTCGGTGGCGTGCATCTAAGCGGGGCAAACGAAGCGACAGAAATGGTTTTGTAATTAGCAGTCAATTTAGGGTTATCCAGGTGGGTTGGCCTGGCTTTGTAGTGGTACTACACTCACCTGTGTGCGTCGACAGTTATGTTGTAGCTGCATAGCAGCGAGCCACCCAAGTGGCAATCGTAGCGTCCGCCATCGGCCTCGTTCACCGACACCACGACCAGGCCGCGCTCCGTTGTCTCAATGTACTTGGTGGGGCTGTATTTGATTTCATAGCTGGCCAGAAATGCATAATTATTATATGTAGTTTATGTGTGAGGGCTAACGTCATATCCACTTACCGTCCCCTGTCCTTGGAGTGATGGTACCAGGTGACCTGCTCGTTCTTCAGCACCTCCGGTATCTTGACAAAGCAGCCCAGATGCACGCTCTGGCCATAGGTGACGACGATTTTCTTCTTCAGCACACTCGAGTCGCAAATGTCGCTCGTCTCGTTGGCCACATCCTGCAACGATAGATAGTTGGGAGTATTAACGCAGTGCTCGTTGCTCGATGCTCGATGTTGTGGCTGTAGTGTGTCCACTTACCTGCAGCAGATCCAATTCGTATGGCCGGCACGTGTTGGCCTCCTTGTCCCAGCCGCAGTACGGATCACGCACACAACGGAAGCAATTGTCGTAACGGCGATTGCACATGGCCAAATCGATTTGCTTGATGCGATGATCGGTGCCCACATAGAGTGACTTACGTGTCTGGCTGATTTCCATCACCTGGATGGCCTCGTTCGGCGCCACCTCGAAGATGTCCAGCAGCTTGGACAGCGACTCGCCGTTCCGGTAATACTGCACGATTTTATAGATGCGCCCCAGATTGGTGCCCACGTAGTAAACGGTGTACTCCTGGTTCAGTATGTCGATTTTGATTCTGACAAAGGGAAAGTCGTAAATTCGAGATTTAAATATGCATTATGTGTATGTGAGTATGTGAGTGCATGTGTGTGTGAGTGTGTGTGTGTGATTGTGCGTGTGTATCAATGGCTTTCTGCTGGATTCAGTTTGATTTCAGTTATGGAAATTAAATGCTTATTTAATATGATAAATGGCCCGCATATTAACGAATTAAATAGCCGCATCTGTGTGCATTCTTCTTCTACTTCCCCTCTCTCTACCTCACTCACTCTTTCATTAATAACGTGCTTGCAACACCTGAACGTGTTGCTGTTGCTGTTGCAACTGTTGTAAATGCAGTTATTAAAATGCATTGCATGATTTCAGGTAAAATATTGCAGAGCAATTAATGCACATAGAAACTCACTTCTTGTTTAATGCGAATTACATTTTTTTGTTAAATATATTAATGTTCAAATAATTCATTTAATTTTTTTAATTTTAATTTTCACATATTAAAAATAGATAAATAATTTTTAATATATATTTTATTTATGATATGATATTTATGATAATGTTGTCAATATCAATAAATTTTGCCATATTAAAACCGATTTATTTTTACATTTAATGAAATGAGCAGAAGACACAATGAATGATAGTTAAATAATATTTTGTAATAATGAAAAAGTTAAAGGAATTTTATGAAGCCTTTTTAACTTATTTTTTATAGCATAAAGGTATATATTTAATAAATTATTTTACTTTTATATTCTTATTGAATCTTTAAAGGGAAATTAAAAAATATTTATGAATAATAAAAAATAAATAAATAGATATATGTTATATTTTTCTCTCAATGCAACAGATTCATTCACTATGACTGACTTCAAAAGAAATTTAAAGTATTCTTTTTAAATTTATTAAGAATATGCTTCACATTCTCATTAAATTATTTTAATTTAATAAATAAACAAATATTTGACTAAGTACATAATATGACACAATTCTAATTATGCATATTAATAACTTTTTATTTACGCATTTGAAATTTACCTAAAGACTTTTATTTACCCAAATACTTTTGCTAACCGCTCATAACTTTCTTAGCCAAAGAATTGCTTTACTCTCGACTCGGCTTACTTTCCAAATTATCTCCATTATCTCACAGCAGCTGGCGCATTAGCTAATTGCTTGGGCTTGATATATTTCCAGATGAAAATGTAAATTGATTAATTAAATTTGAATTTCTCATTGTCGTTCGATATAAAATCCTATCCTATCGAAACTATTTTTACTCCTTCATGCCGGCATTAATCTATGCTGTGCTAAAAGGATTTTCAATAGACAAAACTACGAAATTCACTCAACAGAAAATATATGTTATTTATTTTTATTTTAATTTTTTTTTTTTTTTTTTTTTTTTTGTTTCTGCTCCATGAAAGGTGTAGTAGTAAATGTGGGAAATTCGAGATGCGAGCAACACTTGGTTTATTTAAAGCAAACGAATAAACAACAAAATAAATATTCGTACATTGATTTTCACTTTAACAGGCCAAAGCCACAAAAAGGAACGAATCGAAATGGGGAATACAAAAATGAATTAAAAAGTACAAAGTGAAACTGAGTACAACTGTCTCGGCTGGACAGAAGGCATATGTGTGTGTGTGTGTGTGTGTGTGTTGAGTACTTTAAATGAATGTGAGTACATGTATGTATGTATGTATGTGTACAAGAGACAGAGAGAGAGATAACAAGTAGAAATAAAACTTACTTGTCAACAACGAGCTTTGTGAACACCAAATCCCTTTTATAATAGACCGGATTGTTGTGCTCGTGATTTACGGCTTTGTCCATAAGTGGATGCGAGCGTATGAAATTGAGTACGGTATCTGGCAGATTTGAGGTATCGTTGACACATGTGCCGGGTCGCGGATCTGGCACGCGAGAGTTCAGCACCGGCAGCCAGGCGGAGTTTGAAGAGGATTGCTCCTTAAATTTGCCTGCAAAACAAAAACAAAAAAACAACGAATGAAAGAAGAGCAAAACAAACAGATATAAGATAAGAAAAATGAATATGTAGATGTGTATATATATGTGTGTGTGTATGTAATTGTGTTTCTGTATATATATGTAAAGGATTATGGTTAAGACTTATGCACTAGCAACTGGCATAGTTGGATACTTCAGGTGCACGCAGCGCTCTGTTCTGCTGTGTGTGTATGTGTGTGTGTGTGTGTGTGGCAAGTGTTTGCAATGAAGTTTTAAATCTGCGACCCCAAAGTGTCAGCTGTTGTGCAGCTAAGCGTTAAGCGAGCAAACGAGCAAACGAGTGAGTGTGTGTGCGAGTGTGTGTGTGTGTTGGGGCTATAATCCATTCAAATGGATTTTCTAATACGATTTATGTTGCTCCACGGCAAGCGAAATTACAAAACACTCAACACGCTGAGTGCTATGTGTGCTCTGTGCTCTGTGCTCCATGCTCTGCTCCGCTCTGCTCAGTTACTATTGGATCTGTGGAAGCTATTGGATTTATTGTTAAACTCGAACTGTCCCCGTCCGGTGTGTGCGCTGTGAATCGCATGGGGGCCAGCTGTAACCCAAGGTGCTGGCGTTTGCAAATAAAATTTGCCGATAAGTTGCATTTGCCATTTGCTATTGCCATTTCTATTTCTATTTCTATTTCGATTTTGTATTCCTATTCCTGTTTCAGTTTCAGCTTCTATTTCCACTCAAAGCACTTGGGGCGTGGGCGGGAAAACAAAAGAGAAAATTGCACATCACTTGACGTTGACAGTTGGCAACATTGTGGCCAGGATAACGTTCGTTCATCACATCCATTTTGCACACAGCACTTAACATGCACACATATAGACTAGCCCCGCCCCTCCCGCACCACACTCTCTTTCTATATTTATATATATATATATATTTAAGTCTTGCACTCACCATTGAAAGCGGCCTGCACCTCGTTGATGTGGAAACTGCATACGGCTGATCCAATCAGGCCATTCGTGCTGGTCGTGAACGTGGCATAGAAGCGCGTCTTGTCGTTGGGCAGCTGATAAACCGATTGTATCTCATTGAAGTAGAACGGAAATTCGCCAGAAATGCTGCAGTTTAGCCGCGCCTTCAGATACGTGGCCCAGTTGTGGGCCAACAGATTCTTGCCGCCCACATCCTTCTTGCAGACGCGCGCGATACGCGAATAGACCGCCTTGCCGCAGTTAATGTACTCGACGGCCGTCTCTCGGAAAAAGAAGTACACGTAGTCGCCAATGTCAAAGGAGCCCACGAAATTGGGTTCTGCAAATAGACAGAAAGAGTGGGAGAGGGAGAGAGAGTTGGATGACCAAGCCTCTGTGAGTAACGATCTACATAATTGGATGGCCTAAGCCGCTTAGCCTTGGTCCTCTGCCACTTCTGTATCGCATCAGTAGCTGAAATAACGCCCCAGTGTGCGTGCCAATACAAACAGTGAATCCCATGCGCGAAATCATTTTCAACGCGTCACAGAATCCTTTCTGTTTCTATTTTTTTTTGTTTTTTTTTTCTTCAATTTTATCTACAGTAGCAGCAGCTGAACCAAAGCCGCCGCATCAGCTCGTGGCTTTCTCTTCTCGTTACTTACTGTCCAACCACTTGGAATCATATTTGAGCGTACGCTTGAATTTGTATTCCAGGCGCTTTGCCGACGTATTATACAAATCCGTTCGAAAGATCACAGTATCAGCCTTAGTGAATTCCGCATTTGTGCCCGAGTACTGTGCAAAGAATGCAAAACACACAAGAAGTGAGACAAAAACAGATTCGCAGTGCTGCGTGCAATGCGTGGAAGCTCTGCATATGAATGGGTTACTTACCAGGCCAGGCAGTCCGCCCGGATTACCTTCCTCCACGTAAATGGCCGTTGAGTTGTCCAGGGGATCGTAGGGACACTTGGCTATACCAAGCCCAACTCCGATCACATACTCCGAGCGTGGCAAGTGAGTCAAATTGGACTGAATGCGTAAAGTAAGGGAAGATAGATGATATAGTATATACATATAAATAATATATGTAAGATATAGTAAATTTATAGTATATATAGTAAATATAATAGTATTTGATATTAATGAAACATATTATGGTAAATATATGTATATAGTTTTTTAGGTGGCATTTCTTTTGACCATAAAAGTTTTCTTCATTTATTTATAGTATATATCATAAAAACCCTAATATATCATTATAATTGCATTTGATCATTTGATGTTAATATTTCATTTTGAATAATAAATGCGTTTACAAAACCTTATAAAGGAGAAAAGTAACCCATTTAATATTTATTAATTTCTCTACTTCGTTAATTTATTGAACTTAATAATTTTCAGTAATACTTTTTAAATATTTTTAAAATTTTAATTTTCACAATTTTGATAAGATAATAAAAATATTAAATTTAAAGAAATATTCGCGTTACAGAATATGAATCTTTTTTTATTTTTTGTTTATATTGTTTTTTTTTATTTAAAAATTTTTATTTTATTATAATTAATTTTTTATTGTCTATATTTGATTTATTTTTTATATTTCGTATTTTATTTATATTTTCATTTGCCTATTTTATTTTATTTATTTTTAATATTTTTATTTAAGTGAAGATCCCAACTCTTTCCCTATCATAATTTCATCATGTCATATTATGATATTAAATTTCTATACATATTTCAGTTGCTGTTTACTCACTTCTGCAGCACCCTTAATCATTTAATTATATAGCGTTTTGATAGCTTTGTGCTTTGCTATTATCTTCTGGTTTCATTGCAATGGAGTGCAGACCCGACTTAATGCTTGTCCGAGCACGTTCAAGGAAAGCCCGAATAAGTTTGTGCTAATTGTTGAGCTGATGCCAGCTCACCGAAAGGCTGAATACAAAGTGCAAAAAACTTGCCAAATATTGTTTTTAGTTTCTGGTTGAAGTTTTTGCCAAATCAAAATGCAAGGTTTATTGCACAGCCAGTGCACCTGACATGATTCCGTGTCTGTTTGCGTGTGTGTGTGTGTGTGTGTTTTGTATGCTCTCTGACTGCACCTGCTGCACACTAATGACTATTTTCACAACAAGTAGTCAACACAAAAGTTATATAACTTCTATATATATATATATATGTATATGTATCTATATATAGCTGAACGACTAAGGACGACATAAAAGAACAAGCTCTATTCAGTTCATATATACAAAAGGCCATATGCGTTGCTTTGTGTTCTCTGTCGCTGTCGCTGTCTCTGTCTCTTTCTCTCTGTGTGACTGTTCCTGGATAGCGATCTAAAGTCAACAGGCAAACACACACAGACACATAGACTTGCAGCACAAGAGCTCGCTTGATATTTGTGGCAAGTCTTTTGAAAAGTTGCGTAGCTGCATTATCATTGCTACAAAAAAAGAAACTTGTCCTTGAGCAGCGACAGCGACAGCGAGAGCAACATATACATATATGTATATAGAGAATGAAAGCATGTTATGTACTTACATAGATGACATAATCCTTGGGATTGTGTGCATTGGTGCCGCAAACATAGAGCCTATCGCCTTGCTGCATTGATTGTATGACGCGCACATGGTTCTTGCAATCAAAGACCTGGAAAGAAGCATTGAAAAATAATTGTAAAAGGAGATGATATCGCTGTGTGTGTGTGTGTGTGGCTTGCCATAAAAGTTCTGCCACAACAAGCTTACACACACGCACATAAAAATAAATCAAAACTTGCGTGTGTGTGTGTGTGTGTGTTGCAGAAATAGTACAATTTGTAATAGCACGCGTCGCTGCAGCCACTGCCGCTAAATCAATTGGCAACAATGCAATGCTGGTAAATCCCTGCCACAGACGCACAGCAGCAGCAGCAGCAGCAGCAGCAGCATTATGATGACTTAAGCAACACACACACGCACGCACACACACACAGACACAGGCACGGGCAGATAGAGCGCAAGTGTACACCAAAAACAGTTCAATTGACATCTAGATACAAGCCACAATCAGACACACACACACACACACACACTAATACACATGTACATGTAGCATATGGCTGACTCAGTGTATGTCTGTGTGGCATGCAACTGAAACTGAAGCGCACGAAAAACTCGCTACAAATTGAAAAGCCACAAATAAATTGAAAGAGATTTCAAATGAAAGGATTTGCTGTCACATTATAAACGAGTTACAATAACAGCCAGAATAACAGAAGCGTCAGCCTCAACCGGAGCGCCGCTGCATTTGCAAAGCGCAGCACTTGAAATTGCTGGATGCGTCAGTGGATTCCGGAGTAGGAGTCGGCGCTATATAGAAATAGGAATCGGATTCGGTTTGGGAAATTGGAGCAACTCGCGTGCGCGCTCCACAAGAAATTGATTCAGCCCAGACGCTACTTCATATTGTAGTACATATATACATGTGTGTGTGTGTGTGTGTGTGTGTGTAATCAGTAGCTGCTGCCGCGATGCCAGCATATGATAAAAAATCAATCAACCATTGAGCATGTCACATCGCAGCTGCCATTAGCGACTTATGCAGCATTGCCATAAATAGAGTCGATGCCAATGCAAAATGCTGATTGAATTCATTTACCATAGACATACTATATAAATATATACTATATATGTATATAGACATATACGTATATATAACTGTAAATCGTTCAGCACTTACCTGACTTTTGCCTTTGGACACACAGCTGACCACATCATCGCGAGTTGGCTCCAAGTTTATGACATCGCGCTAGAAAAAAATAAAAAACAAAAAGATATTAATTAGTTTTGCAAATATTTAATAAGAGAGACTATTAAAAAGGATCTACACAGAAATATATATATATCTAGTTCAAATAAAAATTTTATACATTATTCTAGAATTTTTTTCTTTTTAAATATATATTGATTACTCTCAAAGAAAATTGTTATGTGAATCTTATATTTACTTTGGCGAATTTTCCATATGATTTGAAATTATTTTAACAGACATCTAGGAATTCTAAATAGATGATATTGAAGGTTCAATTGCTAGTTCAATAATAGCATTGTTAGGAATTAACTGTTGGCTACTTCCTGATCTCTGCTGACACGACGAGAACAAAGTCAGAGAGCAATGAATAACATCGTTAACGATCGAACAGAAATCTTTATTTTCTAGTTTTCTCTCTGCTCTACTTTTGCCCCGCCCATTTGACTGAGTTCAATGGAGCTACTGGAATCTACTGTCTATGTAATAGTATTTATGCGAGGTTAGTTTAGTATGTGCATGTGTGTGTCAGTGTGAAGATCGTATGCATAGACTCTCCCTTCCTCTTTCTCATTACACGAACATCAATCGTATGTCTCCCTAAATGATCTTCGTGAAAAGAGCGTCACACGAATAGATCAACGTAAGGCACTCAGCCGAAGTCTAAAACGAAAAGAACCGAAAACTGCTGCTCTGAGCGAGAGGTTTTGCATATATTTCGGTTGATTTCACAAGAAGAGAGAAAAGAGGAATAAAAAATTTTATCTCGATCCAATCACTTATAAAGTCAATCAATAAAAATGTACTAATATTATTTTAATATAATTTTGGCAAATGAAAAAGGTTTACTATTTTTTGTAATTTTATATAATTTTATAAAAAATACTATTTAAACAAAAAAAAAAAAGAAACTTTTAGCACTACAAATTAGCTAACATCAAGTCAAATTCTTTTCAATTCTTAACAGCTTCTCTCTGCAGGTGTTAATCAATTACAAACTCAATTGAATATAAACTGTGAATTGCAATTCAACGTCATATGCTCCATACTAATGGCGTTTGCACTGGAACAACTCCTGAAGCTGAAATTTTAATATTCAAGCATTTATATGCAGTCGCCGCTGGAGGCGTCTAGGAGTAGTTTCTTAAGCAAAAATGGTTTCCCGATTTCCTCCATATGTGTATATATATATATATATTTTTTTTTTCGTTTTTGGCTACATTTGCCGGTGGTGCGGCCATAAACTACAACTAGAGGCGGTGGCTGTGGGCGATATAAGGAACCGCCAGAAGGCCAAGCGCTGCTTGTGGCATGCTTTCAAGCAAATTGATTTATAAATCACGTAATGTAACGAGCACATACGAAATATTTTCAAGCGAAATGCGCGCACGCACCGCACCACACCAAACCACATCGCACCACCTATCGAGGGTGGGAGTGGAGCAGAGCTGAGCGGCGCAGCGCTGTGCGTCCACATAAAACCAAAATCATGTATTATTTAGTAAAATTTGCATTTGCCGCATAAAGCAGCCGCAGCCGCAGTCGCTGTCGCAGTCGCTGTCGCAGTCGCAGCCAGCAGTGAGCACCTTGCCACTGCTGTAGGCCACTACCAAATGATGCCCAGGGCGAACGCAGTTACTCGCACTGTATGTGTATGTGTGAGTGTGCAAAATAGCACATAAAATATATTGACAGATGCCGGTTGGCAATGCCTGGCTGACTGCTCGGCTGCGATGGATATGGTTTGAAAGCAGGTGGGCAAATGTGCAGGTGGACAGGTGGGCAGGTGGGCCGATGGGCGTATGTCTCGAAATGGCTGCAAAACGTAGCGTCTTTCGGTTTTATGATACGTTTGCGACCAGGTTTCAGGCAGCCAGCTGCAGGCAGCCACAGCCGCGCACAACGTTTCACTCATAAAACAAGCTTTTGTATGACATAAATTCATAAACAGCCTCCCACAGGTGCGCACACCTTCACTATATGAGTATGTCGGTGTGTGTGTGTGCGTGTGTGTGTGTGTATCGGCTTTCACGAGTTTCGATAATTCGCAAGTTTTGGCATTTATGGCCAAATTATTCACAAGCGCACACACACACATTTACACCAATTGAGCCTACAGCTAGACACTGGCATTGCAGAAAATATAAAATTGCATAATATACATTAAATTGCATTTTCGTCTCTCCCAACATAATTATATTATAGTTCTAAGTTTTTCTTCTCACCTATCAGAAATCAATATTTTAACTTTATCTTAGATATGCATAATTATAATGATTTATGATTACTTTCCCATTGCATATAAATCAGTTTTTTAATTTTTCTAAAAGCCAATTACAGTGAAATAAACGTAAATTCAACTCGTGAGCAGAAAGAAAACAGAACTTATTTATAAGATTGCCAAAATATATTAATGTGTGTACACACTGGCTAAGGTGAACCGTTAACTGGCAACAAGTTGACCTTTAGAAATATTTGAGAAAAATTAAAAATATACATAAAATTGTTAAAAATTTTAAATTTTATATATACATATTTAAATAAAAAACGAACATTTTTTAAATATTTTTTTTTTTTTACATTTTGTAAACTTAAAAAATCATAAAAGCTTGATGAGCTTTTTAACCTCTTTTATAACATTTTTTTTAGATAATTTTGCTAGAAGCTTTGATTTTTAAAGCATTAAAAAAAGTATTTTTTTTATTATTGTTATTGTTATTAATTATATATAACTATTTATATTATAATTATTTGCAATGATATATTTAAAAAAAATATTATATATATTATATTATTATTATTATTTGTTTTTTAATTTTTAGTTTTTGATGACTGTTTAAATTTTATATTATTTCATATATTTTATTAGACTTAAAAGGTTTTTTTTAATTATTTTTTTTTTTTTTAGCTTTTTGTTGTTATTTAACTTTTATATTTATTTAAATATTTTATTATTATTTATTTAATTTAACAAATCTGGAAATTTAAATAATTTTTAAATTTTAAATTAATATAATATTGTACTCATTGAATTATTTCATCCCCTTTAAAACTTTTTCATATGAATGCCTCTCTTCAATATTGCGGAATACATTTATAATATGTATGTTGTTTTTCGCGCAGTGTACATAAATTATGCGGCACTGAGCCATTACCACACGAAACGTGGAATCTGGGCTCGTGCATGGCAAAGCGGAATGCCCATAATGCAGCCCCCAGAGCGCATATTAAATATGCTTCTCTCTTCTGTTTCTGTTTCTGTTCGGCCTCTTTTTGTTTTCCAGCTGCGGTAGGTGGACAGGGACACGTTGCCCGTTGCCCGTTGCCAGTTGGCAGTTGGCAGTTGGATTTTGGTAGCTGAGTAACTAAAACAGATATTTTTCACTCGCTTACATCGGGGAATCGAAGATTTCTGGCTCGCATTTGATGCGCGCCTCACGTCCCCGACGTCCCCCATATCCTCCACATCCTTTGACCCTGTGAGCCGAGTGTGTTGACAACGTCCGACGATAAAAAGTATTAGGCTAAAAGGAAAGGCGGCTTAAGCCAGCAGCGGCTGTTTGGCAACTACACACTAGTGTACACGCACACGCACACACCCATAAATGCCTGTCTGTGTGCGCGCTTGTGTGTGCATGGAAAAGTTTGTGCGGAAGGCGCGTAATGAATTTTTAAAAATGTGCCGCAGCGTGGCATAGCTTGTTTGCCTAAAAGCGTGCTACACGTTTTATGTGCGCTCGCTGGTTGTTAGATTTGTGGCCAGGGGAATTGCGAACAACAGCAACAAGAACATAACAACAATAGCAACATCCAATGGTCCACTCGACAAGCGAGCAAAACAAACGGAGCTCGTGGGAGCTTAGCCTAAAAGCAAATGCCAGGATTATATATGCTTATTGTTATTGCTCTGCATAGTTGCTATAGTTGCTCTCGCTGTTGTTGTTCTTATTGTTGTTGTTGTTGCTGTTGCTGTTGTCAGTTTATTATAAATTAATAGGTAGCAATAAATGCATTCATACTTACATCACAATACGAAGAGGAAATATTTTGCAAATTCAAACGGAATACACGATCCCTGCGAACAGAATAGATTTGGATTTTAGCTTGGCCAGCATTTAAGGATTTGGGATTACACCCGGTTAGGATACTTACATGGCGCCCACATACAGTGAGTCGCGCTCCTCGCTCAAGTGGAACGTGCGGTAGTAGAGCTTGCCGCATGTGAATTCGCGCACATGATCTGCAAAGGGAAAGAAAAAACATTCGCATATACATATTATTGTAAATAGTTAGCATAGTTCATTCTTCGTTCAATATTTAGACAACAAATTTTCTTAAGTGGGTGGGCCACGCCCCCTGCTCTGCTCCAACTAGAATTGCAATTCGAGTCGAAGTCGGAGTCAGAGTTGAACTCAGAGTCCGGCACAAATGAGCGCCTGTCAACAAAGTTTATGCAGAGACATTGACAAAACGCAAACACAGTCCAGTCCGAAAATGCGAGGGGGCAGGAGTACGCAGGGTGTCTGCTCTATAGCACAAAGGACAGGCGCACACACACACACACGGACAGAGACAAATATATGGCAAAGGAGCTGGCTGGCTGGCTGGCTGACTGGCTGGCGGGCGCCTGTGAGTGAGATATCCCATTTCAATCAAATGACATTTTGACATTTCTCTCAGTGCTGGACACTATCGCCGGCGTCGGCAAATGTAGCCAAAGTGCAAGCTTTAAATGTTGTTTATTTACTTTTAACTTTGGCCAACACAAATACGCTGCACTCACACTTGCAAACACCAATACACACAGAGAGAGAGACTTGCTTAGATAGCAAAATGTTGTAAGCAGTGCGTAAAAGGCAAAGCACTGCACTCTTGCTCTCTATCTCTCTCTCTCTCTCTCTCTCTCTCTCGCTGCGAAAGTAACTTAATATTTTGTATTTCAATTTACAAAAGTTTGATCAACTTCTAACGGTGCACGTTACCATTAAACATTAAGTTTAACGTGTTAAATCTGTGAAAGTTGCTCATATGTGAAGCAAGTCAACTAAAATATTAGTCAACTTGGCAGCCCGCAAAAATATGCTATGAAAATTAAAAAAAAAAGCAAAAATTCAAATTATTATAATATATGAATTAGACTATATTATACATTAAAAAATTTAATTTTTAATTTTACTTTGTATTTACTAAAAATAAATAAATTTAATTAGTATTTTTATCATATTATATATAATAAATTAAAGCTTCTTTTATAATAATGTTAGATATTTATATATTATTTATAAATATTAATATTGTATTCTTGTATTCTATTAAATATTGTATTATATATATATATATATATATATATATATATATATATATATATATATATATATATATATATATACATATATCTACATACACTTCGCGTCATCAGGTTAGCGCCCCCCCTTACACTCATTTTCTTTTACGTTTTTCTCTTTGCCTATTGCACGCAACTTCTTGGTTTTTTTTTATTTCATTATCATCATATGAGATGTCTCTCATACCAAAAAAAACCGCGAGTGAAAACCCGTTATGTTTTATTTTATATTCTTCTGTATTTTCGCAAAAATGTGTGCACTTATTTTGCGTCATCAGATTAGCGCCCCCAAATGCAATTGTAATTATCTTGCTTATTTTGGCAATTACACTCACCAAATTTTTTGTGAAGCTTAAAGTATTCAATATATTTATAGTATGGGTAAAGAAACAGTTTTATCTTTGGTTGAAAATCAAAGATTGAGGCATACTTTGAATCTAGACTATGCAACCATAAAATTGCTGAAAAATCAGGAAAAAACAGAAAACTAAGTGGCAATTTTCTTACAAATAGGGAAAACTATGGAAAAAACTATATAAGCGGCAATAATCAAGTGATTTCAGAAGGAAATAGAAGAGCATTAGTTCGAGAAGCTTCGAATTCCCACGAATCGACCACCAAGATTAGGGTTAAAATCAGTGTTAAGACGAGCTTATCAACGGTCTAAAGAGCAATTAAGAAAGTTAATTACTTAAAGAAACAGAATGTAAAAAAAAAGACACCAGTCGATATGCTGAGAAAAGAAATACGCATTAATTTTGGCCGGGCGAACATGACGTGGTCTACCCAATGGCAGCATGTTGTCTTTTCTGATGAGAAAAATTGAATTTGGAAGGAGCTGATGGCAAAATTTATTATATCCATGACCTACGCATAGAAGAACATTATGTGGAACGGTTTCCAAGCCGTTGCGGCGGGGGGTGGTGTGGCATTGATGTAGGGTGCAATATCTTACTACAGCGCTTGTAAGCTTCAATTTTTGACATCGCGCATGAACGCATAGGACTATAACATCGTGTTTAAAACTGCTGTTCCGCATTTCTGTAACCTGTCTGAAAACCGGCATTAGATTTCCCAGCATGATAATGCTCCAAATCCAAATCCTAATCCCTGAAGTCCTGGATTCAGGGCCAAAAAATTGATCTCATGGAGTGGCCACCATATTCACTCGACCTTAATATCATTGAAAACGTCTGGGGATGGTTGATCAGGAAAGTATATGAGTCCGAAAAGCATTATTGTGCAAAGATAGAGTTGATCGAAGGTACTGAACACGCTTGGTCAACCATATCCTTGAATAATATTGAACAACTTTATAATTCCACTCCTAATCGAATTTTTGAAGTAATTTCAAACAAAAAACGGCACTACGCACTACTAATATTACCTAAAAATAATAATAGCTTAAAATACAGGTGTTATTTTTGGTCATTAACTTAAATAAATTGAATTTAGCGCAGGGGGCGCTAATCTGATGACCAAATTTTTGTTACATGTTTTTTGTACATTTTACAAAAAAAATTATTAAAAAATAATCCTTATTGTTACAGTAGCCATTCTTTTTGTATTTTAAAGAGAAATAAATGGAGTATAATGTAAAAAAATTTCAAAGATGGAGCTCTGCTGGTTTAGATTTTATTTACCTTTGAGGTTGAGCGTAAAGGGGGGCGCTAACCTGATGACGCGCAGTGTATATACAATATACACAATATTAATTTTTATAATTTATGAATATTATATATAATAAATAAAAATTAGTTTTGTAGCTTTTTTCTCATTTTTTGATTGCCAAATAACAAATTGTTAAATTAAATATTGTATTATATTATTTCAAGTTATTTCTTATCATTTCCATGACTTTAATTAACAATTTGGAAAAATGCTAATCAATAACTGTTTATAAATTGTTGGCCACAATTTGATATTTCGAACGACTACGATTATTTGTATGTAATCATGTTTTCATGTAAGCAAACATGTATATGTGCGTGTATGTGTTTGTTTAATTGTGTTTGTGTGTGTATATACACATACTTATTATGTTAATTTCATCGACGACGCGCTGTCTGCGCGTTGTTTGTACTTTGGATGAGTGAGTATATATGTGTGTGTGTGTATGCGTGAGAGAGAGTGAGAAAAGAGAGGAAGAGGGAGAGAGATTGAAAGCGAGGCGCAAAGCGCTGAGCACGCATTTACTTAATTAAACTAATTAATATTTGCTTAGACTGCCTGATGTGCTGGTCACACAGACACACACTCGCACACACACACACACACACACACACATACAGCTACAATGTACTTTAATGTGCCTGTCAGCCAGTAAACTCTCAACTTCAATATCATGTCCAATTAATTTGCCGACACTTCTTACAATTATGCGCTTTCAGCTGCACCTCTTGTTGGTGTTGTTGTTGTTGTTGTTATTATTATTGTTGCTGATGCTCATATCTGTATGTTCGATGCGAGCAAATTGTCAGCTGTCGCACGTATTGCATGTGTATTTGAATAAATTGTATTTTCCATTAAACTGTCAACCGCAGCCCATTAAACAATGTGAACAAAAAGCGCTTTAAAATCTTCAAAGTGCCAAAACAAAACATTTATTTAATAAGAAATAAACTCTGCTATATTTACAAATGATAACAGCATATATAGATAGGTATATATCTGATTTGAAGGTCTCTTCGTTTGTTCGATTGTAAAATTAGTAAATCAACAGAATTTCAAGTGAATTGCCAAAAAGAGTTTTCCCATGCATTTTCCTATTATTAAGTTTCAGGCTATGCATTGATCTGTCAGTTAGTCAATCATATCAATTTTACATACATACATGCATGTGTGTGTGTGTGTGTGTGTGTGGCTAACTCTCACGCAACAATGGCAAATGCAAATGGCTCGTTCCAATGACATTGTCCCAACCGCCCTCCGCTTCCTGCTGCCCACAAGTGCAGCTATTTTTGATTTCCGATTTAAAGAACATTTTGGACAAAAGCAAACACTGAAGCTTTTCCAGCAGCGTCAATAAAGGCAAAAAAAAAAAAAAAAAAAAAAAAAAGCGAAGGAAAGGAAAAAGGCATCTGCGTCTTTTGTTTGCCAACGGGAAAAACAGCTACAACAACAGGAACTACAAGCACTGGCGACAATACATATGCATGCATGTTAGGTTCGCTCTCTCTCTCTCTCTCTTACTCTCACACCTCTCTCACTCTGTGTGTGTGTGCTTTTGCATATATTGCGCTGAATTCGGGTAAATGTCCTTGCCAAACCGGAAGTCGACTTGTATACGCTTGAATTGTTATTGTGCCCATACCTCTCACACGCTGTGTACTCGCATTTTGTTTGCCGCTCGCTGTCGAACTTTTTCCGCATTCTGCAAATTTTTTTTCGCTTTTCTTTTTTGAATACCTTATATATATATATATTTTTTTTTTTTCTTTTTTTTTTCCTTAGTTGCTGGCCACTTTTACGTATATATACACATATATTTATATTTTTTTGAGTGTCTTTAAGTCTATGGGTTTTAAATCTTTTGGCCAGAGTCTTTAAATTGCGCAGCTTAAGTGAAATGAAATAAGAGACAATAAAATTGTAGATTTATCAGAAATTTACCCAAGGATTGACTCAAATTGCAGTTTATAAGTTTTTATTGTAACTGTAGTCAACTTTCATTGCATTGGCAATTTTATCTCAGCTTCAGTTTGATATACAAATGAATTAATTAATTGATTGATTGACTTTGATTGCTTTCATTTCAGCACAGATTTGTTTCTCTATAATTAAATTGGATTTGACACCTGACATGCGGCTGTGCTAATTGAATTAAATTAGCTATTTCTCTACTTTAGTTTTTGTTGCCAAAATGTTTGGCTACTTTGTGGCGCCTGAAGCTGCCAATAACTCCCCATGACAACAACAATGCCATAAAAGCCACAAAATCAGTTAACATAAATATGCACATACATGTTAATTGGCTGTCTCAATATTGTTCAGATTTGTAGTCAAATTTATGCCGTAATACTTTATGTGCCACGCCGATTAGGGCGAAAAACAGCTTCTGCTCAAACGATCTGCGGCACATTTACGATGGCAATTGCTGCAAAACATATTCGCTAGTTCCATTTGCTAGTCTACAATTGTCTCGCACAGCATTCACGACTGTGAGCGAAGTCTATAAAAATATTACGCATACGGCCGTAAAAGGCATCGCCGGATAGGCAGCTCCGCCCCTCCAGAAAAGAGAAACATGCAGAGCGGCGACAGCATAAATTGTTATGAGTGTTCCGGAGCTGCCATGGGCTGTCTGGCTGTCTGGCTGTCTGACTGTCTCCTGCTTCGAAGCCGACTCCTGCTCCTACCACTCGCTATGAATGCTAATAAATTGCAAATTGAACGGAAGCTAATCGCAGGCATATTGTTGAGGACGTCGGAAGGTCGCCAAAACTTTCTACTAAAATTATCAGCTGCCAACTCTCAGTGAATGCGTTTAGACACATATGAATTGTGGCTGTGGCAGCTGCAGGTGCAACTGTCAATCGAGTGTAGTTGACTTGGAGGGGGGATATCAAATGCGAGAGCGGGACGCACACATTAAGCCAAAAAGCAGTCGTAAATGTGTTTTACTCAGCAAACCGTCGAGGCTTCGCATTTGAGGGCGAGACGTCGCCTTTATTTGCTTTTAATCCAAGTCCAATCAAAATCAAATTGCATTTACGAGCTGCCTTTCAAAGCGCACAATTTTTATGGGAGCCAAACATTTTGACTCGCTGCTTCGCTTTTCCGCTCTACTCTCTAAACGAAATGAAAATGCTTTTGAGATTTTCGGGTGGCTTTTCTTTCGTTTTCTTCGCTTGTTCTTCCTTCTTTTCTTCTTCTTTTATTTTTTATTATGGACATACAGTGCTTACCGACGTACATATGCGTGGGTATTTATGACTCCATATATGTCAATAATTTTTATGCGCTTCATAAATATGCGTACGTCTTTACGACCAGGGCCCCGGCCTGGCCTCGCCTGGCAGTCAAATCAATTTCTATAGCTACCCTCGAGAGTCGAGTGAAATGTCATTTTGAAAAACGTTATTATCGAATCAAATACAAAAAGAATAATGAGACTCAAATGCAGTAAACATATTGCGAATTTGTCTTCTGCACCGCAGGCCAACATGCCACAGACATGTCACAGGGCACCTGCCAAGGACACAGAGAGGGAGGGAGACTAGCCGAGGCAGCCTTTGGTGACAGGACAGTTTCCTTTGAAATGTTACTCTTGCATAGGGTTCGCTTCCAAAGGGGTTTCATAGATGCCACAAGCAGCCGCTAGCCAAAACGTTTGCCAAAGCAAACTTGATGACGGTTATCAAAGAGGATCTTATGAAATTTATTTCTTATATTTCTCTCAATGTGTGTGTGTGTGTAATTAGATAGGCAAATATTATTTGACATTCAAATTAAGTTTGACTTGAAAATAAATATAGATATTTATTTAATATCTTAAGTGAAATATTTAGTATTCAAAACAGCAAGCAAATATTATTTGACATTTAAATAAAGTTTGACTTGAAAATAAATATTTAAAAAATATATTTAGTATTCTGAACCACATCTCCAAAACTCACTTTATATCAAATCGTTAACCAAAAGCCTTGACTTAAGTTTCATGTAAAAGAAAATCCCATTTGATGTAAAAAGAAAAGTCATAAAATATGATAATAAAATTTAAAAATACTTCCCAAAGCTGTTAAATTAATCTATGCTCTAAATATTTTACGCTGCCCAAAAAACATTACGAAGCCATCAGATTTATGGGACATTTGTGAGTTATAAGTTTTATGCATCGCTTAGATTGTGACAAATTTGCTCAAACATAATTTAAATCAGTTTCAAACATGTGAAGTTCTGCATCTGCTCAACTAATTAAAGTTCTCTAAGAACTGTTTGTCATTTGTCATTCTGTGCACTCTTCGCTCTGCAGAGATTTTATAAAGCATATTTCGAGTCTCTAATCTCCGTTGACGACATGCATGCGATGCGTATGTAAATTTCCCATTATTTTGCTGGCTAATTATGAGCAATGGCTTCCTCTTTTCTGCGTTGCTTGTCGGCAACTCTTTCTCGCTTGTGTGTGTGTGTGTGTGTCCTGTGTGTGTTGTGTGTGTGTACACTACGTCAGCATAAAGCACTCGAAAACTGTCTAGACGTCTGATGTCTAGGCGTGTTGTTATCCACACTTGTGCGCTGATTCGTGGCCTGCGGCCCCAGTGGATCAACTTGCCAGTTGCCAGTTGCCAGTCACAAATTTACCAGCTGCAAGTTGCCAGTTGCCGGCTGCCAGACACCGAACGGAGCGACCGCATTCAAGTGGTTGCCATTTCATTTGCCGAGAAATTGCATATAACCATAATTAAAACTCGGCAGCGACTTGGCTTTATCTCTTCCATCACACCTACATTTATTTGGGCTTGCAAAGTAGAGCTTCAAATTGAACTCAGCTGCCCTCTAATTAGGAATTTCTTTCTTTTATGAAAATGCTTAAATACTGATCTATGCTAACAAGATGAATGTAAGACAATAAATGAATATATTAAATTAAATATTGGCAAATAAGAAAATGAAGTAGTTAAAGTAAGTAAGAGTGCTCCAAAAATAAGTAAACGACTCCAAATTACTCTTATTCGAGGGCGAAAATGAAAATTAAATTCTCCAAGCAAAGCAGTTCCTCTAGAAAATACTCTGAATGCGGAGTTAAAATTGAAAGAGTTCTCTGAGCGAGAGTATTCGACTAGTAAATACCCAGAGCCAGGCACGACTAGAAAATTTACTGAAATCTTTAACAAAAGAATTCTCTAAGAGGCAAGAACATATATTCTGCCTCGAACCAATTTGAATGAGTTCTGAATAGAAAATACCATGAAAACTAAGGCAAAAGCTCTAAATCGTCGTCATATCTCCCCGATATTTCATTCGTATCATGCCATTAAAATAAAGGGCTCTCCGATATTAAATAAAAATGAATTGTTAAGCAGAGTAAGGTATGAGGAGGAGGAGAAGGAGGAAGAGAGACTAGGAGATCCTAGTTGATCATATACTTAGAAAAAGAAATATTTACTATCCGCTAGACGTATTTAGTTTTAAAAAAAATCTCTGTTCAATAATCTTCATCGCACTTAACTTAAAAAAATATATTAAAAATAGTAAAATTTACAGGGTATCTCCTAGTTGCCCAGTATCGCAGAAAACGTAATCATTATTATCTCCTTCCCATATATAAACAAAAGTATTTACTTGTAAACATTCAACTCTATTCAATAATCTTCACCTCATTTAACTTCTCTTTTAGCTCTCTATCTATGGCCCTGTGGAATAGCTTGAATAGTAAAATAGCTGATCTTTAAGATCTGCTGCTCTCGTCTGCTGCGCGCTCTTCGCTCTTGAGTGAGCATCAAATTTCGCATAAATATTGCAAATGCAGTGCATTAAAGCTGCAGTCGAGTCATTTTTGTTGGCAGAGTGCGAAACATTTTCAACTTTATTTAGTTCATTTTATGTGAAGGAGGGGGTTGGGCAGTGGAGTAGCGACAGTTGCGGGCAGTTGCAGCAGTAGTTGAGTTCATTTTGTTGCCAAATAGCAAATGCAAAAACAGTACTCATAAAAAGCAGCAGCATCAACAGCAACAAAAAGGAGCTGAAAGCGCCTGGCATTTATGCGCTTTGCTGCTGGCAGGACACTGAGTGGAACAGGTCTGCTCCCCTCGCACCCTCGCACCCTCGCCATCCCTGCCTCTGCCACTTGCCGAAAAGCAGGCAACAAAAACGCAACAAATGCGGCAACCGTTTCATTTTTGGTGTTTTGCGAGCTTTGGCAATGGCAACTTCATTTGATGAGCCTGCAGCATGGATCCCAGACCCTGAAGCCCGATGTGCTAGAGTCATAGAGCACATGTGTGCAGGTTTTTGTGGCAATGGCTAGAGAGGTTGCCTGGCTGCCAAGCCTGGCCTGGCCTGGCCTGGCTTCCCTGAATGTGTGTCCATTTGGAGCGCCATAAACGAGGACAAGCCATTTAAAGTTTTTTGTTGCAGGAGCTAAGCTGCCCGAGGACAACTCTAGAGCTGCCTCTTCCTCCTCCTGCTCCTCCTCATCAGGAGCAACTACCTTCAGTCAAGGGTATACGGTGCGCTTAATTTCGCATGCATTCGCCGAGTGGCAAAATGAGGCAGCCAAATGAGCACTTAAGAGGTAAACAGAAACCGAATGCGGCTGACGTGTGTGCGAGTGTGTGTGTGTGTGTGTGTGCTGCGTACTTACTTGGTGTATAATGCTGCCTAAATGCGACTCTTGCATAATTAAGCGCAACTACAGTGAGCACTCTCGAGACGGCAACAAATCGACAACAAACGAGCCTCAATTTGATTAACAATGCAAACGGACTACGGCAACTCGGCTGCAACTCTTCGACTCACGTTGCCGTTGCCGTTGCCGTTGCCCGAATCAATTATGTCGTAATGCAATTCAATTAAAGTGGCCAAAACTAATGCAGCCCCATATATGTATGCATATACATGTATTTATAGCGATTCAATGCGCTTCGGCTCTCTGTCAAAATTACAAATGCAAATTAACATTAAGTGACTTGTTTGGCCTGCCTCAGTTCTCATTGTGTAATTACTTGCACAAATTTCATTTAGGCATTTAGTTTAAATAATTGAGTTATGCTAACGACACACACAAACACACACACACGCACATTGACAACATGCTCTGCTCTCTCTATATTAATAATACGACATTGATTGCATTTTGCATTACATAATTCCTTTTGCTGGCGACATGCTGCATGCCACTTCAATTTGTTGCAATTCTAATGAACTGTAATATGTTTAATAGTTTTCCATTTCATCTCTGCCTACGCCTCCGCCTCCTCCTCCTCCGTCTCCTCTTGGCTGCTCTGCTGATAAACCCATTCATTTCCTCTTCCATTTACTTTAATCAGCCGCAAGCGGAACGCGCCAACGCTCGAGCTCGGAGAGTTTATCAATCAAATGTTATAAAACTTTGGCAAGCGCATTCATTCTAAAAACTTTGCAGCTTAATGATTTGTAAATATGAAGCAAGAACAGGCGAGGAGAGGCCTTAACAGCCTGAAGTCGAATTCGTAATACTCTTTTGAATGAAACAAAAATTCAATGCAATTTGATGTAGAAATATATTTTATATATAAGTATAAAAAGTAAGACTAAACTTTATGAATCACATATTTATATTTAGATAAATTTATGTATATTTTTATGCAGTTTATACAATTATTTTGGCTCTTTTATTTTACTACTTTAAGATCAATATTTTAGAGTTTTGTCTTTTATATTGTTGCCATAGTTGTCATGACCACACTCAGAGTAATTCACGATGCGCGATGACAATGAACTGTTGAGCAAGGAGTTTGCTGGTAAGTATGCAGCAAGAGGCAAGCAGCAAGAGGCAAGCAGCAAGCAGCAAGCGGCAAGTGGCAAGTGGCAAGTAGTTGAAGTAGTAGTTGCAACTACTTATTTCGCTCATAAATTCTGTAGCAAAGTTGTTGCTGTTGGAGGGAACGTGATTTTGCTGTCGCTTAAAACTTGGACATAGAAACTTTAAAGCGCACTTTTAATGATGACTTCTGTGTTGCTTTTGTGTGTGGCAGCGTCGCGAGCACCTAACATTATTAATTCTTGCGCTCAGGTGTTCAGATTGGAACTCAATTTGGTGAGCTTTATTGCAAACTTGGCGTTAACACACTTTGGGCCGGCCTGAATACAGCAAAGAGGCTGATCAAAGTGAAACTGGGACACACACAGAGGGCGAGGTAAGAGACAAAGAGAGAGGGAGGCACACACACACACACACACACACACACACACACAGAGTTGGTGTTACCTCTGACTACCTCGGCCACTGCCAACAGATTTTCTGCTGTGCGTTCTCAGCTTTTGAGCTAACAGCTTTTGACATTGCATTAACGCCAGTTGGGAACGCGTCGCTGCTCTGCCAGCTTGTCAGCCGCAACAACAGCAACAGCAACAGCAACACCAACAGCAGCAGCAGCAGCCCGGCAACAACAATCGGTGTCAGGACGCGGTATGAGGAGCGACGCCTGCACAGTTCGTTACTCAATTTGCGGCAAGAAACTTTCATTATGTGCCCTGCCTAACATGTGATTCTCATAAAAGTCGACCCCCAGTCAAACATACGACACACACAGCCCAACACACACACACACACACACACACACACACACACACACTACACTGCATACACTCACACACATGCTTCAGCACTTAAATGAAAACGTGTCACTGAGTTTTAATTGCGCGAGCATCAACACAAACACAAACACAAATACAAATACAGCTGCACGTACACTAAACACATACACACATATCAAAAGGAACATATATAGAACATTCTTGTTGTTGTTGTTATTGTTGTTGTTGGTTTTATGTAAGTTTTGTGCGTGGTCAGTGTTTGGATAACGCCTACGTTGTTCAGCTTATCATCACATTCATTTTATGGGTCAAGCGTTCGAGACACAGTTTGAAATGCTCTCATACAGTTCAGTGCATGTCAAACGGCTTGGCTTTGCATATACGATATGGTATTTGATTTCTATTGCAGTTGTGTTTATATTATAATTTATTAATTATTATGTGTATATATAATATAATATATAAATTACTATATTTTGACTTGAAATGAATATTTTAAATATATAAATTAATTATATAAAAATATATTATTTAATATACATATTTAATATATATGCTTTATATTGTATTTTTTTAAATATTTATATTATTTAATATGAAATATTCCTTCAATAATATTTCGATTTCATTGCTGACTTAGCTTTCGATATTTATCGCGTTGACCAACACTCTTTGATTTGAAAAGCGGATAGTTTTAGAGATAATATATATATTTGTGTATATCCAGGAGATGAAAACCGAGCTCAGGTGCCATTGTCAGCTAGCTACCTGGGAAACACCTTTCTGCCCCTATTTGTCGGCTACCTAATGAAGTCATTCTAATAATAATGAACAACTTGTGGGCGTGGCAGTGCTGAAAAGGCGATGTACAGAAACAAAAGGGCAACAGACAGTTGACAGGCCGAGGCAACTCTCTCATTCGCACTCCCTCGCTCCCTCTCCCTTACTCCTTAGCTCTCAGGCAGATGGCGAGACAGAGGCGAAGAGTTTAAAAATAAAGATGCGAAGCATCTGCCACAGCGCTGAGTCAACACAAATGAACTGACGAAATGAAATGTGGCATTTTACATGGAAGCGAGGCAGCCGAGATGCAACGGCGCGTGACGTGGAAAATAGGTGGAATTGTGCATCAGTTTGGGACACTGGGAGATTGGGACAAAGGGACAATGGGACATTGGGATTGGCCCATAGTCAGGCATAAATTCTGATCTAGCTCGAATGCAATTAATTTCGTTAAATCAATAAAAATAACAATTTTTCATTGCATGTGAATGCACAGAAAAAAAAGAGCGAACCAAAAAGCGAGACAGAAACTTTATTTGGCCATGAAAATTTATAGTTGACATTTTATGTTGTATAGTTTTAGCTTTTTGTGGCTTTGCTTCTAATTTATGGCTTAAAACACGACCAACAAACTAAATATTTAGCCACACTAACACACACATGCACTGATGCATACACTGAGCGTAAAATTGGATAAATTTTCTCTTGTAGCAAGCAATTTGACTTGAGTATTTTGATATTAATTGAATAAAACTGAATTTTCAAACAGGTTTCCAAGTGCCCTTCTATGCCCTACCTAAAAAATTCACATTGATAGACAATTAGGTTTGCAGCATCGTATGACTAATATATTCTAATGTATATAAGAATTTTATTAAAAGAGAAATTTGATAAGAGTTCTCCAGCTTGACCAGAATTTGCTCTTCTATCTCCTTCTCTCTCTCTCTCTCTCTCTCTCTCTCTGTATGCGATATAATAAACTCGTACTGCTCCTAATGGTGTACTAAAAATTAAAAATTGCCCATATAAATTCATAAGTCCATATACATCTTAATTCAAAGCCAGAGACTTTTAATCTACTCCATCCAATATTGATTTCTGTTATTCTCCTTATCCCTATATCTCCAAATGTCTCTTTGATTAATCTAGATACCACTTATGTGTCTTATCTGTAGCCAACTATAATAGACTTTATTTCAACGCAATCTGCTTGTAAACCTGGCTTACATAAAGTTAAGTAGCTAACACTTAATATGACCAAGTCATATTTTTTTATGTTTTTGTTTTTGCCTGTGTATCTGAGTATCTAAAGCAGCTGCTGCAATGTTGTTGTTATTTTGTTGTTGTTGTAGTTTTTAAGGAAGCTGGCAAAGTCGTGGCATATGGCCCATTCAATGGACTGAGTGTGAGTGTGAGTGTGTGGTGTGATGCAGGACACTCTGGGGCATGGTGCTTGGTGCACGGTGTACGGACACCTATGCATTCTATATTTAAAAGTATGCGCAAACAACTTGAGCGTTTCCTTAATCGCCTCACGTTTCGGCTACAAGTGCTTAGCCGGCGAGTTTACTACAATATGCGTCAACAACAACAACAAAAACAACAACGGCGACAACTACATCACTTCATTGTTGTTGTTGTTGTTGTTTGTGGTGTTTGCTCGTTGCTCTCGTTTTAGACGGCACGTGAACTTTTATGCTGCGGTTGTTGCTAACGCTGCCAGCAGCCGTGTGTTGCATGTCTCACACACACACACACACACACACACACACATGAACGTTAATACAGATACAATAGCCGCCCATTGGCCCCCATTGGGCAGCATCTTTGAACGTGAACTATTAGAAAATGTTTACTGGACATGTACATGCAACATGAACCTGCCACCGGCACTGGCCATGTTTTCTTGTCCTCGTGGCATGCGGCAACAACAACAAATTTGTTGCCAAGCATGAGGCAAGAAATTTAAAAAGACTCTGCCAACAACAGCATAAAAAAAAACGAAAAAAAAAGGTGCCAATCAACTGTTCATAGAAAACAGTTTCGAGCCATTTAAATATGTGGCAAGTACAGTGGAAATATCCAATATGAAAACTATGAGAATCGATTGGAATTGCTGAATTATGCATTTAATATTCTTAGCTATGGCTACAGGAGAAAGAGAAAGAGAGAGAGTGAGATACAAGAGGAAAATGCTTATAGATATTGAAGAGAGAAAGAACTATTCTTAAATTCTTAAGCTCATAATAATGGATAATTGAGATGATCATTTAGTCATAATGATAATAAAAATAAAACTCAATATGTTTAAATGATGAGCTAAGCAACACAAAATCGTAAGATCCATAAGTGTCATAAAATAAAAGTATAAGCTAAAATAAAAGATAATCAACAGAAACACATTCAAAATACAATCCATAATTTACCATAAAATAAAAGCCAAACCAGAGGCAGTTCTTTAATAAAAATCATCCATTTTTTATAATTTTCATGTTTTTATGGCAAATTGCCTTTTAAATTAACTTTTGGTTTCCCATATTTACAGATGTGTAGAAATATTGTAAAATTTATGGTAAAATTCAATTTCGTCTAAAATTTGATTAATGAATCGATTTGTGGACTTTTGGTTTCTCGTGCCGCATAGACAAAGTTTTGAGTTTTGGTTAATGCAAATGACTCAATAAAGCACCTGGAAGCGAATCATACATAATTTAACCGGTTTTTCAATCAGGTGGTTAAGTTTTTAGTTTTTTTCTTTCTTTGTCTGAATGAAATTATGGAACGAGCCAAGAGAAATATGAAATCAACTCGTGGCGAAACTTGATCTGGGGCTTTTGAACTTTACGCAGCGGTTTTATTATTTTAAATAAACAAAAAATGTGTATAAACTATTAATAATTGCAGCTAGTTAAAATTTATTTTATGTATTTACTTGGGCATTTGCACAAAGCTGCAAAAATGCATTTTTTTTTTTTTTTTTTTTTTTTTCATTTTGTATGAATAACAATTGGAAGCGATATTAATATGCAAATGTTGTTGATGCTGCAGAAATGATATTAAAAAAATATATTTAATAAATAAAAATGAACAATGGCAGAGCTCTCTTTATATAGATGTGGTAAAAAATAAATGTTTAAAAAGAGCTCATGCTCAATAATGACAAAAACGTAAGATAAATAACAAAAGCAATATTGTGGCAAATAAATTACAATTACTTTTTATTGAATATAGTTTTTTTTCATTCGATTTTTTTCTGTTTGCGTGTAAATTGAAAAATAATATCAATGCACAGAGTGCAGATTAAATATTATTTATGCTATTTTAAAAATGCTCTCAAGCGCATTGCTCATAAATAAACAATTAAGAATTAGTAAAACTTCGGACAGACAATTACGATTAATCTGCAGCACAAATCAGGCAAATGCCATTTAAATGCCATCGCCAGTTAATAACTTAAGCGTTAATTGCATAACTGTATAATCGAAATTAGTTTACCTCGCTTGTGCCGCCCATAGCTCGACGGCTCGTTGGAGGCGCAACAGGGCTGCTCGTAGTAGAAGTTCCATGTGTTCTCATAGTCGCCAGCAATTTGTTGGGCTACGCATGCCAACAGCAGCAGCGCCAGCAAAGGAATCAATTGCGCTTGCATTCTGGTTTACTTTTTTTTTTTTGGGTGTGGGCACACTGGGCTGCCCAAACCTCAATTGGATTATTACTCTTTTTTTTATTGCCTGCCGACAGACACACACAGATACACGGGCGGAAAAGAGAGGGGGAGAGTTTGTTGATCCAACTGGCGACCGCTGGCAATTTACTCGCCAAGCCGCACAGAGAAAAAAGTCCTTTTAAATAACTGTTAACACATTTAAGTTGTATTATTTTGAATGTTCGCGAAATATTTTTACACATGCATTGCAATTTCGATGAAATTGATTTTGCAGCAACAACTGCAGCAGCAGCAGTAGCAAATGGATTTTAAATAAATTTCTTTTCGCTGTGCCCAGCAACAATTTCGTTTTGATTAATTATAAATGCAGGCATACCCAATATATATACACACACACACACATATATATCTATATAGTTTGCATTTTTACAGTTTGGCGCGTTGGTGTGCATTCAATTTTCGAGGCATTTAGCACTCAGCAATTGATAATAAAAGGAATAAAAGAAGGTACACAAAATAAAATATTTAACAGGCGACAAACTGGTTTCAGCTCTGGTACCCACGCATCTGCAGCAACAACAACTGCGACTACAAAGAGCAGGCCGACAAATTCTTCAACATTTCCGCCAAGCGATCGGACCAGTGCGAGCGAGAGAGCGCAACATGTGTGAGAGCGGTGTAACATACAAACAAGCTGCTCAGCAACAAGGTTGCCAGAGCGTCGGCGCACGGCGTTTAATATATTTGTTATTCTTTTTTTTTTTCGTAGATTATGGAAACAAAAAAGTATTAATCTTATATCGTATATCGAACGCACTCGGCAATTAAACAATTAATTAATATTTTATCAACGGATCCATTTCATTTAAAAACATCTGTGTCGTGTGTGCCACACAATTTATGGCTTTGCCAGCCTCAGATTTACTTGCACTTAATGCAAGATATATATACACATTAACATATGTGTGTGTATAAGTGCAAACAGACACACTCGCACACATAGGTCAAGATGCATACACACTGCTGCTGGAACGGCTTAACGAAAAAACGAATGCAATGTATAAAAATATTATTTTCAATTTGTTTTATGTATGTATATCACTTTAAATTTTCATTGTTTGCGTGATTGTATTACAATGGTTCAGCGGCCGACTGCGATTTTTTTATAACACAAATTCACAATAAAGAAAACCAAACAAAGAAGAACGCGCAAACTTCACAAACAGACAACAACAAGATCACTGGTTGCGTCGCTGACCAGTGTGACCGAGCGCACAAAAGAGAATAATGTGTATTTTAATGAGAGCTCGTACTGTATAAAAAATATACTAGACTATTTCAATTTTGTAGCGGACAAAACCTAATTGATTCATCAAACTGCTTCGAATCGAATTACTTTTATTCAACATTTTTCAATATTGGAATTTATTTCGAAATAGTTTTATTTTAGCAATTGCAAATTTTTATTTATATTTGCAGTATGCTACTCTGCTATGGGATGGCACTTGTCAATTAATTATACATTTTTAAAATTCCACATTCAAATGGTTTTGACTGAAAATGTTTTATTGTTGTTTTGGATATATGTAGTATTTTCATTTGAAACAATTTTGAATTTAGCTTGTATGCTTTGAATGTGAATTTATTATTCATTTGCTAAACGCATTGATTCTCGGAATTTGCCGCAGAGCTTTTTCGCTTGGTATTTGTTGGGTTTCCTTTGCTCGATTTGCGGCATCTGGCCACATTTGAAAAGCCCAACGGCAATAGAATGCGGCCGAGCCGGCCAGCGCATAATTCCCAGACGGGGTGGCCCATCGGAATGTTGCGGGACACCTTTCACAGAATCTCAGCTTTAGAGCAGTGGGGTGGGGTGAGACAACTGCAGGGGAGAACAAAGGGCTACTCTGTAGCTATTAAGGAAAGGGAGAATGGGCGTCCGGCAACACGTTCTAACACGTTCGCTAGACGACAAAATTGTTTCAAAACGTAGAGAAGTATGCAAAAATTGCAGCACGCGTCGTCGTCTGGCTGATTTTCCCATTGCATTTGCAGTTTCAATTTTGGAATGCAAACTCGTGCGGAAGTAGTTTGTTTGTGTGCGTGTGTGTGTGTACGTGTGAGGCTGGGCAATTTTAAAGCACCTCTATTGTCATCTCTCTTGCTCAGTCTGTGTCTGTGTGTGCTTAATGCTTGGCGCTCAAAATGTGATTATTTTAAATGCTGCCGACGACGCCGGCGACATAACAATTTTGAGTGCAGCTCAAAATAAAAGTCATTTTGTTAAGCAGACAAACGCACTCAAAGCGAAACCTGCTTCACCTGCACTTACCTACACGCACACATACGTATACACACACTCAAAGGAATATGAGTTGGGTTGTTGTCTGGTCTGCTGCTGAGGTTGCCAGACATTTGTAGCAGCTATCGTTGCTGCTCTGCTTTCCGTTGCATACCTTTGGGCGGCAATTAAAAACAGTTTGGCAGTCACAGTTGCTGCAATTGAATTTCTGCTTGAGCTTCAAAGTAAGCGAGTGCCGCTTGTTAAATAAGCAGCAGAAGAGGAAAATACAAATATATATATATATTTATATATACATATATATTTAATTAAAAGCCAAGTCGTTTATGTTTTCATTTTCGCCAAGTGCCTCTTTTACGCTACGCGTGTGTGTTATTTAATACAATCTGCAATTGTCAATGGAACTAGCCTGACTGCTCTGTCACTCAGTCTGTCTTACTGTCGTTTTTTGGGTCTGTCTGTCTCTCTTTCGCGCCCCGTCTGTCTGTCTGTTTGCCTGCTAATGAGTTTTTGCAGCATCGCCTCGCCTCATTATGCCGTATGCAATGTGCTTGCCTCTCGCTTACTCTTTTGTCATGATACTGTTGAACATTTTGATAAACACACATACACACACACATCCATTCCCTCACGCACACATCATTTTGAAAGCTGCTTTGATGTCATATCCCGTTTTCCCTTAAAAATCCCAACTTTTTTTGTTGTTTTTTGGCAGCTTTTCAAGTGCAGCAATTTTCTCTGTTGCTGTTGTTGTTGTTGCTGTCGTTGTTGTTGCTGTTGTCATTGTCATTTGTTTTCGCATACAGCAGCAAAATGTTTCCTTACACAATGTCAACTTTCAACAAAGGACTTTAATTAAGTCCTTAATGACAGCTTAATTTAGCGCACTTCTCGGGGCACACTTTGACACGTACCACAATACAATACAGGGACACATGCTCCACCCGCTATCTCTACGTCTCACTCTCGCGCACACTGTTTGCTTGGCACTGTGTGTTTGAGTGTCTGTCGCTGTCTCTTTCTCGCTGCTCTGTTAGTTTCTTTGCCTAATTTACATGACCGTTTAATACTCTAAGCTGCTGAAATAGCATTTTGATGATATCTAATAAAAAGAAAGCATAGAAAACTTGATGCTTGAGCAACAACAATGTTGTTTTGCTGTTGCTGTTGGTGTTGTTGCTGTTATGTTTGTTGTTCGCTGTGGTCACTCAAGTTGTCAGCGGCGAAAGCAACTTTTATGCATTACATAAAAGCAAAAAAAAAAAAAAAAAACCGTAGAAAGTTGCTCAAATAAACAAACTATATAAAAAACAGCAACAACAAACAGAGAAGCAATAAAAACCATTTGTTGTGTTGTCGTTGTCCTTTGCTGGTTGCCAGTTGCTGTTGTTGTTTGTGTGTTTGTTATTGTTGTGCCAAGTTGGCTTACTCAAGTTACTTACAAAGATTTCAATGCACTTTACTCCACAACTTGTTCGCGTACCAAACCAAAAAAAAGAAGAGAGAGAAAAACATAAAAAATATGGGAGAGGGAGGACCTGAGCAGCAACAGGAAAACAACTAGGAGATGCACAATCGGGTATGACCGACCGCGTAGTACTCGCTCTTATAAGCTTATTTAATTTTTTTTAAATTTGCTATAATTTTCATTTTCATTCCTTTTCGTCAGTAAATCAATCAGGGTGTAAGTTAATCAATCAGTCAATCAGTCAGTCAATTAAATAGTACGTCAGTCAGAGAGTCATTCAATTCGTCAGTCTATCAATCACTATGCCAAGCAGTCCATCAGTCAATCAAACACTATTTTCATAATTTTCTCAATCAGTTAGCCAGTCCATCAGGAAGTCAATCATTCAATTTTACTATCAATCACTCAGTCACCAATCAATCAAGGCTGCCACCAATCACCAATCTGGCTGCTTAATCAGTCAAGTAATTCTTTTGTCAGTCAATCAATCATTCAGTTATTCAAGCATATAGTCAGTTCTTTTCATCTCAGAGTTTTTTACACACTAAAATATTTTCCTGATGTCCATTGAACATTCTACTAGAATCCAATATACCCGTTTCGCACTCTACAAACGGGCATCAGCCGCAACAGCAACAACAAATTTGACTTCTGCAAACTGTCAGAGCAAGCAAATGGCACTAAATATTAAGTTTGCCTTTTGCAACTTGACCAAAAGGCAGAAGAAAACGTAAACTGCTTGGGCAGGACTCCAAAACTAATGAAAACCTTGTGTGCGTGTGTGTGTGTGTGTGTTTGTGTGTGTGTGCATTGGCAAAGTTTTTGCCTTTTGGCTCGACCACAGAGTTTCTCATGAGCTAGTACAAGCCGTGCTCCATGCGGCACTTATTTCAAGTTCAATTAATTTTAAGTGCGGCGGCCATTGTGTTGCACATGTTTGTTGTAGTTGTTGTTGTTGTTGCTGTTGTTCTTGTTGCGGTTGCCTGCCTGCCCGTTTGGTTCTTTGTTTGTTTGTTTGTTTACTTGCGCTCGCCAGCTTCGGGCAGCGGACATGCAATGTCAGCGCCTGTATTTATGCTATAAATAATGCAACATATTTTGCATAATGACAACTCTCGACTCTCGAGTCGACCAAATAACATCGAAGCAAATAAACGCGCGTAGGTTGTATATAAATACATGTACAGTTATACGAAGGCCTTGTGTTATGCAACCGCAACGCAAAGTTTGGCTAATTGCATGCTGCACACACACACACACACACTCATATGCTCATGCCCGTTCAAGAAAATATACCCTGTCCAACTGGCTATTTAGGGTAGTTGTGCTCACATGCAAACCATCAAATTATCAACTATTGTTTAACGTTAAATATTACGCTCTCGTGTCTATAATTAGATAATATGTGTTTAGGTTTTTATTAAATATTCAGGCGACAATTGTGAGGAGCAGGTAGATAGAAGTAGAGGGAGAGTGAGAGTGAGAGGGTGAGCGAGGGGGAAAGAAGGGGTGAGGTGCCGAAGGTGGATACAGACTGTACGAGAGACTGTGGAGAGAGAGAGAGGGAAAGAGACAGACAGAGTGATGGAGAGAGGAAGGCAGGGAGATAGTGAGTGAGAGAGAGAGAGAGAGAAAGAGGGAGAAAGAGAGAGGGAGTGATAGAGAGAGGGAGTAATAGAGAGAGGGAGAGGTAGAGACGGAGATCGATTGATCGAGAGAGAGTGATCAAGAGAGAGCGTGAGAGTGTGAATGACAAAACGATGGAGAGAGGTAGAGACTCAAAGATATTAATGGGAATGTGGTAATAGAACAGGGAACAGATTGTCAAAGAGAGGGAGAGGGATTGAAAGTGAGGAAAAGGCATCGTGGCCATTAAGAAGTCGGATTAAGAAAGACTTAGACGGGAAGAGACTGTTGACTGAAGCCTAATAAATAAAGTCATCTCCGGATGAGCGATTTCTATATTCAGAGATCTATATAGCCACGCCTATAATGAGTTCTCAGTGCTGCTGTAATTGTATAATTCCCTTAGTCTCTTTTCTTAAAGACCTGCAATTCTTGGCAGCTTTTTCTATTTCGCTCAGCTCTATTAATGCTTTGATAGGTATACAAATATTCGAACTAAAGACAGACTAGTATATATAGCACTTTCACATCTCTCACAGATATAAAATTTAATTTGATTTCGTGTATAAGGGATATAAATGTGCTATAAACTCAATATTAAAAAAAAGAATAAAAAAAGAAAGAGCAATCTCTGTAATTCGTTAATCGGCCTGCAACTGCGCTTAATGCGCTTTGCAGAATAAACAAAAACAGGCCAAGAGAATTTTTTGCAAATTGTTGACAGAGTGAAGTAAGTAAAAAGCTCAAATTTATGTACAATACGGCAAATGTTTATATTTGTGTTGCTTTTGTGTTTCGGTTGAAGTTAAAAATTCATTTAGCATTCATTTGTATTTATTTATCCCAAAGCTCCTCACTTTTTCTTGTTTTTGGAATCTCTGCATAAATATTGGTTTAATTGGATGCGGATTTGCGGTGCCTTAAAGTTGCATGCGGAGTGACGGAGTGACAGCGCATGCACGCGACAAGGATTAATGTCAGACAACATGACATTTAACGCTGAAGGACTCTCGCACTCTGGCGGCCTATGTCAAGTCCAACTCCAACTCCAACTCCGACTCCGCCACCAACTCCGGTTGCTGATAGACACCGTCAAGTTCTGTACGGCGGGGCGACAGCGGCGATAACAACAAAAGTCAGCAGGCAAATCTTGTCTAGCTGCCGTCTAGAGTATCAAAGTGTACAAAGAAACAAGCAGCAGACAGAGAAGGGCATAGTGAAGCAGACAGAGATAGAGACAGAGACAGAGACAGAGACAGCGACAGCCAGACAGTCTAGCTAGTCGGAACTACGACTGACAGAGCCTAACCCGTAGGTATCTAACAAAAGTTTCCTGCACTTTTCATTGCCATGCATGTGTGTGTGTGTGTGTGTGTGCATTTGTGTGGTGCATAATTAAAAAAGCATTTGGGTGACGTGGTTCAACTACTTTCGGATTTATATTGTGTCAGTCAATGCAAATTCAGCAGACGGTGTAAAATTCGTTGCATTCGAAATGCGTCGCCAGCTGCCAGCTGCCAACGGCTGCAAGTAGGGAAAAGGGAGAGAGAGAGAGAGACAGAGAGAGCAGAGGAAGAAGCGAGAGAAACACAACACAGAAAAATAGAAAAGCGTCACACACACCAACACAATTCTAAAGAATCAACAGACTAGAAGAAGTGCTGGCAAAACTTTCGTGCCACACAGCTGCCTGTTGATGCAATTTTTAGTTGCGGAAAAGGCCAGCCTGCAACAGCCGGTGTGAGAGCTTGGACTCTACATAATTATAATGAACAAGAATTATGAGATATACATATAAAATACTAAATATATTAAATATAAATTAATTTAATATTTAGCAAAATTTATTGCAATGCATTTAATTATTGCAATGCATTAAAATGCATTAAAATAATACATTTTAATATAAATCTAAATGATTAATGTTTGGGATTATAAGCAAAAATGGAATTTATTTAAATGTATTAATAATAATTTTTTATTATTTAAAATTAATTATTTTTTAATATCGCAAGACAATTTAATACAAAATGAAATAAATAATTATTATGTATTTTGTATAATAGTAAAATCCAATGATTCAATTTTTTTTTTTTAATTTACATTTTTACTTTATTACTAAAATATTATTATTGCAACATTTAAAGATATATTTTTTAAATATTCAAAAATAAATTTAACACATTTTAATTTCTAAATATTAAATTGTATTGCGATAATATAATATATATATTTGTACATAATAAATATATTAAATATATTACTCCTCAATATTAAAATATATAGATATATATATATATATGTATATGTATATGGCTATATTTTGTTAACAAAAATTATAAAAATATCATATTTAAAAATGTTATTTTCTTTCTTTTTAATTATCCGCACATATTTTGGTTATCGGCTGAGTGCCTTGAGTTGAACTATTTTTGTGATGCTCTATTCACGAAGATTATTTAGGGACAGACACGATTGATGTTCGTATAATGAGAGCTAAGTACGCGAGCAAATAACACTGAAGTCAATGCCAAAGTTCTTCCCACTCACAAACACATACACACGCTCAATTCACTTACGAACTCAGCGCTCGCATACATACTAATACAAGCACAAAAGCCTGCTTCTTTGATAAACTCAACCAAATGTTCGGACTTCTCTCCGATCGCGAACAAGCTCGTAGAAGAACCGAAGCAATCTCCGACTTTTTTCTAAGATAATTACGAAAAAAAAAATATATTTGAAATAAATAAAAATTATATTAAAATGTATGTTATGAGTAAATAAAGAAAAAAATTATAAAATTAATATTTAATTGATTTATTTTAACAATATAATTTTAATTATTAATTCAAATTAATATTAAATAATATTGTGCCGAAAATAAAAAGCAAAAGTCTTCAATATTTATTTGTTTATCTATACATTAATAAAAGAAAAAAAAAAAAAATAGTAATTAATTGAATCTATTGATTTATAGTGCAACAGAAACTTCTCGTAGCTCTTTTATGATTTTTCTTTAATTATAAATTGGGAAAATGAATATTTGCACACACTTAATACAAAGTTCTGCTAAGAGAACTTTGCAATTGTTGTTCTTGTTGTTGTTGTTGCGGCTTTCTGCTCAAAGAGTAATCTGTTATTTGTATTGCTTTCTTTGGGGCTGTGCAGTAGCTTGGAGCAGTATTTGCTTTGGGTTCTGCCGGCCTGTCAGCGGCAGAGGCAATATTCCAATTTGGCACAAAGGCCAATTTGCTCTCGGTGCGAAGGAGCTAAACAAATTTTAATGAATTTTAGTACATGTGGCAAACTAAAAGTGAAAAATATCAACCGAAGGCTAACCCAAATATCAAAAGCTGCAGCGGTCGGTGGGCGTGGCGAGCGAGGCCGGTGAGTGGCTAAAGCAAAGAGCTGTCATCTTTGCCAGCAAAGCAGGCACCCCCAACCCCCCCAAATGGCTCACTCCATTTGTCACTTAAGCGCAGATGCCGCAGCCGACGCCGCAGCCGACGCCACAGCCGTTGCTGCTCAAAGGATTCGTTCAGCAGGACTCTGGGGACGAGCTGAGCCAAAAGCCAAAGACCAACCGCACGCTAACAAGCTGGCAGGCAGCCTGAGCTTGACGGGGACCTCCTGCTTCCTGACTCCTGCCTCCTGCGTCCTGTCGCCTGCCTCCTTGGCCTTGCAAAATTAGTTGGCGTTTTGACAGTGGGCGTGGCAGGGGCGCCGACTCTAGGTGCTGGGGTAATTGCAACATCAGCAGCAACAGCAACAGCTGAAGTTGAAGCTGAAGCTGCGTAGCTGCCTGGCTGAGCGAGCAGAGCTCGGCAGACGTGTGCATTGCATAGCAGCAGCAGCAACAACAACAACAACAACAGCAAGACAGACACACAGAGATACGCAAATGCTGTGCAACAGCAAAACAATTAACAGATTTCAATATGCAGACAGAGGAGGAGTGAGGCTCCCCATCTATGCGCACAGAGACATCTGATGCATAAATCATCTGGCAGAATTTTAATTCCGAATGTCAAACTGACATAACAAAGGCGAAAGGCTTCGCATAGAACACGTTCTGCGTGCCCGTTTTTGTGTCTTCGATTTTTGCTGCTGACATTTTGGTATTCAAATTGCCTCGTTTGATGACGATGCCGGCCTACGTACGACCAGGTTGCAACGTTAACAATTGTCGTTGTTGTTGTTGTTGTTGCTGATGTTGTTGTTGTTGTCGTGCCTCATGTCTTTGCCAGGAATAATAATTGAATTTCATAGTTGCCAACGTGGAGTAGTGTGTAAAAAGTCAGCTGCCGAGAGATACACACACACACACACTACACACACATAGATATATGCATGCTGACTGCAAAGTACAAAGTTGCCACAAAATGTCCGATTATTAATTTATCAATGTCGCCAGGCTTATTGAAATAGATTTCCGCTCTTGTGAGCCATTTGCATTTCCGTTTCCGTTGCGCAACAAGAGTTCCTGTCGCCTCCGCTTCTCCTCACTCAAATGCAAACAAACATGTCGACTTGCATTTATGCAAATAGCAAAAAAACACACATGCACACACACACACACACACACACATGCACACACATATGCACACTTATGCTCTCAGAAGTTTATTACATTTGCCCATAATTGATTGAGCAGGCTGCAGCAGGGGATGAGCCGGAGCCAGCCAGCTTCATACTTCATTTTCATTATGTCAGATTAGAGCTAAAGCTGCACATTCAAGTGCTGCATTAGCCAAACATTTGGCATTTAGCATTTCCAATTTCACAATTCACATTTTTCGAATTGCCAAAAATTTAACTGCCAATTGAATATTTGCAAATCCTTCAAGTAAGCTTTACTTTTAGTTTATTATTGTTTTGCATTGCAGCATTGTTGTCGTTGTTGTTGTTGTTGCTGTTGTTGTTATTGCCTTGGCAAAGAAGTTTCCGAAATTCCTTTTGACAGTGAGTCTTGGCATTGTCTGGGCACTTTCAGCTGAGGCAGCAGCAACAATGCGAAAGCCAATGCATCATTAGCAAAAAGATGAGACTGAAATTATGAAATGACTTCTTCGACTCTTCTACTCTGTATGTGTGTGTGTGTGTGTGTGTGTGTGTATACAGAGAGTGTCTTTTCGGTATTGTGGGCGCCGACAGCGCATTATTAATTGCACAGACTCCAATGCCCATGGAGTAGCACTTGCTTGTTGTTATTGCCTGTCCGTCCGTCTGTCCGTCCGTCCGTCTAACCGTCTCATTGTCTATCCGTCTGGCACAAACAATGAATTGTGCCTTTGTTGCCATTAAGTAAGTAGGCTTACTAAGTTGCAGCTGCAGCAACGATTCATTGTTCAATTTTAAGCGCATTACAATTGTTGGAAGCGGGAGAAACGCTTTATATACAGATATATAAATATATATATGTACATATATTTATGAGAATATACCCTTTGGCTGAGTCATTTAACTATGCAGGGCTCATTGCTGTCAACAGTGGGAATGAAAATATTTAGAAGACAATATTATAAAAATATATAAATATAATACAATATAATAAATATAAAAATAAGTATAATATATATAAAAATATTATAAAAATAATTTTAATCACACGCACCAAGAAAATATATATAGAGAATTATACCTATAGAATTTAAGTAATATTTTATAAGTAATAATTATAAATAATAAATACTTTAAAAAAAAGTATTTTTATTGTGATTTTATGATTTTATTATGATTCACTTCAGTTTGCAAATGTTTTGCGTCGTCTGGAAGGAATAAATGAGAAATAAAGGCAGTGAGCACATGGAAAGCACAGAGGATCATGTTTTTATATGACACAAATGCTTTGTGAGGTAGTTTACGGCGAAAATGTAATGGGAGCTGGATTAGACATTCTCATTTGAGAAAATATGTTTTGTAATATTTTGGAAAAATGCAAAACATAATAATAACTATATTTTGCTTAAAATTGGTCAACAGTAAAGCAGTTTCTCTATTATAGTCCATATACAGTACTGTCCATATTCAGCAGACCCATCTGGCAACACTAAACGGATCGACGGATCCATTTTTTCACCAGAACTATTTTAATTTTGATGTTGATAATCATTTAATCATTTAATTATTTATTTATTGGCATTGATCAATCATTTAATTATTTATTTATTTGCATTGATCAAGTAGATGTTTTGTTGACATTACTTTTTGAATCTCTCTCATCGCCTGTACGGCGTAATGTACCCGACTCTGTCAAAAGATGTAGGGTTGCCATATGGGTCTGTCGAATATGGACAGTCCTGTAAATGGACTATAATATAAAAGATGCTGTCCTATTCCAAGAAAACACAGTTACTGGTATGCTTTGTTTTTTTTTTTTTTTTTCAAAATATTACAAACAAATATTTGCTCAAATGATGCAAAATCTACTTTTACTTCACTTATGAAAAGAATGAGCAGAAAAATGGAAATAAAACTTTAGCTCAAATAAGGTAGCAAATATTTAATATGAACAGCGAAAATGCGCTTATTTTTTGTTTATTATTATGCAGGAGAGAAGCTGTACTATAAATTCTTGATTTTTAGAGCAAATTTAATTCAATTAATTTAAGGCCAAATCCCTTAGAGAGGTAAATTTGACTGAAGGCTGCGCTATCCCGATAAAGAGCAGTCATTCACATATCACATATATTTGATGCACATTCCTTACATGCGTATTGCGAAGACTTTACTATGCTATTCAATAATTTAAAGCTTTCCTGTTGAACTTGGCGATGCCGTCAAAGAATATATGAAATATGAGCTCCATTCAGCTAGCTTTAAGTCAAATTTTGTAGCATACTTTCGAGCGCCTTGGTTTGCGTTTGGCATTTACGTTGTCTATGACAAAGGCACAGACGCGAATCGGTGGAAAAGGTTAAGAGACAGTTGAGAGACAAAGAAAGAGAGGGATGGAGAGGGTGAGTGTATGAATGAGTGAGTGAGCTAGCTATATACTCAACACACGGCACTCGAGTCAAGTGCAAATAAGCAATGGGGCGACGAGTGTGTAAATCATTTGGCATTTTCAATTTGGCTTTAACTACAGGCGACTCGCTCGACAAGGTGAAGTTGACCCGAAGAACACAGCCCGCCCTACTAGCATCATAGCCCATAGAAACTTTTGGTGGCAGATGCCAGCACCACTTGGGGCGCCGTTGTATGGCCAATGGCTACTTGAGTTTACTCAGTGCACTTGTTTTAGTTGTCCATTATGCGCTTCTATGCATGCCACAGCCACATGTAATTGCACTTAGCAGAAGTTTTGCCTGCTTAAAATCCAGCTACCAAGCCCCACTCAGAATACATGTATAGTTTTTGATATATGTGTAGATATATGTAGATGTATATATATTTGGAAAATAAGCCTTTTTGTTGCTTGGCTTCGGTTGGGTTCGACTCGTTCCGCCATGCTAGCTGCCACTTGGGAGCACATATCCACATGCCTCTGCAATTGACGTGCTCGAGTGTGTATCAGTGTGTGCGTGTGTGTGTGTTTGAGTATCTTCAAATGATATCTGCCTGCGCCCCTTCTAGCTCATTTGCCTTGAATTGAGTATGCAACGAATGCTACGATTGCTACGATTGCTACTCTAATTTTCCTTTTACTCCTCTGCCCCTGCCTCAGCCGCTGCCTCTGTCTCGACTGCCGCCTCCTGCTGCTGCAACATACGCTTTGCATATGTCCGTTCTTTGTCCAATTGTTGTTGCTGTTGTCTGTTTGCTTGGTGTTGATTCCCCAGTGTGTTTGTCTATTGTTATTGCTCTTGCCTAGCATTTTACATCAAACTCTAGTGTGTTGAGCTGTCTCTCTGTCTTTCTGTCTCTCTCTCTCTCTCCCTCTCCCTCTCCCGTTGGCTGTCTGCCTGTCTCTTTGTTTATTTGGCGTATTTGTTACCAGGGCACGGATGCAACTTTTTGGGGCGCTCTTATGCAAAATGCATGTACGAGCTTGTCTAAACTTTGTACTCCCAGCACTCCTCTTAGCATACGATTTCTCGTCTCAGCCATTCAAGTGTAGAGATCGTGCTTTAAAATAATATCATAATAGTGTGGAATAAAATGTTGATGGCATTCGCTGGCAGCTGCTGCGGCTGCTGCTGCGCAAATATGACAGCTAAAAAATTAATTATTTGGGCCACAATTTGACCGTCAGCGCTAAAAAGTTGAAATCGAAAAACGTGAGTCCCTTTGAAGTGCGGACAGCGCACGGCACACGGCTGTCCATGCCCGGGTATGGTTGGGCACGGCACGGCACGAGCCGCACAGCTGGCGGCCATCCAAAAGTTATTTTATTTCCTACCTGAAATTCGCACCGCGGGCTAAACAAACTTCCTTTCCTGCAACAACAACAACAACAATAATAACAGCAGCTGAAGAAGAAGCAGCAACAGCAGCAGCAGCTTTTTATATTACATTCAAATTTGGACTATTTTAAGCTCTAATTATGACGCAATAACTGAGCTACTTAATGAGATAAATCTCTATTAAAAATATATCAAATAATCTGGTTTAAATGGAATAAATATTTATTTATAGATTGATACTGAAATAGTGAAGAACCTGAATGGCGTGATTTCAACTCTTAGTATGGAAAACTGAAAAACAACTTTAGATTCATATATAATATATATGTATTGATTGATTGATAGTTAGTTATATTGTACATTCTTAATAGCTATGTCATTTTATTTCAAGTATTTTTTTGCAGAGCTTCTTTTGGCTGCTTAAGCTCCCTTGATTCTTATTAATGATCACAGGTTTATATTATTTTAAAAAAATGTAAACTTTTGAAATACGTTAATTACTGGTTAAGGTAGCAAATATTATCGAACTGACGTCCTCTTAGCCTTCTAATATGTCTCAAATAAAGCAGCTCTCTTGCGAGTCGATTCTGTCATCAAAATAATAATCAGAGTAGAACTTAGACATTATTTCCAGAAGTTAGCAGCACGATTAGCTCTTTAGCTTAAGAGTGACCGTCACCTAATACACTTAAGTTTCAAGTTAATGGAAGGAGCTGGAGGCCAATCCCGCCCTTGGCTCTGCTCGTGTACCTGATCATTGCCTCGTTGATTGTCTCAGCGCTTCGGCTTGAACTTGCTGCTCTGCATTCTGTCTACATATTGTCTACATAAATGGGAGCAGCATATAAATATAAGTGTAGGCATATAAAGAGAATATATAGCGCCTGCAGCATATTTTGATTTATGTTTAAGCTCAGGAGAAATACATCGCTAGGAGCCTAAAATTAGATTATTAAAGCCAATTAAATTTAAGAAAGAGAGAAGGATAATAAAAGGAGAAGCCAGAAATGTATGCAAATCTATATTTATATAGGAATAAATAGGTTAAACGGACTCAAAAGGAAACTCACATAGCTTTTGACTCAGTTTGACTCAGCTTCTCTTATAGATGCCCTCGAAGTAATATCAAATTTTCCTCATATACATATATCTCCCACTGACACTCTTTCCAATTATCTACTCAAACCTTAACTCTTGCTAAATAAACGAAAATAACTATATTACATAATTTTATCGCTTACGACGTAGTTCGCTTGACATTTTTGTTGAAGTTTACCTATTTTTGCAAAAATAACAACAACAACAACAACAACAACAACAACAACGAAAATGAAAAGAGAAGAGAGGAGAAACGTGAATACACTTTCGGCTCTGGCTCTGGGTTTTGGCTAGAGGATATGGAAAATGCTCACTAACGCAATTAAGTGGCGCGCTGTGAAAAACGAATGATAAGTAAACATGACAAGGCTTTTAAGTTTATTGCGCCAGCCAGTTCTCATTTGGCTCATAAGTTGATGGGGCGAAGCGAATGGAACGGGGAGTGGCTGAGAGGGAGCACAAGGACATTTAGCTACGTGAAACGGACGTGTGTCCTCCCCAGGCCAGGCGTGTGTCGTTCCTATGCATATAAGGGTGCACTAACCCATGCGAGCGTGGCATCATCTTTTTCTGGTTTGTTTTTTTCCCCCAGATGATGGGACTGCCAGGGGGAGGGGGAGGGCGAGGGGGCAGCAGCAGCAGCAGCAGGGAAATTGTGCACTTACTGTCACTTTTCATATGCAAAGCACTTTGTGTCTGTGCCGCTAATTTAATAATGTGCAGCAATTTGGCCCCAGCCGAGCAGACAGTCAAAAATTGTTGCGGGCTGTCCGACCAGTGTTACAAAGTGTCCAATTAAATGATTTAAACACTCTGGCAGGGCGTGACGGGGGCAGCGGGGTGGTGTGTTGCAGCCAGAGCCACCTGGCTGTAGTCAGAGCCAACTTCAGCTCTAGCTCCATTTGCGATTTTTCACAGTCAGTGCATTTAGCAATAAATATCCAAAATTGCAATTGGCAAACACACACACACACACACACATACACCAACACACACACGCACACAAACTATTTGGCAAGCATTTGCGCAGCGGAAGTTGTGAAAAATCGTTGACAAGCGACAAAACACTTGACAGCGTCAGCAGCCCAAGGAAAAGCACCAAAATCGAGCCAAAAAATGCCAGAAAAAAAAATAAAAAAACAGGAAAAAAAGCAAACAAAGCCAGCCAAAGCCAGGCAACGGCAAAAAAAAAGAAGAAAAATAGAAAAACGTGTAAAAATTTGTGGTGCAAGCAAAGCCGAAAAAGGTGCAAAAAATGTGAGCGTGTGCGTGTGAGCATATATGTGTGTGTGCGCGTGTGTATGTGCAATCAAATGAAAGAAAACCAATAATCGAAAAAAATGCCAATGCAGCGCACACGACTTAGGAATTATTGGCCAGAATGCTGGAAGCCAGGCAACATGGCCAAAGGGAAGGTCAGAGAGGAGAGGAGAGCGAGGGGTTTGGGCCAACAATTGCAGTCAGGCAAGAAAATGCACTAAATAAAACATGAAATAGCTGAAAATCGGGCATGTGAGCAAAGGCACGTGGCAGGTGAGTGTGACTTGAGAGTGTGCGTGTGTATGTGCATGGGTGTATGTGTGTGAGAAAGGAATTTTTTAGCTATAAATTGTTGTCACAATGTTGTAGGAGCAGCAAACACTATGAACGATAAATCAACTTGAGTAGCGAAAATTGCAAACAAAAGAGCGCATCTTCAGCGAGAGAGAGAGAGAGAGAGAGAGAGAGAGAGAGATAAGATGAGAGAAAGCTCAATTTTCAGATTGCCCAGTTCCGGTTAGCGCTGCGAGCCAAAATGTCACAATGCCAAAATATTAATCATCATTATTTCAATAAACATTTATTAACATGGACTTTGCATTAGCACATAATGTATTTTCTGTCTTTGACCTTTTCCTCGAATGCTGGCTGTGGCAGTGGCCAGAAAAAGGGACACACACACACACACACACACATACACACACATACATAGACAGCTAAACCACATTTTCAATTCGCCACAGGATGGTAAAGTCAGAGGACGCAGCTAACCAACGCCCATCCTTCAACCCTGTCACAGGGCATGCCCTGGCCGTTTGTCTTTGTTGCGCTGCCTCTGTCAGTGGTTAGTCCCAGCACTCCATCTCTCTCACTCCCACTCCCACTCTACCCCACTGTGTGTGTGTGTGTGTGTGTGTGGAGCATCCTTTGGCTTGAATTGCTCTGTTCATTCAGCTTCAGTCATTTGTCTTTTGTCATATTAATAATTCTCTTTTATTATTTGTACCATTACAAACACCAATCTATGTATATACATATATATAATATATATAGGGCCACCCCATCATTATTCGACATTTATAATTTCTCGCTGCTGTAAAAGGTGCGTAACGGACACCTTTTACAGCTCTTCATTTCATTTCATTTCGTTTTTTTTTTTTTTTCTGTTTCGCGCTGCTCATTAATAATAATAAGTATAAGAGGGCGACCCTTCCGTCATTTGACTGTCAATCTCCGAGCGCCAGTCCTCCCCCAAGTGCTTACTCCCCCTCTCCCTCTCATTCCCTCCCTCTCTCTCTCTCTCTCTCTCTCTCTCTCTGGCATTCTGCTGCTTAAACAAAAACTCACTTAATGCCCTTTATGCTCATTTCGGTTTCATCTTTAAAGTTAATCATCTCAAGCATAGCCGAGTGGCCGGTGCTTAATCCTCCTCCTGCTCCTCCTCTTTCTCCCCTCTGTTCCGTCCCGTTCCATTCTCATTTTTTAATACACACTCATAGATCATTAATATAAATTCCACAGCGACGTCAAGCAATATTAATGCGCTGCATTGGTCGGCACAGAAAATGCTGTCAGGCCAAGTGAAGTCTTTCCCAATCCATTTGCCAACCATTTCCCAACCACTTAACGGTTAAATGAAAACTGCAAAATTAACCAGGACTTTTCACACTTGACAGCTTGTTTATTGTTTTATTTTTCTTTATTTTTAGCAGGGTTGGTTAAGTTTTTATTATTTATTTTTATATGCTGCATCTGATTGAGAAATGACAACAGAATTTCGAGACATTTGAAGTTGATTTTTTAAATTTATTTTTAACGTATTTTACCTCAAATGGGACAAGCTAAAAATATATAATAAATTGTATATGAAATTATGTACCTTTTCTTTAGTTAAAGTTAAAGAAAGTAGGGAAAGAGTGGAGTTGTAAGAGCTCCTGCAGAGCCCTGAGTTAACTCCCATACAGACAAGACTTCTTTGTGAAGCGTAACTGAAAGCAGGTTTTATATAGTTTTTTTATATTTTTATTTATTTATTTATTTTTTTTTATATTTTCTTTATATAATACAATTTTTAAAGCATTTTTTGTTTATTAATTTTTTTTTTTTTTTTTTTTTTTTTTTTTTTTTTATGCTCTCTACCAAAAACCTCCATCGAATATCTGTGCTTTTCTAAAACAGAAACTTTCTCCCCATTCATACATTAATGTCCCGAATAACTTCAGTTTCTGCATACACTTGTCATAAATCATTTCTGTTTTCAATTTTCAACTGCACATGAATAAAACTTGGGCAATAATCTTTGTTTGATCTGCATTGTCTGACATGAAACTTATAACTAAAAATCTAAACTTTCAGTTTATGGATCTACACACACACACACACACACACATCCACACACACCCACACTCACTCACTCACTCGCACACACTTGAACAAGTAAAACTTTAACGAATTTTCATTGTTCGGAATTTGCATTGTTGCAGAAGAGCTGCTGAAGCAAGTGCGAAACATTTCAGCTCGCTTGCAGCTGGCAGCTTGTTAAATGTTTTCAACAGCCAACAAAAATGAGAAGTCTTGAGAACGAGACTTGTTTGCCACATGTAAAACCAGGCAGCACAAAAAAGTTATGCGAGCGTTTATTTGATTAGCCTGGCCGGGACAAGTTGTCTAATTCAAATCAAAAACATGCCACACACACACACACACACACACACACACACACACTCAGCAGTCAAGTGGCATCAAGGCAAGTCAAGTCAGATGATTTGCAATTATTATTGTTTAATAAGTGCATAAGCCGACACTTATCCGACCCAAAGAACACAGTTGCTGTTGTGCTCGAAACTTCGAAACAGAGCGAAGCCAACAAAAGATGTGTATATACATACATACATATATATTGTTCAATCTGGGGGTAACTCAAATTATCATAAGATGGCAGACCCAGAACACAAAACCCAATCCCTGGCCGCAACCTCGAGCAAAGCCTCGCCAATTGTTGCTGTTGGAGCGAATCGAGTGGCATAAATCCGGGCGGCGGCATCTCTTTGCGAAGGGGCCACGCCAATGATAAATTGACAAATTTATTTGGGTCAAAGCGTGGCGCATTCATCATAATTTCGCTTTCTGGCCCAATCCAGCCAGCTGGGCAGGAAAATTGAAAATTTTTAGCCACTGCCGAGGCTCGTGTCGCGTCCCGTCTAATGGAGTCGGTTAGGAGACGAATGCTAACAAGCATCGTGGGCTGACACTTTTGGCTAATGCACTTATAATGAGCTTAAGTTACACAAATGCCCAGGACTCGACTCGCCAGGACTCGCCAGGACTTGCCAGGACTCGAGTCGATTTGAGCTAGAGGCGGGCCTCGTGTAATCATTTGCATAATTAATATTGATGTACTTGTGCTGGAGTCATTGTTTATTTATCAGGCGACTGCCAATTGAGCTACTTTCACCTGATTGAAGTTGGCCAAGGCGCAGGCATGCATTATGAATAGACATCGGGTATCTGCAGCCGGAGCATTGCCTGAGAGCCATTTATGAATAATCCAAATCAATTGCCCGAGCTGATACGACGAGACGAGATTCGAGCCGAGAGACGAGCCTCATAGCAGTATCCATTTCACTCCTTTGGCAACATAATTGCACAATTTCCAAACATACTCAATTGTAAAGGCATTTTGCCAATTTCTGGCAGCATTCGAACACTTGCCATGGATACGCAGCCAATCAATTATCGGCAACAATACCAACAATTCCAAACGATATAAAAGTAATTAATATGTGATACCAAAAGAGCGAGAGAGTGAGAGAGAGAAAGAGAGTCTGATAGAGATGGGAACAGATAACTTAATTTCGCATTGCTTGATGTGGGCAATCGTTGAGAATTTGTGTAAATTTATTTATAAGAATCTATTAATATCCACAATAATTATTAATATGAGTCCATTTACAGTCACAGAAAGCAAGACAATTTAAATTTAATTATTTATGAATATATATATTCATACATTATATGTATATGTAAGACTAAAAATACTTCATGATTTGAAATCAATTTAAAAATAAATTATGATAAATATTATGAATATATATTATGTTATATGATATTATGAATATATATAGTATAATACTACAAATATATTCATAAATATAATATAAAATAGTATAAATTTAAAAATAAATTATAAATTTTGAATGAAAAATATATGAATTTCTATAATAACTTATTCCGTCTCCAATTTGGCAAAAGTCTGGCAATTGTTTTTATATTTTGTGAGGTTTTTAAATAGTCTACAATTTTTTGTTTGGTTAATTATTTTAAACTAAATATTAAATAAATTATCATATTTAATATGAATCACATTAATTTATCTTAAAGCTAAATATTAAAAAAAATGATAAATTTAATAATTAAAATTATTAAAAAATAGATAAAAAATAGATTAAAAATTGTAGGCATAGATATAATAAGTTGTGGGCTCATGTGCGTTGGATTATATATTTGAATTTCTTTTGTAAATATCATATTTATTTCTCTTAAAGCTGAATATTAAAAAAAAAAAAAAACAATAAAAAAAAAAAAAAAAAAAAAAAAAAAAAAAAATAACAAAAGATTTAAAAAATAAATAAATAAGAAATTAACTAGCTAAATGTAATGTAGATAAGTGTAAAAAAATATTGGGCATGCTGTCAGATTAATTGCATTGCATTCAAGAGCAACAATTTGTATTTGATTTCAATTTAAAATTAAATCACGAAAATGTATATTTAAATGTCATTTGCTTTTATCTATTTGAAGTATCCGTAAGAAATAAACAGTTATTCAAATAGAATATCAACTGTCTAAGCATACAAAACATATTCCACTCGCTCAGTAAATAGTGTTTACATTCAAGTGCTGTTGATTAGAAAATAGTTGACACAGATGCGAATGACAAGTTGCAGGACTATGCTGTGACCCATTTAGTGAACCCATAGACAGACCTTTGAGTGTACATATATAGAGCAAGAGTGTTCGTTATGTGATGTTTATTCTGTGATTTTTATTTTCTTTTATTTTTGTGCTCAGCTTTGTTTTCTTTTGCCCAAGCTGGAGCATTTGGCCAATCAGCCATGAAGCAGGTGGCAGAAATGCCACAATGCCTGGGCGAACATCGAACCTATTGTGTTGGCCAGCATGTTGTAAGATGCAATGCAGACAGAGAGAGAGAGAGAGAGAGAGGGGGAGTGGCAGAGGGTGGAACAGTAGAGGTGCTTGCACTTGTAGCGTTTGTTTTTGTAATCACACTTGGCCACACTTACCTGGTGACAGCTCCTCGGTAATCCCTTGAATAGTGCGCGTGAACAGTGTCAACATGAGGACGATGGCAAGCAGCAGCCATTGACGTTGCTGCCACACATTGTGTGGCATATGCTGCAGTTGCTTCTGCTGCTGCTGCTGCTGCTGCTGCTGGTGTGGCGCCTGTCGAGTGCGAGTTGTTTGCATTGCTCCTGTCACTGTTTGCGCTCTTTAATGTGTATATCGATGTGTGCGTGCGTGTCCTTGAGCTGCAAAGAGAAAGCAGACAGAAGATGACAAGACTGTGTAGAATGTACATTGTTAAAGAAGCAATCACGCCCTTGCTATTAGCCAAAAGCCCGCCTCGCTCCATCCTCATTGTCAACTGGTGCTCAACATTTGTTGGGCAATTTGCCGCGCGAAATGAAGTCGAACCATTAATATTTTCAGCGCTGACTATTGACAGCAACGTCGTCTCGCACAAACAAAAAAGAAAGCGAATCAGTCGTGCCACGCCCACGCGCCCATGCGCTCAGCTATCATTCACAGTGGCCCGTGCGCCGCAAAGTATGCAACGTCATGCGGTGCGCTGCGTTTCATCATGAGAGCGAAAAGCAGCCTGAGCCTCGACCTGGGCCTGGGCCTGGGCAATGGGCAATGGGCAACTGGCAACTGGCAACATCACCGTTAGCCATGCTCGTGGGCGCGCCGAGGCTACACGTCAAACACATTCATCACGAGTGCCAGAGTGACAGATGGCAAATGCGCCTACAGCTCGTTTGTTGCCCGATCTGCAGAGGCCACAGCCAGAGCCAGAGCCATAGTCAGAGCCAGAGCGAGTCCTCGCAAGGGCAAAAGGACAAATGAAAATTTTCCAATTATTGCAGACACTCGTTGAACTCTCGCCTCAGTCTCAGCAGCAGCAGCAGCAGCAGCAGCAGCAGCAGCAGCAGCAGCAGCAGCAGCAGCAGCAGCAGCAGCAGCAGCAGCAGCAGCCGCAACGTAAATTTAACGCTTTAAACTACGGCATTATTCAGGCTGCCGAATTGGAGCAGAACGCAAATCATTTGTCAACGCTTTGGGATCTAACCAAGTGCAGCTCAGCTAACGAATTTGCAGCTCGCCAGGCTCTGCTTGCCCATTGCCAGCTCTCGGGACTCAGTGACGCGGCAGTTGATCAAAAACGCATTTGGAGTGTGCGTCAGCGGCAGCAGGCACGATTTTAATAAACGTAATGTGTGGCCACATGTGCGAGTGACATGATTTGGCATTATCCTGCATACGCTATGCGAGAGTCAAGCATATGGCCAGGCGGCGACGGGTCAGGCTGGGATTTTGATAAATTTATTTTAGAATTTCACTTTTCACACACACACCCACACACACAGTCTCACAGCATATGCTGTGTAATTACATATATGTATTGTAGCTGGCTTCTAGAGCGCATATTGATTGAGTTTCAGCTTGGGCCAGAGTTTGGCTTCAGATGGGGGCAACATATGCTATATCATAAAAGCCACTTTCAATTTCACAAACTACTCCAAACTTTCGCTAATATCGAATGTTAAACGCTCTTTTGCTTAGCCACGTGTGTGTGTGTGTGGCAAGTTTTACGAGCGCCTGTTAACCGCGGGTATTTACACTAAGTCTAATGAAATGTTTAACAAGCACTTTGCTGTGCGCAAATCCCAATGACCCATAATATTAGCATAAAATCACTTGGCTGCCGGCTGGGGCACCGCCTTGCCTAGCCCCATAAATAGTTGGCGTCCCTCTGTGTATGTGTGTGTGTGTGTGTGTGTGTATAACTACTTGCTTAGTCTGCTGGCGTGGCACGATACGCTGGAGGGTCTTAAGCAAAATGTACATTTAAATTGCGCACTTTAAAGTTTTTGCAGGAGCGTGAAAGGCTTAACGAAGCGATCCAAGACTCGCTAGACATTATACACATACATATAGATTCATATACATATATATAAGTATACATGAATATAGGTTTGTTTGGCAGCTGGCCTATGCTTCGACTTGTCGGGCTGTTGCTGTACTTTCCCAATTTTGGGCGCATAAATTTTTATGTTGGTCATACTTTATTTGCTGCTGGGCGCACTGGGCCCACTGGGCGCTGTTTGTTTCCACAAAATAAATTACATTAAAATTCTAAGCCATCAGCGCGCGCTGTGGAAAATTTATTTTTGCACATTATCCGCTTGCCGCAAATTGTATTTATTCCGCAACGCTCGCAGCTCTCGGCCAGCAAAATAACAAAAAATAAAGCAGGAAAAAATAAATATAGAAAAAAGTAAAATAAACAAAAATAACAACAACAGCTGCTGACGTTTTAGTGGCACTCTCAATTGCTCTGGTTGTTGCTCCTGTTGTTGTTGTTGTTGTCTGCTGACCAAAGTTGTAAAGTATCCTTCAAGGCAATTAGTTTATTTGTACAATTTCATTTCATTTCATTTAGGCTGCTGGAATTTTAATGCGTTTCATTAAGTTTCTCCGTAAATTTTACATTTTATATACGTATATATGAATCAGGCATGCCCACAAGCCCTCACACACACACTGCCTGCTAAAAGCTGACCAACAACAATTACTTAAGTTTGGACATGTTGGAAATTACAAAGTTTTTATGTACCATACATAAGTCAACTCTGGGCTTTAAGGCAACACAATATGCCATATGTTAGCGCTACTGAATGCGTTAAAATATTTTAGCTAACAAATTAATGTAAAATGCAAATAGCCATAGAAGTAGAATAACATAAATACTTTCTGTAGAAATTCAGAGACAATTAAGAATGGCATACGGGGCGTATATGAAAGTGTATTTAAGAATAGTATTAAATAAAATACTATTATAAAATTATAAAATATATAATATAAAATTATGTGTATTATGAAGAGAAGTTCAACCCAAATCTACAGTGGGCATTAAAATAAAAATATTAGTAATAATTAATCAAATTTTAAAATGTAAAATATAGATAAACCAAAAAAAAAAAAAAAAAACATTTATATAAAAAAAAAATTAAAAAAAAAAAAAATAAATGATAATATATTAAAAAATGAAAATAAAAAATTATTTATTCCATTTTTATGATAAGTTAATGTTTATATTATTATTAAATTCATTTTTAGTAGGGCTTTTTTATAATGCCATATAATAAATATTTTATGTCTTGCATGCCTAATACATTTTTTTTTTTAATTTGTCCCTAAAAATTTCTTTATTGATCAACATCGGTGTTTTAAAATCATAAGAATTTCTATTAGCAACACAATTAAATGCATTATACATACGTATATTGTAAATAAAACATATATATATATATATATATTCATACTACATACATATATAAACAATAATTAATAAATAAACATTTTAATACATGTTTTATATTTTTAGTAAATTTTTTATTTGAGCAATGACATTTTCTTATTATTTTTCCTATATATAGATATGTTAAAATTTTTGTTCAAACCATTTATTTTCTTCTTCTTGATTTGTAAGAAGTCAATAAATGTTTCGCCTAATAAAAAAGTTTTGCTAACTGACGTTCGTATAGATGCCTTAGATTTCTTCTACAAGAATGTTATTTATAATTGGTGACAGCTAAAACATACACACACATACACACACATACACACACACACACATACACACATATATATACATACACATGCGCTCACACACATGGAGGGAATATTTTTGCATGACTTGCAGAGAGTTTTGGATGAAAATTCATTCAATAGACAATATGAGACTTACTCGAATGCAATTCTTAATATTATATTTGAATATATTAAGCTCTTAAAGACTCAGGCAACGCATTTTTTCAGCAATGTTTTGGAAGTGACAGCAAAAAAATGTAAACACAATATTGTATGATACACAAATAGAAAATCCACAAAGAGACGCGTTGAGCGCGCCGAGAGTCTCTCTGGGCGCTGGGTCCGGGCGAGGAGGACCGATTCGAGCACTGTAAACACTTTTAGCCAGGGTTTTTCATAGTTCACGCATGCAGCAGTAGCTGAAGTTCAATAATTTTGCAATTTCCCAAGATTTTCGTGGGTTTTGGCCTAAAATTAATATGCACGAAAAATTCACAACCGCACTAATTTCGTTGACAGACAGAGAAGTCAGAGAATTGCGCTCTCAGTGGCGTTCCATTCCGTGCCATTCCGCAACGTTTCGCCTGGCGAGAGAGCGCGAGAGCGCAACGCAGCTGTTCCTAGGCGAATGTCCTGGGACGCAACGTCCTGCCGGGGGTGGGTAGCGGTATTTGCCAACTGTCAAACTGACAGCTGACCTGAGGGCTTGTGTACATGTGTGAGTGCGCAGGCGCTGCTCTCGCATCTTGTTCCATTTGCCACGCGTTCGCCTCTGTCAAGGGTTGCTCCTGCCTGGCCGCCTGCCTGCCTCACACCCTGGCCAAACATCTTCGATACCGACAATTACCTGGAGAATTGGCATTAGCCCATTTTCGTTGCGTTATAAATTGCGATTGTCACTTTGGAGCAGACCGTATGCTGGTGGTGCGACGACTGCTGCTGATGGGATCGGTGGTGCGACTCCGACTCCTGCTGCTGCACATTTGGCCTGCAGGGTGTCTGCTGGTGCTGCTGTGACTTTCATTTCGTTCGATTACCAGAACACACACACTCAGCCACCAACCCACCCCCCTTCGTCTCTCTCTTATGACCCTTCTACTCTGCTTATGCAATTACATTTAAGTTTTGGTGCGCCAGCCATCTGGAGCTGCGGGAGAGCAGGGGGAGCAGAGCTGCGTTGCCTGTGACATGGAATTAATTTTCGATTTTATTGTCAGTTTGTCAACTGCTTAGTCGAAGATGCCAATGCGTCTGACTTTGATTTAATTGAAAATGCATGAATATGCAATTTTTAGCAGCTCGAAGCTCGTAAAAGCCAGCTTTTATTGCCCGGCTCATTGAAACGTTGAGGCACTCAAAATATTATGTTGATGGTATGCTCGGAGAGGTCAACTTACCTTTGAGCCACCTGACTTGACATTGTTCATTGATATTTCCCCCCCACCTACTCACACAGCAATATTTATTCACATTCAAACATACACGCGCATTATTTTATTATTTCCAATAAATAAATAAATAAATGTGTATATATTTTATAGATTTTTATATGAGTTTTCCAAACACCGTTTCTACACACCACCAGCATGTGGGAGAAGTTTGTAAAGTGCTTGGGCAAGGGCAAGGGCAAGAAGGATAAAGGCTGCGGAATCGAGCTCGCCGAGCTATACAAGCGCGTGCCGCCCAATCAGCGCAAGCAGTTCAAGGCATTTGCCAAGCTGACCAACGAATACAAAGCGTGAGTGCATTCAGATGATCCAGAGAGTATCCTTTACTCCTTTACTCTAAGCTTGGCAATTTCCTTTACAGTCGCGTTGATAAATATCCAGCAGAGTTGCCCAAAATCGATTGGCCATATTATAAGGAGAACGTGCGCAAGGAGATGGTCAGCTGGGTGGATGAGTTTCAAAAGAAGTATGAACAGCTGGACAACATGATCACCAATCGGCATTCGCTGATCGACCACTCGAAGTACTTTGGAGAGTCTGAGCAGATCACTAAGGCTGTGCAGGAGGAGGTCAAAAAGTACAAGGAGGAATCGAATAAGCGCATCGCGGAGCTGCAGAAGAAAGTGGAGCATTTGAAGGGCCTGAAGCCTTATGTCGAAATGACGATGGAGGAATTTTGTCTTGCGCATCCCAACGAGGCGCCCGACTTTATAAACAAGCCCACGTTTTGGCCGCACACGCCCGAAGAACAGAAGCCCGGACCATCCGAGGAAGTTTCGCACGATGAGGAGGAGGGGGAGGCGCATGCGAAACCAAAAGGTGATAAACCAGATCCAAAGGATCCCTCAAAGACTCCACCAAAGACACCGCCAAAAACACCGCCCACTGGAGCCGCACCAGCTGGCAAAACTGATGCTAAAGCAGCAGCTAAAAAGGATGCCCCGAAGAAGGATGCCCCAAAGGACGCCCCGAAGAAGACCGAGCCCGCTGCTAGTCCACCAAAGAAGGAGGAGAAGAAGGCGAAAGCAGCCGTGGTAAAAACTACCGAAGTAAAGGCGACTCAACCCAAAGCGGAGAGTCAGATCGAGAGCCAGGCGGTCGAGAGCGCCGCAGTAATGGCCTCCGAGGGCATCGAGCTAGTCAAGACCATGATAGGCAAAGCTATTGCTCTATTCAAGACAGCCGTGTCGAAGATGGGAGAGAAGAGACAACAGGTCACAGAGACGGCGGCTGCCGAGCGCTTGAAGGTCCAAGCAGCTGTGGCTGCCAAGAGAGCAGAAAGCGCCAGCCATGTGGACGAAGATGTTTTCAAACGGGAGACTCGCTCCGACATATGCAACAAGACCATCATTCGGGGAGAGGATACGGCAAAGGCGGACGTCAAGCCACATCATGTTGACCTGGACATTGAGTCGGAGGCGGAAGAGGACAAGTGTGCCAAGGAAAAGAAGAAAAAGCAAATGAAAAAGCACGAGGAATGCATACGCAAATGCGTCGAGGCCGAGGACGAGTGTGAAGAGGAGAGGGCGAGCTGCTCGGAGCCAAGGCGTAAGCGTGCCTCGTCATGCGACGATCGGGAGGAGGAGTTTGACAAGTGCAAGAAGCCGCCGAAGAAAGATCCCTGCGGTCCCAGACCTTCGAGCTGCAATGCATCCAATGTCAATGAACAGATGAAAGTGCTGGATGTGAAGCAGGAATACTTTAAGCCGGATACAGCCGATCAGGATCAGGAGCGTCGCAGAGCGCACGCCTCACTGCTGGAGGAGCCGAAGAAACCAGCTATAAAGAAACCGAACGTTATGGTCATGGATGAGAGTAAAAGCATCAAGACGAATGTGGAAACTGTGGACCCCATGAAAATCAAGCCCGTGCAGGGAGTGATGGCTGCTTCGCGGACAGACATGCAGCAGGAAATAGTCTGTGCCCGCAACGAGGGCGACGACTCGGTCAAAATAAATGCCGAGAGGGTGGCCAAATTCGTGTTCGAAATGGCCACCGGCACCGCCTCCCTGCTGTCCGAGGCCAAGAACATTATCGAAAAGGCCCAGCAGGAGCAGGGCCAGGGCGTCGATGTGGAGGCTGCCTACCAGGAGGCCGAGGCCAAGGTAACGGCCGCCTTGAATCACGCCCACATGGCACTCGACTCGGCCAAGGGGCTGGCCAAGCAGGCCAGCGTGGGCGACCAGGAGGCCATCGCCCTGATCGAGAAGCACGCGATGCTCGCCCAGCTGCTGGCCTATCGCGCCATCACCATGAAGAAGGAGATCGCCAAGCTGCTTGGGGATCTGCGTGGCATTTAGCGATTTTCCTCAATTTTCCCCGTTGCATTTCAAATTCGTAACTCAACTTTGTTGTTCGAACCGAGTTTTCATTAAATTTACTGTTGGGTTAAAGGGCGTGTTTGCGGTGGGTGGTTGGGTGGTGCTGCGTGCTGCGATAGGTGGTGTGTGCTACATATGCAAATTTTAGGTAAAGCTCAGGCCCTGCGCAATAAATTCTGGTGCAAAAAGCTAAGCGAAATATCGAAACTTTTGCTCGAGTGGCCGAAACTTTGCGGTGAATTAGCCAAAAATTTCACTTGCCCTACTGTGTGTGTGTGAGTGTGTGTGGGTGTATGAGTGGGTGTGCGTGTGTGGGTGTAGCCCCGTTAGATTGCATAATTATGCAAATGTGTTGTTTTTCGGCATTCAAAGTGGCGCATTTGAAAGTGTTGGCTACTTGTTGGCGCTGGCGCACACAATTTTCACAATCAAACGCATTTGCATAATTATACAAAGCACACTCGCTATCCCTCTCCCACTCAACCACTCTCTCTCTCTCTCACTCTCCTCTCTTTCTCTCTGTTTGCTTTTAATTCAAGTTAGATAGTTGGCTATAAGCTTTAAGCTGTCTAATGCCCACCCCCTTCCAGCCCGTTTCCACCCCTTGCAAAATCCGCCTCATTGTTTCTATTACCATTTTGTATTTTTATTTGTGCACAAAAGTTTTTGGGCTTTTAAGCAGCCATATAAATTCAATTTGGCCAACTTCGCCCAGCCAGGCTGAAGTTACCTGAATTTCCATTTAGACCTAATCGATTTCATAGGTGACAAAAACATGCTGCCAAGGCAGAGAGTTAATATTTAGATTTTGTGACAATTCTCGTTTGCATATTGGAGTGAGAGAGAGAGAGAGAGAGAGAGGGGGTGAGAGGGAGAGGGAGGGAGTGGCTTATTCATGGATTATTCATGGAATTGTTTAAAACATATCGTTAACATAATGCCAGCCAATATTCAATGGCTGCCCCCAGCCCCCGCTCCCCTCCCCCACAAGCCACTTGGCAGCCAGACACTTTGGACACCCAGCGCCAATTGTGACTGGCAGCCAATGCCAAAAATTGTTTGGCCCGAGTTTTTGGTTTTGTCTTTGGCCCTGGCTCTGGCTTTGGCTTTGGCTTTGGCTTTATGGCTTCGGTTGACAATGGCCCGTTGTTTCTTGGAAATATAAAATATGCCCATCATGTTTATTGTTTTCTCTATATCGCAGACAGGCGGCATGTTGCAAGCTGCAAGTTGCAAGTCGCCAGTCGCTTGTCGCTTGTCTCTGGCAATTTTCAATAGAAATAGTTTTTTTTTTTTTTTGGCAACTTGTTGTGGCATGCCACGAGTTTGGTTCAGTTTTTTGGCAACAGTCCAGGCATAATTAAAAGCTCTCGCATTTTGCGAATTCTCCATTGTTTATCGCGCGTACATGCAGCCCGTTATTAGCCACTACCTGAGGTAAGTACCGCGTTTTTAGTGGCTCATTTGTGGCAAGTTGTTGGCTGGCATTGCTCGCATAATTTGGCCAGCTAGTTGCGTGTGTGCCATTGTGGCCCTTTGTGCCTGATTAACGTTTTTATGGCTGCGCAAATATTTGAGCCAGTTTTTAATGGCCTAGTTACGCGCGCAGAGTTATGCCGCGGCAAGGCCTAATTAGCGGCATTTAACTAAGCCTCACGGCCTGGCTGTGTGTGTGCTTTTAATGCGACGTGATCGTGGTTATTAAAACAACAAAGCCCATATAGCCCATACGGCTAACCTGAGAGGGCGCTACACACACACACACACTTGCGTATATGCCCTTGTTGCATACCCTGCTGCCATTGCGAAATCATTGCCAAGGGCATTAGCACATGAGCCGATTGTATGTGACGCTGGGAAAAGTTGATTAGGCCGCAGCAAGCATTAAATATTTAAGCAGAGTTACTTATGCTGCTCCTCCCTGCTCTCTAAGCATTCATGCATAGCTGAGCTTTTAGTTTAGCTGTCATTAAAAGAGAGTCGAGAGGAATAATCGCTGAGAGCTCTACTTGGACTCGGCTCTCGTATTTATCACAGATGGGAATACGATGGATGATGCTCTCAGAGGTAAAGCCGAAGTAAAAATTATATGAGTTCCAAGACTCTGCTGCAAATGAAATTTACCGAGGCCTAGAGTCGTGTGAACGAAGAAGCACTTTGAATTTGATAATGGCTCTCGAATTTATTAGAGATGGGCTTACGATGGATGTTGCTCTCTGAGTCTCTTTTGTAGAGCAAGGTCTGAAGTAATAAGTACATCAGCTGCAAGACTCTATAGTCTCTGATCAAACATATTAGAGTCACTTGCGATCGGATTCCAAGTCGTTTATGAATCGTCTGAAGGCCAAAGTAAAAGTAGAATGGAAAGTCAAAGCAGAGTGAATGGAATTGATTAGTCTGAATTTTTTATTATTTGCATTTTACATTTACTGTATTTTTTTTTTTTAGCCTGACCTTTCAATAAATTGTGCTTCACTGTTATAAAGTGAGAAATTTCACAAATAATTTGGATGAATAAAAACTGAACAGTCTTAATTTTTGATTATTTTCATGCATGCTGCAATTCAAAATAAATAAAAATCAGTTTTCAAGTCCTATTTGTCACCTTTTGAATAGCTTACACTTCGAGTGCTTAAGCGGGTTTGAGGAAAACAATTTTCTATTTTATATGAATAAAAACTAAATTATATATAAATTTTTTTAATTTTTTTTATGTTTGGTTTTAATTTTTGTTTATGATATGTTCGACTGCTTGTAAATATATGAATTGAGAAATTCTGTTAATATTATTTTTATTAAATCAGCAGAAGAAGAAAAGAAGAAAAGAAGAAATAGAGGAAAATGAATCATAGAAGATTTATGAATTAATCTAGTCTCAATGCAGAGCTCAGTTTTTTTTTCTCAGCCTTGAGACTCGTATTCTTTCCAAGCCAAGCTAATTCCAACTCCAATTCCAATTCAGATTCCATTTCCAACTCCTGCGCCTTTTGCCCATGCAACACCCAAGCTTTCTACAGGTATTTGCCGGTCGGTCATTCTTTACAGTAAACCCACTTTAGCTTGTAGTTCTAGTTGTAGCTGTTGTTGTTGTTGTAGCTGCTGGCTGCCAGCAAAATGTAAATTTTCGCTGAGTAGCTCGACAGGCGCCACTGGCGGCCCATTGCTTACACGTTGTCCGCGCAGCATGGTGCCAGTTACAGTGGCAGCGGCAGTGGCAGAGGCAGTGGCAGAGGCAGCTTGATTAGTACAGGCTGCTGTGTTGGCGTTGTCCTTGCTCAGGCATAGGTAAAGGCAGCAGTGGAGGCAAAGGCAAAGGCAGCTCGGCCGCAACACACTTAACGACGTAGTTAGCGTTAGTTAACGTATGTACGTGATATCGTTAAACTGGTATAACGTAACCAGAGCTCCGCAGCATAATAAGTGTCTTATTAGTTATGCCAGGAGCAGCAGCAGGAGCAGCAGCAGCAGCAACAGCAGCAGGAGCAGCAGCAGCAGCAGATACTGCGATTATTCCTGTTGCAGCTGGAGCTAGTGAAGCCTGGCATCACGTGCCGCACTGGAATCAGTGAGGTCCTCTCACAATTTGCCTGTGCCCAGTGCGAATTTGAATGGAACATTGTATTGACACAGGCCGATGGCGTCTTGAATGACAAATTGAATATTGGGTAGACGCTGGATATGATTGCAGATTGTTGGAGTTATGGTGTCGAGTGATAGAGAGAGAGAGAGAGAGAGAGAGAGAGTGAGTGAGAGAGTGGGAGAGAGTAGCCAAGTATCTGAGCATCGGGCAGCGCTTCAATTAGCCAATTGATGGGCGTCAATGGCTTTTAATTAATTCAGGGCAAATATTGCGCAACAACAATTGAAAGTTTTTTATTTACGTTTTTTGAGCTGCAAAGCGAAGCCAAACGAAGTCCAGAACAAACAAAACAAGCAGAACAACACGCGCTGAAATCTATTTGCACAGTTAAGGGCCAGAATGCGGATCCAAAGATGAAGTTGAGATTAACGCGCGGGGCCAGCGAAATGAAAATTAAATTCCAAACAGCCCTCGGGCGGTGCGAAGTGGTTGGTGGACTGGGTCAGGGAACGGGAACGGGAACGGGAACGGGGCTGCTGCTGCTGCTGCTGGCCTGGGTCCAGTCTCAGGTAATCGCAAACGTGTAGTATTTACTTTTAGCGTTGCTTGTTTATTTTTTAATTTCCTTCCAATTAAGCAACAAACAAGCCGCGCTGGCCACCCGCACCACCGGCAGCACCACCACCGTCCCATTCACTGCTGACGTTGGCAATAAAAATGCGCAGGATTCGAGGAAAACGAAACGGAATGAAATCTATTCACAGTTACGTAAAAGTAAAACGTAATGAAAACACGTTGGCACAATTCATTTAAAGTCTACATGGAAGCAACAGAACCTAAATAATTTGCCATGCCAGCAGTAGAAGGAGGCGACAGGAGACGGCTGGAGGCGACCGAAGGATGTGGGCCGAGCCGCAGGGCCGCAGGACACAGCTGTATGCTTTTAGGCGCATTTGTGGTTAATTTCCATACGCACGACTTGCGGCTCTGCCAGGGCGAAAGAGTCCGATCCCTTCACTGTCCCAGCGGCCTCATTACTTATGCACAACTTGTACGCACAAATAATACATGTCAAACGAGTGCGAGTCAAAGTGACTTGCGGCTGTCGTCTCGGCCCCGGGCCATGGATACCCAGATCACAGTTACGCCCGTGCGAAGGAAACCCGCAACTGGGTCGGAGCTATGCCTAAAGATATAGATATATATGTATGTGTATGCGTATGTATGTGTATTTGCCATAGTGTTATAGTCAGCACGCAGAGAGCTTTACGACAGGTTCGACAATTAGTCAGCTAGTCTATGGTATATTGTGCGCTATATGAGAGTGAGAGAGAAAGAGGAAGAGAGAGAGAGAGAGAGAGAGAAAGAAAGAAAGATAGGGAGAGAGAGGACAGGAGAGAGTGAGTGAATAAATCTATAACAATTTTAAATAAAATATTCAGCTTGACGTATTTTCATTGATAATATTAGAGTCAAAGTCATATATTGAATATTTCAGTGGAGTTTGCCAAATGAAACAGAATCCATATTATTGGAAATTTTAATAGCCGCAAACGGTCAAAATTTTTCACAAATGAGAAACGAATTAAATTATAGTAATAAAAATAATAATAATAATAATACACTGCAATAAATAAAAATTATAATAATAATAACAATATATATACATTTATATATATATATATATATATATATATATATATTTTTTTTTTTAATTTTATTTTTTTATTTATTTATTTTTTTTTAATTTTAATCATAATATATCCAATAATTTTATGTAAGTTATGACAAATGTAAATTTGTACAACAAAGCAAGTGAAACCGCCAAATGGTAATATAAATATTATAGTAGTATAAATTGAGTATAAATCGTATCAGGTTAAAATAGTGGCTTCATCGGACTCTCAGGGCCTGACTTCTGTTCAAGTCTCTTCAATTCCTACAAATATAATATAAATATAATCTGCACATTGTAACTATCCCAGAGGTAAATAAAGTCTTGATGTTTGAAAATAAAAATACATAAAATTTCTTTATTTCATTGGAATGATTTGCACACAATATAGTCAAATGTATTGAAGCTACGCACACTGATGGGAATTATCTGTACACCAAATCTTTACAAAACTGAGCACAATGGCCATACGAGCTGAGAGACATCACAGTGGCCATAGTGCAGTCACTGGATAGTTAAATAATGGGACATCTGCGGATACCTACGTTCTTGTTGACTCTACTTGCACGCCATCTGATGCAGGAACTGGATGAGAGTGCGGGTCGGGCGTCCGGACATTCGATCGCGCAGCAGATAGGGCGGCACACCGTCTTCGACCGTCAGGCCGGTGCCGCGGGTGTCCAAGTGGACCCAGTCGAGGCATGGCACCATTTTGTGCAGCAGCGCCGCCGTCAGGCAGGAGGAGGCGGGTCCTCGGCCCACGTTGCACATGTCGTAGGTCAAATTCGGCTCGACCAGGCGCTTGAAGTGCTGCCACAGGGGAAAGCGCCACACCCGGTCGCCGGTAATGGAGCCAGCCTTCTCGAACTGCTGCCAGAGCATCGTGTTGTTCGTCCAGAGGCCAGTGGCGGAGGCGCCCAGCCCGTAGGCAACGCCCTTGGCGTGCGTGCCCAGGTCGATGATCATCTTGGGCTTGTGTATGTTCTGGGCATACAGCATCGGATCGGCTAGCATCACGGCGCCAGCACTGGACACGCTCTTAATGCACATGGTCTTCCCGTTGATGAGGGTGATCACATCGCCGGGCTTCACGGCCATGCCCGACGGCATGTTCTCGCAGAGTGGCAGCACGGCGGTCACGTTGATGGGCAGCGAGAGCGCTGCGGCCGCCCGGATCGTAGCCACCACGGCCGCTGCACCACTGACGTCAGCCCGGAAGACATCCATCCCGTTCTTGGGCTTCAGGGAGAGGCCGCCGCTGTTGAAGGTCAGCCCCTTGCCAATGAAGAGCAGGGGCTTGTCGTCGGGCGAGCTGCCGATGTAGTTGATCTCCAGCACCAGGGGTGGCTCACACGATCCCTTGGCCACCATCAGGAAGGAGTTGAGACGCTGCTCCTCGATCCAGTCCATGGAGCGCACTTCCACAGTAACGCCGCACGGGCACAGCGAGTCTATGGTGGCCTGGGCGAAAGTCGACGGCGTCATTTGGTTAGCCGGCGTCTCGGAGAGCCGCCTGGCCAGATTCTGGGACTCGGCCTTGAAGAGGCCGCGTGTCCATGCATCAACGTCCGCCGAGCCGTACAGCTCCACCTTGGGCACCTCAATGCGATGGCTCTTGCGTATGTTCGCGTTGTAGCGCCAGACGGCCATCGCGGCGCCCTCGGCCGCCTGCTCCGGATACTCCATGCCATCGACGGCCACATGGCTGGCGCCCTGCAGCTGCAGGGATCGGGTGCCAACAGCGGCCGCCACGCGCGCATTCTCCATGCCCGCATCGATCGCCTCCTCGGCATCGTAGCCGATGCCCTCCTTGCCCAGGCCGACGACCACCACCGAGGAGTACTCCTTGTCCAGGTTATTGAATATCCTGCCCTTGCCGAGCTCGCCATCCATGTTCGTCTCCTTGATCAGCTCGCTGATCTTGCCGGCAACGCGATCGTCGAACTTTTCCCCGTTCGGCGTCAGCTGAGGCGCCTTCTCGCCATCCTTCAGATAGAGCCCGATGACGACGCCCTTCTGCTCGCACTTGCGGCGAATCTGCATGAAGTGCACTCGCGGCATGAGCGAGACGACGCGATTGAAGCGCAGCAGTCCCAAAACTGATTTATTACAGCATAAAACTTGTGCTCTGGCCATTATTATGATGATGCGATTTAGAAGACACCAAAAAAAAAACAAAAATATATATTTTTATATAGAATGTAGAAAACTAAGAATCGACTACGAGTACTGCAATTTACAACTATTACGAAAAGGACGAAAACTTTTCTGAACAAACGTTTCTGTATATAAAAAAAAAAAAAAATCAGTGCTCTACGTTTAGCTTATACCGATTAACTGAATTGTTTGACCCCAACAAGTTTTCCGTCTCGAAACACATTTTGAAATTTGGCTTTGGTGAACTTTGATTGGTGTGAAGTTGAAGCAGGGTGGGATGAAATGGAGTGGATATTAGCAGGGAGTATAATATATAAATAAATAAATAAGTATTAAAATAAAAATTAAACTTGTGGCAGTTAAAAATAACTCCAAGAGAAGTGGGAAAAACAAACTTATGTGACTTTATTTACGGAAAATTCATAAATAAATAAACTTTTATTTCCAACTTGTTTATTTAAGACTTGTTTTTAAATTTTAAATGTGTATGTATATGAAACACAAAAAAATAAATAATTATTACCCATCAATTTCTATATTAAAATTATATTATATTTTTAATTTTTATTTTTTAATATAATTTTTTTTATATTTATTATTAATTATTATTATTAGCAATTATGATTTTATTTTCAATTTGTTATTTTTTGTTTATAATAATTTAAAAATTTTTATTATTCATCAATTTGTATATAATTCTTATTTAAAATTTATATAACATTTTTTAATTAAATATTGAAAATAAAAGTTGTGAATTATATTTTTATAGTAATTGATGAGCAATAATTATCTGTTCATTCTGTGATCAATTTGTATATAAAAAATATATCGTAAATTTTATTTTTAATTTTTATTATACTAAAATTTTATTATAAAAATTGAAATTAAAAATTATGATTAATTTTTTATATACAAGTTTATGAGTAATAATTATAATAATTATAAATATATATATATTTTTTAAATTAAAATATTTGTATTTTATTTTCTTATATTTTTTCTCAATTTTTTTCTGCCTGGTAAGCACTCTTTACACTGTTCAGCTAGGGTCTGGAAGTGTCTGGCAGACCGATTGACAGCGCGTTGAGGGCAACAGCGATAATTGCGACATTTATGAATGCCCATTAACTACTTCAAGTGGCTTGAAATGTTATAGCAATGATTAAATTTGCAATTATATAAATCAGTGACGGCAGTAACAACAACAAAAACAACTGCTGGCCAGAAAAAACTCGCGCCGAGTGCAAAAAAAATGCAACGAAGCCGCAGACGAAACACGTAAAAGCAATAAAGCAATAAATTGCCCAATTTGAAGGACTATTGTAGCCAATAATTTGCACAGCCACTTGGCTGGTTGGTCGATTGGTAGCCAGAGTGGCCAGCGCATATATATATGTATGTATTTAGGTATGTGTGCGTGTGTGTGTGTGCCCATATAATTTCAACAAAAATATGCACATTTGTCAATGTCGCGTGATTGATGTGGTCGAACGCATTTCCGCCAAGCAGCCGCCGCGACGGTGAAGCCCTACAAAAAAAGCACAGCGCAACAATTTTTTACATGTAAACACAAACACACACACACACACACTCACGCGTATACAGTGTGTAAAAAAGGCGTGCATGTTGGGCCCCAAAGGATGCTGGCGGCTGTGTTGGCGACATTACGCGATTTTACGCATGATTTAAAATTAATGACAGCGGCGTCGCGACGTTGCTGCTGCCACTGGCAAGAGAGCTGTAACACACACACACACACACACATACGCACTCAAGTACTTAATGGGTGTGTGTGTATAAACAACACACCTTTGCCCCCACTCTGCGCACACACACACACACACAGACGCACACACTGGAGTCAGTCGCCATGCAGGATGTTTAATTTCCTAAATGCATAAATCTCACTAATACGCACAACAAAATCTAAGCGCGGCTTATGCGATTGCCGCTTTTTTTGTGCCCGACTACAACAACAACAAGAAATAGCAACAACAATAAGAATGGCTAGAGCCATGGCTACGCGCACAACATCCGAAAATCATAAACAAACTTCAAAGGACATTTACAGCGGACAGTCGGACAACTGGCCAAACAAAAAGAACAAAATATATATGTATATGTATATGTACATGCATATGCATGTATAGTAGCAGCAAAAAATAAACGAGAATTTCAGCCAATGCTGAGCTTATTACGCACAGATACGAGTCACGCACTCGCCCACTCGGCCGCACGGCACAAGCCACAACAATTCAGCTTCATTTGTGCTGCGGCTGCCCCACACTGTATACATCCACGTGCGTTACGTATACGCAACGTTGTTGCTGCTACCTGGGCGCCGATAACGGCCTACGCGCCCCACGCGCTGCTTTCATTTCTATTTCCGTTTTCACTGAACGCCGCCGCACAATGCCCACTTTAAACTTACGACTGTTGCGGGTGGTTGGGTGGTTGGACGGTGGGATCAGCCTCACCTTTTTTGTTGTGCGGCGAAGCCGTGCTGCTTGTTCGTTCTATCGTTTGTTTGTTCGTTTGTTTGTTTGTTTGTTAGTCAGTTTGTTTGCCGGTTTATGCTTTAACCTACGGAAAATTGCCAATTGTTGTTGGCATGCAAATTTATGGCTTATTTGTTTTGCCTTTTGTACTACACACATCTGTCTGCATGTGTGTGCGTGTGTGTGCGTGCGTCTGCAGTGTGTGCGTGTGTAGAAGCCGCTTACTACACGTCAACCCTTTTCAACAGACTAATTCGCCCAAACAGGAGCGTTTCAGCCAAAAGCCCATAACTATAAGCCATAGAAAATCATTTGGGCCTAATGTGCGCCGCAGACTTGAGAAATCACTTGACATTAAAGCAACTTAACGAAGGGCAAAGTATATATTAACAATGAAGCTGGACATTATCATTATTAATAATGATTATTGTAAATGAGAATATTCATTAGTTAGTTGCATAACATTTTAAAGTAATTTATTAACTTTCAATAGAGAATAAAATATGTTAAAGAATTTATAAAAATAAATATTAATAATGCTTAAAATATATTATAGTTTATATATTATATATATATTATAGTTACATTTTTTTCTTTTTATAAAATAAATAAAAATAATATAAAAAAAAAATATAGAAATATAAGAATATTAAAATATTAAAAAAGAAAAAATATATATAAATACTACTTAAAATGTATTAGATTTTTTTTTGGTACGTGCGCAAAATAATTTTTTTTTAAATAACCTTAAAACTGAAATTTCAAATGAAAGTAAGAAATATTTATTTCTTATTATATTTTATTTATTTTTTTTTAAATAAATTTCAAATTAAATTTAATTAATTAAATTTTTATAATTTTTCTTTTTTTTATTAATTTTCTTGCATTATTTTATATTGTTAAATTAGAAGAATTTTTCTTATTTATTATTTTCAAAGATTTTATTTATATCATATTTTGTTAAAAAAAAAATGTATATAATATGTATTATATAAAAAAAAATCATAAACTTTTCATAGTTAAACCTAACATCAACCTCTGGCCTAATTGGGCCTCTTTGCATCCGGCCCGTTCAGCCGCTCCTGTTAATTTTTGTATCAAGTTCTCTCATTGTTTAGCCGCTTTTTGACCCAAATGCCGGAAGTCGAACGATGGAAGCAAAAAGCTTTGACCTATCAGTAGATTTCATTAACAGAAATTTAGATAGGCATTAGTGTTGATGCCGACCCAAGGCGCAGACATCGACAAGGACCGGGAGCTGATCCTGGACATTGGATATAGTTGTGAATGTGGCTTTCGTGTCTTTGCAGCAGTTTTTCCTGTTTCGTGCTTGGCGACTTTAATGTGAGTTGTGGCAAATTACAAAAGTAAATGCGGAGCTGGTCTGGTCTGGTCTGGTCTGGTCGAGGAGTGCATTTATCTGGGCAGTGGAATGAAATCCTCCTGCGAGTCGTAAATTTGCTAGTTGCATAAATCACGCAATTGAATTCTAATTTTTGGCTTACACAGTACACACACACCCACACACATACACATTGTCCGATGACCAGATAGAGTAGAGCTTATTGTGCGTCTGTCTGGGCTGAAATCAATCATGATTTTTAATGCACAAATGGGAGCAATTACAGTCAGTCGGGCAGACAAAAGAATTTACACTTGATTTATTGTTGTTTAGCCTGCAAGCTGATTGTTTATGTTTATTCTCTGTCTCTCTCTCTTTCTCTGTCTCTGTCTGTGTTTGTGTGCATTAGTCTGAGCCACAAGGCTTCCAGCCAAGTGCAGTTTAAGTCTTTTGTTATATTTTACAATTGCAAGTTCAATAAGCCAGCCAACAAATTGTCTAGAATTTTATACTCTCTGCTGTGGACGGTATCATACTTTTGTTACCAACTGTGGCAGCTTAATCGGATCTGCTATAATTACCTCAAAGAAAATATATGTGCCTCTGTGTAGGCCAAAAAGTGAAATATCTGGCCAGCAAGTGGGTGAAATTAAGGTCAAGTCTGGCATCTCAAAATCGTTTTACTAGAAACCTGTTATAGTTACAAGTGCGCTTTGCCATGGAAATGCTAAGCAGATTGCGTGGCTTAGGCGGCTGCCCTCAGCTTTGAGTTTTCATTGAAAACGGAAGAAGATAAAATGTTTATAAATTTAAAATACAAATTTAGACTAAGCCAAGAGCTCGTGGCTTAAGCGCAGTTTGGCTGATGGAGGATAAGCATTTAATTAAATTAAATTAAATAAAAGTAAGATTTAAAGTCAATTAAATAATGCAATAGATACACAAATTAATTTACTAAAGATTATTTATTAGTTGAAAATGGCATAAATGTCAATAACTTAAATAAAATATATATGTATGTAATCTAATCTTATAATATTTAAACTATATATGTAATATATAACAAATATTTCTTAGTGGAAAATGGAATAGAAGTTAATAAATTATAATAATATCTATATGTAATATATAACAAATATTTAATATTTTGTAAAGAAAATTTATTTATTTCAGAAACTTGTCAAACTTACTAAAAGTCAAAATATTAAACATTAATTGATAGCTATTACTTTTACTTTTGAATCAATTAAACATTTATGCATATGTAAATTGCCAAATTATATTATTTATGTACACATCCAAGCATAAATAGTCAAAAGTCTGTATTTTGAATTTTTGCATTTGTGAATTTTATTTTTATTTTTTAATAAGTAAATAAATAATGAAAAACTGAAAAAATAATTATATACAGTAAGACGAATGAATAAGTTCACTGCTTGAACCCTTTATGCTCCATATTATGGATGGTTAATGTCTTATTAAGCCATATTATATTATATATAGATAAGGGATAATGATGGATTATATATAAATGATTGTGTAATTATAGTAATCCCTATGGTTCACTGCTCAAGGCTCGACTCAGGCCAGACGCAGCAGTTACATATATATAAGAAAATATATTTATATATATGTACATATATATTTTCTACACTCAAATCTCTCTCAAGTAGAAATCGATAACATGCACAAGTTTGCTGTCAACCCATACTTAACCTAAGAGTATTCAGACATTCACTCATCAATCTCGTTTTTTAGTGTATTTCGTGTTCGTCTTTGCTCAAATTGAACTATTCTTGGATTGGGTAAACAATGCGATGGACAAGTGAAAGTAAAAGCAGCAGCTAATTGACTATTTACAGTTAAATAAATCGCTTAAGCAGGCACACAACTCTCCTTCTCTCTCTCTCTCTATTTCTCTCTCTCTCTCTCTTACTAGTCAATTAGCACCTTCAATGCTTTTTGACAAAGCCAAATATTGTCTCATAGTGCGCGTTGGCCCATATAAGTGGCTTGGCCAAATTCGACTTGGCCAGACGTTAGCCAATCGTGTCGTGATGGCCAAGCATTTGTTATTCTTCGGGCTGGTGCTCAGCGCCTTGGGCTGCTTGGCGCTGGCCGATCTGCGCGCTGATCTGCGGGACTTCATGGCTCTGGTGCCGCGACGTCGCATTGGCTATATAGCCGCGCGCTACTATATATTCGATCCGCGGTTCCGCCAGGCCGTGGACTTTGTGCGCAGCGCGGAGTTCGCCCAGACCTGGCGGCAAATGCGCATGGCGCCCGAGTTTGCCGATCTGATCGACTATGTGACGTCGTACGGCTCGGGCTACGACGTGACCAGCGTGGTGGACAAGCTGCCCAATCGCCTGCGCGCCCTCCAGCTGTCGCGTGTCGTGCCCGTCGAGCTGATGCTGCGCCGTGATCTGACCACTTTTCTCCGTGAGGCCGTGCAGACTCTGCCCCGTGCCCAGTTCAACAGCCTGATGACGCGCAAGGTGCGCGAGGGCGGCGACTTTGCCAAGCTCTACAGGGCGCTGCGCGACAACGAGTTCCGGCAGCTGGTGGAGACGGCTCGGGTGAGTGCAGTTCAAGTTGAAGCGGCGACTGAGCATTAAAATTTCATAACGAGCCACCTATTGCAGCATTCCAAGGACCTGCAGGCGCCACTGAACAAGCTGAGCCAAAAGCACATCAATGCGGACGAAATCATACAAATCGTCTACGAGCTGATAAGTTGGGGTCCGTCGGTTGCTCCGGGCAGCAAGTTATAATTAAGTATTTATGAATTACCTTGAAGCACACGACTCATTAAATAACCCAGAACCCGACAAAACATCGACACGCACACACACAGACAAAGAGGAAGAGCTCCAAGTTAAGATGCTTACCCGAAATACAAAAAAAAAAAAAAAAAACATGCAAAATACAGCTTAAGTGCTTTTCAAACCCAAAATGCGACCGTGTCGGGGTCAGTTCCGCTACAACAATTCAAAAAGCAACAAACAAGACACAGAAAAAAAGGGTTCACAAACCCAAACCCATTCACTTTTTCAACTGACTTTAATGTTGCTGTGCGACGTGCCAGAAATGACAAGTGCTGCGAACATTGTCGAGTTGTTGCATCGATTTCTCACTCAGTTTTCAACTGGCGTAGGCGGCGCAAAGTGGCCCAAAAGGCAGCCAGAACAAAGCCTCATTTGCACCTGGCCGTGCACAATGTGCACTCATTAGAGCGCTGCATGCGTCAGGGGAGCAGCCGGAGCCAGGTGAGGCCCTCAATGGTGCCATCTACATATGTTATCTATGAGCAAATGGGCAAATGAGCAAATGGCATACGCATGCCACATTCCCGTTCCCATTCCCATTCCCATCACACCCTTTGGCCTATGGCATTTCAATTAAGTTGCGTGGCGCCGCCCGTGTTGCATGTCGGCGACATTTTTATGCTGTGCCACGCACAATTTGTTAGCATCGACACAGTTTTTATGGCTTGCCAGTTGCAAGCTGACTTGCCACAAAATGCGATCATATTAGCGCCTCAAAGCCAGCCGTTGCCAAGTTTTATTTTCAAGAAGCGAATTGCTGCCGCTGTTGCTGTTGCTGCTGCCGCTGCTGAATATGCAACAAAAGTTGCGAGCTTGCAGCTAACGCCCACAACAAGTCGGCGACGACCCACATCATTTTGGCGCAGTTTTTGGCTGACGCCGTTGCAGAGGCGTCCAACACAGCTAGAGCATAAAATCGTGCTGGAGCAGGAGCTGGAGCAGGAGCAGGAGTTGCAGCTGCAACGGAATCGGGCTGCTGCTGGCTCTACTGCTGTTTCTCCATTTTGCTTGACATTAATTTTATGCTGTGCAGTGTGTGTGCTGAAATGGGGTATACCCGGCTGCCAATGCTCTGTACTCTAATGTTCATAGTTGCTCAGAGCATTGTGCTTTACTTGCTCTCACATAACACGATTATCGTGGACAGCCATGCTTAGCCCTGCTCAGTCTAGATTCCCATTCAAGGAGTTTAGTCAAGGAGTATTATGCGGCTGTAAGAGTAGCTAGCTCGTTTTTGTTAGTGGCGCTGTTGCTGTGGCTGCAACACAACAATTTGCGCGAGTTTGTTGCTGCGTGCCAGGGAGTCGAAGCAAGAGTCGAAGCCAGAGCAGCAGAGCTGGAGCCGGAGGCTGCGCCAACGGGGCGAAACGCGCTTAAATTGTCGCATTTGTCTTGTCGTTTTAAGTTGCCGCCACGCTCGGTGACTGCTGCATTGCATAAACTTTGTGTAATCCTTTCAATTTGTTGCATACTTTTAGGCGGAAATTAAAATAACAAGCGCTGCGCTGCGCCGCGGGCTAACTGGCAGTCTGGCAGTCAGTCCGCCGTCTAGTTTATTCCGTGGGTTAGGGCTAGGTATTCGATTTGTTAGAAACTTGCTCTACACGTGTTCCAAAAGAGCACACACACACACACTCGCACACACTTGCACAATTAGTGTTTGCCACACAATGTTGCCTATGACCCAGCCTTGAGTTGTTGCTGCTGCAACTTCTTTGACTGAATTTCGGCAGTGCGTGCAGCCGCACGCACTGCGGCCACGCGGCCACGCCCTGCTGTGCCTTTAATTAAGCCAAAGTGCACCTCCTTTTGCTAATACTCTCTCAACTTTTTAACTGGCCTCACCGAAATAATCAAATTGAATGAATTCCTGGCGCAGGCAGCGCCTCAATCTCTATCTCTATACGAATTGCTTTGCCTCCAGTTTGTTGATTTAACTCATGCACCAGCTGCTGCTTCTATTGCTGTTGCTGTTGCTGTTGTAGTTGCTGTTGCTGTTGCTGTTGCTATTTGTTGTTGTCATTTGGCATCAAGTAAATAATTGCTGTTTGCTTTGTATGCCCTACGCCAGAAATCTGCTTTGGACTTGCTAAAGATTCTTGAGACCTCTGATAATATGCGCATTTTATATACTGTATACACATATATGTATATATGTATGTATATACGTTTTTGTTTAATAATAAATTGTATAAATAAATATATGTGAGCATATTATTTATTTAATTGCAATATGTTTAAGGTTGTTTACACTTTTTGTTTTAACAATATCATTAAAGTTCAATTGCTTTTTCTGATTTATTTTTTATTTTTTATTTTTATACAATTGTCAAGCAAGAGCGCTCGGGGCTTGTTATAAATAGCAAAGCATAGCAAACATTTAAATATTTTATTTATAAAATTATATTTGCTTTATGAAGTGCTTTTGAAATTTATAGATTTATTTATTTTGTATATTTTGTATGTTAGCAAAACTATTTCTGTCATTAAACTTATTAAACTTTAGCTGATATCAAATTTTTTATTTTGATTTATATTTAATTAATTTATATTTTTAAAACCAAGTGAACAAAATAATTATATATTTTTTTAAAATATTTATTTATGGTTATATAATTATTATTATTTTTTACACAATGAAAAATTAATATTAAAAAAAAAATCACTTGGTAAAAAAAAAAGAAACACACACACAACTAAGTTGGAAATTTATATAGTTTGTTATAAATTGTTGTTGTTGTTATAAATTTGATTTATTTATTTTATATTTTATAATACTTGAAGACATTTTTTAGATTTTAATTTAATATTTCAGAGAATAATATGTTATTAATATATTTTTGTATAATTATATTTTTTTTTTTTATATAATCCTATCTGATATTTAATACAGAATGTATATAATTAAATAATTAGTAAAACTACTTTTATTTCTTTTATATTTACGTATTGATTTTGTTTTCCATATTTTATTCTTTTTATAACAACCTGGTCTTCGAGAAAATAAAGATTATTTATATTATATAATATATTTATATTTAATATAAATTTTATCTGTAAACTTTAATTCTTCTTTATTTTGATGACATTTCTGATTGAATTATCGAAATGCTCTAATAGAGTATACACGCATTCGTTGGGCTGTGCACTTGACTATATAGTATTTCAACTCATGCTTGAGCGCAGCCGGCGCATCTACGTATTTGGCTTTGGCCGAATTCAATTCAGCTGCTGGCAGCCCTTTCGGCTTTTGTTGTAAACATTTTTGAGTGGCCGCGCATGATGCGTCGTTTTTCTGGGTGCTGCTGACTTGTTACCGCCTTAACTGTAATATCAGTTACAGAGCCACCGGGGCTGGGCATCCACTTCGTATTCTATTTGCAGCACTCACTCTATCTCTCTCCCGCTCCCACTCTGATTTCAATGGCTGAGCGTTGAGTGGGTTTTTTTTGCTGCTGCTGCTGGCTCTGCTTCTGCTGCTGCTGCTGCTGCTGCCGCTGCTGCTGGCCTTTGGCATGTTTGCTCCCGCTCAAAAGTTCTTATGCCTGTTGGTTATACTTTACTTATTTTAGCCAGATTGTCTGTATTTGCGGTGGTGCGTTTGTTGTTGATGCGTACGTGATCTGGGTTCAACACGGGCTCGCATGCCCTTTGCTTAGCAATTAGTTTTAAAATGGCTGCCTTGTTGGCTGTCCATGTTGATGTGCATGCTCTCTACCTCCACATCGCTCCTTGGCTTCGTTCTGCTCCATCTCCATCTCCATCTCCAGTTCGAGCGTCTCATTTTGAGCTGTACGCTCATTAGAGTTGACCTCGGAGCATTGTAAAAACAGAAATGGATTTTTATACTCTCCTCGTCGTCATCCTCGTCGTCATCGTCGTCGTCGTTGTCGTCGCTATAAAAGACTAGTCCGGCTGCTGGCAGTGTAATCCAGTCACACACACAATGCCCCGACCCCATGAGGTGGGGCCACAGCAAACAAAAAATCAACAACAACAATCAATGTTGGCCGTAATCAATTAACGATTTAACGTTCGCTGCGGATTCTGGCTAACTGGTCGTCGCGACCCGTCAACATTTGGCGCCAACTCCGACCCCTGACTCCAGTCTTTCAGCTTTAACTTCTTCTGCCTGCCCCAGCCTCACCTTTGCACAGCACAGCATGTGTGTGGTGTGTGTGGGTGGGTGTGGTGTTGGTGTGTGGGTCATGTGGCTGCAAAATTGAAACGCACCACATTGACAGCGGCTGCATGAACACGTCATCCAGTCACAAGGGTCGGGCACTAGCTCGTGGAGCGAGTTGCACCACCAAATGCATGCCGACCTTTAAAACCGGGACAGAGTTGTCGCTTGTGCTATAGCTGCATCAGATCCGCTTCGGAAAGTGTATTTATATTCGTTTATTAAAAATAAGGACAATGTAGGAAAGTTATTCATTATGGAAAGATTTCCTTATTTATTTTTTATTTTATATTATTTAGATATATATTTATTATATTATATTATTATAAACAAAACATGTATTTAAAATTTTTAAATAATATTTTTTTAAATAAATTATTAAAACAGTTAAAAATATAATTCGATATAAATAAAATATATTAATATATATATGATACTATAAATCATATATAGTATCAAATAAAAAAAATATATTTATTACGGATAAAAGTATTAAAATAAAATAATGGTATTAATAATGAAGCATTTAAAAAAAAAAAAATAAAAATAAAAAAAATCCTTTTACATTATTATATTTCCATAAATAAAATATGCATTAAATAATTAATATAAATGTATATAATATATTAGTAATTATATATGCATTCCATAATATGAAAACGCTTATTTATTCAACTGTTCATGAGCTCCAAGTTTAACTCGTTTAATTAGTCTGCTCTTAATTAAAGTTTGATCAGCTTAGTCATTCACTTCGCTCTGCCATTCACTGGCTGCATGTGAAAATAATTTTGATTGAATTTCAATTACTTATGTATTTGGAAAATGAAAACTTCAAGTTAATTTGTAGGCTTAGTTTGTGGACTCAACTGGAGCTAAGGGCAAGTTTTTATTGAATTTCATTCAATTAAGGCCACTTGACAACCCTTAGATCTGGACAAGCTACGCAAAAGTTTATGCGGGGCTAATGTGATTACTCCTGTCATTATTGCGTGGCCTTCTCTCTCTCTCTCTCTCTCTCTTTCTATCTCTCTCCTGCTCTCTCTTGTTGCTCTGTGAGCTTCTCGTTCGCTCGCACTGCCATTAAATTGACCGCTGGTTGATTTTGTCCAAGTATATATATGTATATATATATATGTATGTCCCTCTGTGTGTGTGTGTGTGTGCACTGCACGTTTGCAAACTTTGAACCGCGCTGCGTCTGGCTCTGGCTCCAGCTCTGGCTCTAACTCTGCCTCTGCGCCTGTATGTGTGTGTGTGTGTGTGTGTATTTGATTGGTTATTGACTTTTAACAGAAAAATTGATGTAATGCAATTAGTTTTGCAGCTAAACCGTTTGATGATTGCCCAACAACAACAGCAACAACAACAACAACGACGAACGTTGCGATAAACGACTCGTTTAGCCCGAATCATTCGTATCGTAGTATAATGCGTGGGTGGCAGTCGCATCCTGGCCAAGGGGCCAGTGGGCAGGGGGCAGGGGGTGGTGTCAGACGTGCACCGAAGCTGAGCAGTGGCATTCTTATCTTCTACATGTGGCAGCATCCGATGACGCAAGCATTCGTCAATTGTAAATTGCTGAATGAGCGGACAAACAGTCCATTTAAATTGATTTGCTTACTGGGCGTATGATTAATGAATGGCAGCACATTACAGCAAATTATCGCTCATCTCTTGACTCTAGCAATTTCAATAAAAAGGGACTTTAATTAATTAACACGAAATGCTACGCGAATTGTCTTTTTTTAATTAAAAATTAAAATGAAAATCAAATAAATAGATGCATAAAAGTAAAGTGGAGTAAAAATGAGATAGAATTTAATTAGATATATTTAGATATGATAACAAAACATTAATATCATATTTATAAATATATCAACAGCTACTTGCTCAGATAAACTTGGCAAACAATGTGAAGCTAACTAACTTTAGAACAGTTAGTTATAGTTGCAATTTTTTGAATTGTTACCAAGTTCTGGTTGATGTTTTTTCTCAAGCATCATCTCTATAAGGCTCTACGTACATCATCACCTATTTATGCATTCAACAGCCGCAGGACTCAGACAGCCAATCAGACAATGAGAGCTACAGCACTCTAATATTTAAAAAAAATATTATAAATCAATCATACAAAAATTTATAAAAAGCTTTTTGAGCAAGTCGATAAAAAAGTGGAAACTGCTGATATAACATTTTTTATTTTATTATTATTATTATTATTATTATTTTTTTTTTTAGAATAAATTTGGAAACTGTATTTTCAAAATTTCAAGTTAGTTTGCAGTGAAGCGGGCAAGTTTTTAATTGGAGCACAATGGCTGCTTGTTAAATTAAATATTTTATTTTAAAAACAAATATTGCCCGACGGGCAATTAAGCGATGAAGGTGGATTGGCTGCTTTATGCTAGGGCCAGGGAAACTGTGCAGAAATTCGCTTTGAGGGCGGCATCGGCGGCAGCGGCGGTGGCTGGGGGCGTGTGTTGAAACTACGAAATTATCAATTAAGCCATGGGTGGCTATCAATTACACGCATGCTCCAAAATTAAACCATAACGCGAAATATGCAATCACAATAACAAGAACAACAGAGTCGAGATGCTGTGAACGGTACGTAACGGTACGGTACGGTACGGTATGGCCAAATGAAGTGAAACATTGCCAGTTGGTTCGAGCAGGGAACGGGTGGAGCGGAGTGAGAAGTAGTTGAAATTTATTACAGTTGCACGAAACAAAGCGTAAAACTTTTGCTGCTTAATTGAAAAATATAAATTGTGGCAATGTGCGCGAGTATGTTCGAGTATATGAGTGTGGCTGAGTGCGTACATGTGTGTGTGTGTGTGTGTGTGTGTAAGAGAGTTCGCGACGGAAGTGAAGTCAGCAGCAGAACAACAACATTAATAACGCTGGCAGCGGAAATAATAAAAACCATTTTAACGATGACGACCGAAACATATAAATATATACATACACACATATACATATATACATATATAGAATTGGCTCTGGATTATGGAATTGCCAAAATCATTGTCCCCGGGGCTATAATCCACATATATAGAACTGCAGCAGTTAAATGCCCCTAATATGCTGAACTTTTGGGGCATGAAGAGGAAGCTGAGCAGGAGAAAAAAAGAAACGAGCTGGCAGCCAATTAGGTGTACACGAAAGTGAAAAGTTTGCGCATAAACCGGTAGCGTGAAACTAAAGACAGCAGGGCGCCCCCAACAATTTACAAGCGGAAAAACGACAATCAATGCGGGTCAATATTTGTCAGGGGCAAACAGCGAGCGGCATGCGGCATGGGGCATGCGGCAAGCAAGTAGTGGCGCATAAAAAAAGGGCACAAAATCACACAGCCAAAAGGCCAAGAAAAACAAAATGGCAACATCAATGCCAACACACGGGGAGAGAAAGAGGCGACATGCAGGTGGAGACCGACAAAAAAGAAGCGAATGTAAAAATGTACACAGTAAAGGAAAAAAAAAAGGGAAGTGCAACTGCACACACACACACACCGTCATACTCACACACAGTTGTACACAATTATCACATCGGCAACGGCTGAAGCCTTTGATGATGAGCTTCCTGCACATCAAAAGCCAAAAATAGAGCATCCCGAAAAAGACAAACCAGTCGCATTTTGCACATCACACCGAACAGCAACAAAATAGCCAAAAAAAAAAAAAGGGAAAAAAGCCAAAAGGATCGAAATGAGTAAAACGTAACGACCAAACAATCAACGTGCGCTGCTGTCAGTCACACACACACACACATACACACTCACACATCCATATGTATATTTCGGATATGTCCCTCTCTCTGCTGCGTGTGTTTGATAAAATCTGTGGCCTCTGGTAGACAGCGGCTGCCGTTGAGCAGCCACAAAATCCACACAGTTATCCACACACACACACACACACATACACCCTCACTCACACACACACACACAGAGATGAGGGCCAAAGCAAACACACCTTGACTTCTGGTCAGATATTCTGATTTGTTTGAGTTTCTACTTTTGCAGCTTAACAAATTAAGCGCTCAATCGGCAGGTTACCAACACAAATCAACAGCAACAACAACAACAGCACGCACACAGAGAGATAGAGAGCGAGAGAGAGAGAGAGAGAGTGCAGCAGAGAAAAAAGAAAATGACAAGAAATTCTGACCAAATGATTAGCAGGCTTATAACGTATGGTGCCTTAGCAAGTATATTTTCGTTTGGTAAATGCAAGCAAAAGAACTCAATTTCTGATATTTTGTCGCAAAATGTAACTTTAAAGCTAAAGCCTTGTATTCGTAGAGAGTGCTGGACTAGAAGATATCATGGAGAACAGTTTGATGATATCCAATAGAGAAGCATAGATTTAAACTCACGCGAGAGGATGTGACTAATACGATGTATAATGAATAAAGAATCTAATAAATAATTACAAATAAAGAAACGCTTAACATAAATGTTACATTGTTTAAATTTCAGCAAATAGCTCTAATTTATAATTGTAAATAATAAAAATGATTAGTAATTGTATTTAAGTTGTGGTAAAAATGGGAGTCTTCTTCACATACTTTATATTATTATATTATTATATAATATTATTTATATTATTATATAATAATAAATATTAATATTAAATATTATATAATATTAAATATTATGTTTATATTTATTTTATATTTTATAAATCAATATTTTATAAATATATATTTATATTTATATTTTTCTTTAAATTGTATTTTATGATTTTATAAAATATTTTAAAATTAATATTTAAGCATTTAATATATTTATTTTGTATTGTATTATTTTTTATTTATATTTAATTTCCTTTTTAATTTAATTTATTTTAAATTTAATTTATTTTATTTTGTATTTATATTTAATTTATTTTCAAATTTTTTAATGATAAAAAATAAAAATAAAAAGAAATGCATACATTTCTTTTTTTTTCATAATGTAAAATGAATTTTTTTTTAATATTTAATTTGATATTTCTATAATTTTTTTCTCATAAATTATATTTCTTTATTCGCTTAACTCTTTTATGTGTAAAGTTGCGCGCACCCGGCGTATGCTTGTTATAGCGTGCTAACAGCTTATTTGCCCACTTTCAAATGTGCATGGCCATTGAAAAGTCGTTGCATTGCGTACTTGTCATTAGGATTATTTGTTGTTGTTGTTGCCTGTACGCATTGCCTATGTCGTATGTCCTATGTCGTATGTCCTATGTCTATAGTCCATGGCCAGCAGTGCTGTGCCTGCAACTCAAACTTCACCTGTGTCACCTGTGCGCGCTGACATTTTTGTTTGCTCTCTGCTGTACAGGCAGTCAACATATACGTTGTTTGTTCACTATGTGCATGTGTGTGTGTGTGTGTGTGTGTGTGTGTGTGTGTGTTGAGGACTTTTGGGTAGCTGAAGCCGGCGTTGAGTCCCAGGGTCGACTCGTTAGTGCCATCGTCTATATGAAAAGCAACTTTTGATGAATTTATTCGCTAAACATGTTTATTATTTGCTGCTAAATCACACAGCAATTTGCCAATTTTAAGAGTTTTATTGCGACTATGTGTGTGTGTGTGTGTATGTGTATGTATTTAATGGTATTTGAGCCAGCGTGTGTGTGTGTCTTTTTGTGTGCTGTGTTGATTAATGGTCGCACACAAACTAACAAACAATTCATCCAACAGTCTGTGAAAAGTTACTTTTGGTGGCTTAAATGGGTCCACCCTAAAAACGGACGGACATGCGAATAGAACGCATTGAGGTTTAGAATTGTGAGCTAAATGCGAACAAAACTTTGCCTTTTTATTTTGTTTTATTTATTTTGTTTCAATTTGTCCAACTTTTGATCATTTTGCATATGAATTTGGAATCGCATTGTTTTTAAAATATTTGCGAAAAATCCAAAGGGAAATTTATGAATTTAGGAAAAGAGTATTGTCAGTTTGAATCAAGAGTCCATTTGAGTTCTACTTTTACTTACTTAATAGCTTAGTTTATATTAAAAATAATACATGACTAATTACTGTCCTTATGAGACAAAGCTTGATTACACTGTAACGAATTTGTATAATTCGCCTCACTTTCAGAAAACTTCAAATCAATTTATTATATTGAATTCTCTCTCCCACACCCCTTGTCGTTGCTTTAGTGGAATTTAGCTGGAAGCGTTGTTAATATTTTGAGCGCTGTAATTAATTTAAAGCCTTGTAATTAATAATCAACAGCAGCGTGTTGTGGCTGGTTTACTAAAGCAGCAACAGCAGCACCAACAGCAACAACAACAACAAAGTTCTTTGGCAACACCAGCGGCAACAGATAAGCAGCATAATTAACACTGCGGCCAGTTGGGCCATTTTAAGAGCTTTACGGGGGCTTTCGCATGCGCCAGATAACGGATTGAATACTAAATCGTTTGCTTTTAAGTAGATGCCTTTTATCACATTGCTGAATTATATATATAAGTAGGATTTGTGTTGTAAGCATTTGAAATTTTGCTGATTGGATTTAGTTGGCGTTATTAAATTTCATGCAGATTTCTATGGAATCTTAGGTAAAGCTAGATGTAAATTGGAGCTGCACTTGAAGGAGTTATTAAAGTAAGCTCAACAGTATTGACATTCTGCAATATATATGATATATATATATATTTGCATTTACTGTATGGGTTTCAGTCAAAATATTTCCAATCACTGTCTGTAAAATAAGTGAATATTTGAATGCTTCAAAGTTTTAAAAATAATCTCTGAAGTCTTCTAAATGCCTTTAACTGTTATGGATAGATATAGTTTGATCCTCTGCATAGACCACAATTCAGTAGTAGTAGTAGCTGAGCTATGAATGCTATAAATAGTCACAGTCAACTGCTACTGATAGTACGGCTAAACAGTAAATCGAAAGCAGTTATTATCGATTATCCCCTGCCGTAGATAAAGCGCCCCTTAATTTGAAGAATATTGCAAGAAAAGTATTTGATGATATTGAAGTGACTGTCCCTAAGAAATATTGTTAGCTGACCTGAATAAGAGAAGGCTACATGCTTCGCTGCTCAGGAGAGCTACAGTAACTTTAGCTCTGCTCTGGCTTAACATGAGTTTATTTTTAGCTTGGGCTCGGTTTAATTAGCAGTTTATGGCTGGAACTGCATTGGCAGTTCATTGTGTCGCCGATACAGCAATTGCCACTTGTTTTGTTTGACGATTTCAATCAGACACATCATCAATCACAACGCCGCGCGCAGTTGAGGGCGAGGCAGGGGCAGGGGCAGTGGCAGGAGCAGGGGCCGTTGACAGTGCCCCTTGTTGTATTGGCAGTCGTGACATTGCAATTTGGTGCTTCGTGGTAACTGTATATATATATATATATATTTGTATGTGTGAGTGTGTGTGTGTGTTTGTGTGCGTGTATATCCTTACCCGTAATTGGCAATTCATGCAGGAAACAGGCCATTATGCCGCTGTTAACTTATTAGTTGGCATGAAAGTCGTGCTTAACGCCTTGCAGTTTGCTCAATTTCGGTATCGACGATGATCATCAGTGCTGCGTCATCTTCGGCATTGGCTGTCGCCCCTTGAGTGACGGAAGTGTCCAATTTTATGCAATAATAAATTTAATTAGCTGCTACACAGTCCACTTCAGGAGCAGGCTTTGTTGTTGTCTCACACCTCAGCTGAGCTCAGTTCGGCTCAGTTGAGCTCAGCTGCCGGCTCCTTGCGCCTGGCCGTAGGGGCTTAAATTATCCTCAGCCTGTTGAGCAGAAGTGCACAGACAGAGGTGAGGGGCAAGGTGTTGGTGAGATGGTCACAATAAGCTGCCTAATTGCAAATGCAGCTGCCCCAGGCACGTCACTCACACTCACACACGCAATCACACCCACACACATGTATAGATTTAGATTATATTGAAGTGTGTGCATGCATTAGCAGCTGTCTCGCTCTGCCACTCTCTCACCTTCTGTGTGGGTGGCCGTTAATTACTCTTGATATCTACGACTAACATAGCTGCGGGGCGGCTACTAAAAATGCTTTCAGTGTACCATGCCCAAAAATTTAATGTCCCATTCCGACTTTAATCCATTCAAGCATACATATTTATGATGCCATAAAAGAGCACTGCGGCAGCAACAGCTACTTCATGTGGCACATGCAAATTTGCAACGTTTTTTGCCACATAAAATTACAAGTATTTTATGGTTAATAAAAGAGTCGGGCACACACACACACATACACATGCATGGGCACATACATACATAAGAAATCGCAAGAAATTAACTTGGTAAGCAATGCGCTGGCATGCTCCAGATCGGCTAACTACACTGAGAGAAATGTTTCAAATGCACAATTAGTAGTTTTCAATATTATTATTATATTATATATTTACATAGTTAATTATATAAACATACTTTATATTATATTAATTTATATAAATTTTGTTTTGAAATTTAAAATAAATATTTTCTTTAAATATTTTGCATTTATTATATATGTATTATATATTATATAAATTCAAATATTATTTATATAATTTTTGTATATATATATATATTTTATATATTAAATATTAATTTATTTTATATTATATTAATTTACATAAATTTTGTTTGAAATTTAAAATAAATATTTTATTTATGTATTTTGTATTTATTATTTGTTATATAAATTCAAATATTATTTATATAATTTTTGCATACACATATTTTATATATTAAATATAAACTTATTTTATATTGTATTAATTTATATAAATTTTGTTTGGAATTTATATATATTGTATTAATATATAAGTTTTATATTGAATAAATACAAATATTATTTATGTAATTTTTGTATATATATAATTAACGAAATATTATAATTTTTTTTCAGAAAAACTTTAAATGAAAGTTTATTTGTTTTACTGTCCTTGCTAATTAGTTTCCATTGCCTTTACTCGATTTTCTCTCAGTGCATGCCACATTATTGGCTTTGGCACCTCGCGCTGCTCGCTGTTGCCAATTTTGTGCCGGCTGCAGTTCAAACACAATAAAAATTATGCGTGCCATAAATCCAGCTGATGAGATTCGCTTCGCCCAAGCAAATGTCGTTATCGCGTCAAACTTAAGCAGCAGCAGGAGTCGCAGAAGCAGCAGCAGGAGCAGCAGCAGCAGGAGCAGGAGCAGCAGCAGCGTAGGGAGACGGCAGAGCGGGGGATCTGGATCGCTGCTATGGCTGGCTGTAAAGTGCGGCTATGCGATAATAATTTTCGCCTAATAATGATGCGCGTTATGGCTTCACGCGTTTCGGTTGCCATAACTCTGCATGTCTTCCATGGGCTGACAGTCGGCAGCAAGCCAAACAAATGACGCCATCCAGCAGGGCGCTGGCTGCTGCCAAGCTGCAAGCAAAAACTCAATCATAATCTGTTGCCCTGACAGGAAGATACGCTGATATGGCCAGATATGTAGATTGAATCGGAGCTGGCTGGCTGCTTGTTGTCGCTGTGACAACTTTCTGGCTGCTGAGTTTTGGCATTGCCATTGCCATTGCCATTGCCATTGCCATTGCCATTGCCGTTGCCATTGCCATCGTCATTGTCATTGTCAGCTCATTGCCAGCTCATTGCAATAACTTCTCGTTTGGTCGCAAGGCGGGTGACGACGCCTTTGCGCCTTGGCCCTTTGCCCTTATTGTGCAGTTGGTAATCAGTGGCATTGGCATCGTAAACAGCAGCCGGAAGAAGATAAGACACTTGCCGCACTGGCTTAACATGCCTCTTAATGTACTTCCTGACCCCCAGCCGCCCGCTCTGCCGCTTCCTCTGTAGATTAGCAGTATAAAAAAAGAAAAGTATGAACTCTTTGTATGCAATCATTTTATATGGATGCTTTCTACAATGTTGCCGTAGTATTGTGTGAAGTGCTCGACTAAGCATGGCAAAATTAGGCTCCGCTTCGAAAATGGAGCTATGAATAATTTATGCCATCGTGGCTGTCGTCTGACTGGCGTCCAGGCAAACAAGTGGGCCAGCTGGCATCAGCACATGAACGGAACCAGCTCAAAACCTCTGCATAATTGCCTATAAATGTCTGGCAATTTCAAGAAGTTAAAATGTTCAAGTCTTTTGGCCGCAGCCGCACGGCACTTTGTGCATTTCCGGCAACTGCATCCACAGCATGTTGACAAGAAATTGCATAATTATGGCTTGCCGGACAAGCGGTCAGATCAACTCAACCGCAAGTGCTGTCTTTACACGACGCAAGCAGCAGCAGGAGCAGCAGGAGCAGCGGGAGCAGTAGCAGGAGCAGGATATGCTTTGGGTTTCGGTCAGTTGATGGCATGGAGACAGCAACTGGCCGCAAATGTGATGCCAGGTTGCAAGAGAAATAAAAAAAGAGAGAGCAAGAGAGGAGAACAAGACGAACTATTATAGCACTCCCATTTCCTCTGCCCAATGCGAGCTTGTGCATATGCATGTGCGGCATTACGAGAGAGAGAGTGGGAGAGAGAGAGAGGGGGAGCTAAAGGAAGTTTAAACAGCAGCCATGGCTGGCGGTGGGACAGAACAATTGAATTGCATAACATGAATAGAAATGAATTGGCAGCCCCTGCTAGCTGGCCAGAGCAGCTGCAGCTCGAGCATGGTGGCGATGGGCAAACATATCCTGCGGCTTACCTAGCGCGCCCAGGGCCAAAGGGGCCAAAAAAGTTAACTGCTTTTATATTTGCATATACCTTGTATGACTGTCTCTGTGTGCGTGTGTGTGTGTGTGTGTGTGTGTGAGTGTGTGGCCTGTCCTTCTAATGCGAGACATTCATGTACTTTGTGGTTGTAAATATTTGCATATAGATTTCGCACAAGCTGCTCTCACATACACACACATAGACACACACATGCATGCCATTCGATTGCCTGTTAATAATAAAATAATAATATAATCATTTATGGCAGTGCATTTAATATTGATCACACAGCTTTAAGTGCAAGCCATGGCCTGGCTTAGCCTCGCCCGGTGTTTCCAGGCGCAGCCAAGAGCATTTTTACACTCGATTAACTGTGTGTTTAGTCGTGATTATGTGCACAGAGAGACAGCAAGAGAGACTGAGAGAGGGAGAGAGGGAGAGAGAGAGAGAGAGGCACGTGTCTGCATATGAGTATTGTTTAGGTACTTAGATTATCGCTGCTGTTGCTGCTGCTGTTGCTCCTGTTGTTGCTGCTGCTCCTGTTGTTGCTGCTGCTGTTGCACGTGCCGTAACAAACACTTTTCAAGTAAAACGCTCAAATAGCTGAGCAAATTACAATAAACGTTGGCTGGCTATTGGATTTTCATTAAATTGCCGCTCGCATATGTGCAAGTGTGCGCGTGTGTGTGTGTGTGTGTGTGTAGCGGGTGGATATACAAAAAAGTATTGCCTACATTGCGGCGCCGGCGAAATGGAAAGTTAAGCACTTGAAACGACTTAAAGTGCTGGCAGTTGCCTTGCCACTCCAGAGACTGGTCCTTGGCTTGGCTTGGCTTACGATTTTCGTACCGTTTTCCACCCCTTTATGCGCACGCACGCACGCCACCCCGCGCCACCCCATGCCACGCCACACCACATCGACAATAAGACGCAATGCCTTTTGTTCTTTTTTTGCACAGTTGCACACAATAATGAAAATGTTGTTGTTTGTGAAATTCCAACAGCCGTTGCCAGCACACTTGAGCGCGCACACACACAGAGGCACAGACACACACACACACACATGGCATTACTTCCGCCTCAGCGGTAATAATTTTAAAATCAATACAATTCAATAAAGTTTTATTACTGAGGCTGCCTGGGGAGCTGAGCAACTCTTTGGCTTTGGCAATCGTCAAACTCTTTTGGGGAATCGCAACGCTTGGCTTTAAGTCGCTGCTATTGTCTTAACCGGATTGGCGGATTACTAGATTTTACCTAATGTTCGTATTAGCCATAAACTTTGCTCTTTGTCGCGCGCGCCACCTCAAATTGCTGGCAATTAGAATATGCACGCTTTGTAACGCAAATTGTGGCTGCGCAGCCAGCGAACTTATGGCAACGCCCATTTGTATGCAAATGCCAGCACGGACAGATGGACAGACTGGCGGGCAGACGGAAAGGGAGACACACGCGGGCAGTGTCTGTTGCCATTTGGCATCGTCGTCGTGCTGCTACATTTTCAGTTCCAGCTGCTGATGAATCAAAGTCATAACGTGGCCAGGGAACAGTTCGCCATCTCCATCTCCATCTTCATCGCGCTCGCATTCGCATTCGCGTTACGCATCGTTATGCACAGCGGCAGATGACTGTTATTAAAATCAGTTGTTCGTCAGCAGCATCAGAGCAGCCAGGCAGCCAGGCAGCCAGACAGCGCTTTGGGTCCCTTGCTCGGGCGCCAGCTGTGCGACTCCAGTCGACGGCCAGCGCCAGCTCAATTTGCCCGCTCATAGATGCCGCCGCTGCGGCGGTGGGATGGGCACGGCGCATTCATTTAATGTCTTAATTTTGCACTCATCCAAGTGAAAAATTAAAATGGTTTCCGTTGTTCGGGCTTTTGGGCAGCGTCGCTCGCTTATTAACTGCAGCAGGTGAAATGAAGTCGATGCTGGCATAATTCTAATGCCGCTGCCACCGCCACCGCCACTGCCACCGCCTACCGCCACCGCCCCAGCCGCCTCCTGTTTAAATATTAATAATAAAGTCGAGGGGGGGCCGAGCTCCGGCCACAAATTGTTAAATTGAAGCTAATAAAATTTGGTGTAGCCAACGTGCCGCCCCACCCATTTTATGGCCCACAAATTTCATGGCGATTAAATTTGATGGCAGCGCATGCATCTCACGCCCATCTCAATCGCTCGGCCATGCCAAGCCGGGCCCGGTCCACGCCTCCTCCATTGCGTAATTGTGGCCAAACACTTTGAGGCGCTGCTGTGGCTGAGGGCACAAACAATAGAGCGCCTTTATGCTTGCCAAAATGTAATGCACACAGCGAAGGAACAAAAACAAAAAACAGAAAAAAGCTGAGAAAAACAGCTAAAAACAAGCTGAAATTCTAGAGTCTAGAGTGCTCGAAAGGCAAATACCCTCCAGGTTAATTTGCTAGAATTATGAGCTGCGTATGTGATCTAAGCTATCAAGGTCGGGTTTCCCTTTAAATATCATTTGCCAGTTTAGCCAAGGGCTGGAGCTGCGCTGCAGTGCAATTAAAAATATGGAATTAATTTGATTTATCTCGTCTACTCTGGGACTGCCTTCTGTTGTATGAAGTCTGCTTGTGCAGAGTTTGCATTTGTTTGCTGAGATTGGGAATGAAACCACAAATAAATAAATATATTAACAGCACAAAATTTAAGATATTTATTTAACTCGGCTTTCCTTCAGCAGAAAATTAATTCATTACAAAAATTCGGATCCTACGAGAACACAATTAGATTGCAATATGTGAAGCAATAATTATTTTATTTTTTTTTTTAAATTTAACATTCATAAACATTAAAAATATATATATCTTTATTAAATAACAAAAATTACTTATAATAGAAAATAAAATACATATTTATTTATGAAATTTAATTTGTATTCATAAATTTTAATAACTTGTACAAAATATTTTTTATTTTGATTAAAAATATATACAATTTGTCAATTGAACATTTATGTGTTTATGTATAAATATATTTAAACTAAAAAAAATAATCCAGAAATGAAATAAAAAAAGAAATAAAAAATATTATATTAAATTAAATTATTGTTCATTCATTGTAAAATTGTATAATATAAAATAAATTAAATAACAAGCAATAACAGATTTAATTTCTATTTATTATTATATTTAAAAAATTTAAAAATTTAGAAATGAAATATAAAATAAATAAAATATATATATATATATACTAAATTAATTTATTATTAATTCATTGTAAAATTGTATAATATAAAATAAATAAGCAATGATATATTTAATTTATTATTTTTTTAATATTATATTTCATATACATATATATATTTTCATGCATATATTAAAAAATTGTATTATAAATTCGTATGTACCAAAATGAAGATAGCTAAAATTCAACAAATGAAGAAAACTAAAATAAATAATAGTTGTGTGGTAAAATAAATGGAATTATTCTTAAAAGTATTTATTTTAAATAACATTTTTCAAAGTTTTGTATGCACACACATATGTACAAATGTATATACTTTTATATAATTCAATAGTATATCAGCCTCATATTTCATTGCAATCTAAAAGCATCAATTTCAATTTGAGTAATCTGAGAGCAATGCATACAACTCTTGAGGCGACTTTTAATGGCACTAGGGTATAAGCAGCTAAGATAGAGAGAGAGAGAGAGGGGGAAAAAAAATAACAAAAAACTGTGCAAACTCTGGCAAAATTAAAGCGCCAAAACGCGTAAAATGCAAATGTGCGCGTCTTGTTAAGGGTTGGGCTCTGTCTTCAGCAGGGTATGAGGGGGCTGCAGAGGGTTGCGCGTCGGTTTTGTGCAAATTATGGTTTAACACCTCATTGAACTCTATGGCAGAGTAGAGCAGCCGAGGGGAGTGGAGTGAAGTGGAGTGTAGAGCCAAGTCGAAAGCTGCGAAAATTTGAATTTGAATATGAATTTCGAGAATTTCATATTCAAATGAGTTTTCAAAGACTTTGGCCGCCCCATCGCTGGGAATAGAGTTAATTATATATGTATATAGATAAATATAAATTATGGCTTATTGTGCGTTTTTATCTTGGCAAATTGGCCGCACAAAACGCCAATTAAATTGCACTTCAAAGGCGATGCCTTGACGCCTTGGCGTCTTGACATATTCAATTCGACAAAATTGACGCCAATCGCCTGCGAGCAAACAGTTTTGCATTAAATTGTTTATGGCAAAGCCGCTGTGCGTAGTGCATATGTAAAACCTAATTACAACTAATTGCTATTTGCACAGCTGACAACCTTTGACCTAATGCAAACAAAAACATGCATTCGCTGTGTGTGTGTGTGTGTGTGTGTGCATTTGTTGTGCGGTCGCTGGTCAACAAGCCAATCCAAACCTTGAACGCTGCCCAGCAGCAACAGCAGCAACTGCAGCAGGAGTCAGGCAAATAAACAAAACGCTTTGATTAGAAAATTTCATTACACGAAATCGAACGCTTGCCAATTGTACACACACACACACACAGAGAGAGAGGGAGAGTGTGTGTGTGAGAGAGACACACACATGCACACAAATGCAAATACAATCAGTGGCAATGCAAACAAATAAATGCACAAAGGGCAGTCCCATTGCCTGCCCAATGCGTCAGTTCATTAAAATGGAGCTGCGCCTCTGCCTGGGCCTGGGCATGGGCGTGGCCCACAGCACGTGCCTGTGCAGCAGCTATATGCAGCTCCTCAATCTGTGCCTAAAAACGCAATTTAATAACGGCTGCAAATGAGCATATGCAACATGCTGCATGTGTGCGTGTGTGTGTGTGTGTGTGTGTGTGTGCGCCTCGTGTTTGTGTCAAATTTTATGGCCCAAAGGCGCATTTGAAATGAAATCGACAGGCTCAGTGTGAGGACGCCGCTAAAGCTTAGCTTTGCCCTGCCCCGCCCCGCCCTGCCCCACCCTGTCTTGCCCAGCGCCGCCTGTGCCACAATTTGGAATGGCTCTAATGCTGTATGTTGCACTATTTGCCCATAGACGGGCAACTCAATTTATTAACGCACACACACACACACACACACCCATGGGGAAACATGCACTGGCTGAGGCAGCTGCAGACATTGTTGGGGCATGCAGCTTGTTGCAAATGCTTGCCAGCTAAATTATTACAAATGCATTTGTGCAACAACTTTGGCAGTTGGCAAAAACCGTTGCATGGGTCAGTTGCAATACACACACACAGACACACACACGCACGCACATGCACACTCTGATCGTTGCGCATTTGTGTTTAAGTGGCGCCCCTTGCCCCATGCATCGCCCCCTCCCTTGAATATGATGGAATGCATTCGCATCCATCTGCCGAAAAAGCCAGTTGCAGTTCTAGTTTATCATGCAACTGGGCTGCGTTGCATGCAACCAACTCATGTCAATAACGAGCTGCCACATAAACTATGATCCACAACAAGGCCCGACAACTGCACGAGTTTATTAAATATTTATTAGAGTCCATCAAAGGAATAATATTGATTGCTGCTCTTAACCAAGTTACAGCATGTTCTCTGTGAATTTGACAACGAATTTGAATTTGTAGCATATGAATATTTGAAATGTATTTATTTGTTGTTATTTATTACGAGTTCTTTTAAAGAATGCTAGTCATAGGGTTTTGCCGTAAATACTCTAATCTAAGAGTTCGATTTTCTTTCTAAGGGAATTGTACAGGGCTGTCCATATTTTACGGTCCCATCTGGTAGCTCTAAAAGGTTGCCCATATTCCATGGACTCATGTTTTTATTTCTTTTTTTTATCAAAGACATAATTTTGTTAATGTTGACGATAATAATAATTTTATTTAGTTCGTATAGACTTGTTGGCAGAACTTTCATGAATATGATATCTGTCTCTGTAAAAAATTATAGGGTTGCCAGATGGGTTCGTCGGATATGGAGAGCGCTGTATTTGTAAATTGCATTGAGTTTCACTTTCTCTACAATTCATATCTGTCTTCTATCTCACGGCTCTTCGGCTAGAATGCCGAAGGTAAGCCGAAGTTTGGAGCTTGATCATAGTAAGAGACTACAAATCGTTCGACTAACGTTCGGCTCTGCTAATTTGTCCAGATGTACTATAGGTATGCTGAGAGAACTATCATAGGGAGAGCGAACACAGGAGACACTACAGTGAGATCAAACTCAGACAGATCAAGCACAATCAAATCAAGCACAGGGAGTACGACTCTCTCACTCTTCTGTGATGCTCTTACCTATAACTACTGTAATATATTATAATATTCGTTTGGCTTCACAGTTCGCTTCATTTCGTCTATTCAACTTACTCAGTCTTCCATCAGAATATCTCCGCTCAAAACTCATAACTTATCCAGCTCTCGAGCAGCTTCCAACGATGGCAATTAATAATTTGTCATTATATGCTGATGCATTCGTCAATATTTAACGCATTTAATTTGCAATTCTCATTAGCCTTTCTTAATGAAATTACTGAAAAATATATCAACAGAACTTTGATGTGTGCATTTAAAAAGCGCAACCGTTCGACCGATTGCAGCGTTTAAAAATGCGGTATATCAATATCATCGACTATGTAATTTACGCTTAATTTGTAGCCATTACCACAAAAATGCATTAAGTGTGTGTGTGGGTGTGTGTGTGTGTGCGTGGGTGTTTGCCTTTAAATGTGCTGCAATTATTTGCAATGCAATTTTAATTGAGTGCTGAAATATTTGCGGACAATTCGCGCTGCAATCAAATATATAACGAGCAGCAATTATATATTTATTGAGAGTCTCCGCAAGGCGCATCAAATTTTTTACAACTAAAAACAATAACCATATAGATATATATTTATGAATGCATATAGAACTGTTTCGAAATGCTCATCAATTATTTATTAAATGTTTGTTAGGTTTGATTGCGATTTCTAGTTTTAGATGGAAACTTTATTTTTAAATAGAATTTGCTAAAAATTGTATACAAAAAATATATAGAAATTTATTTGTTAAATTTTAGTGAGTTGAATATATTTTGTAATATAAAAAGCAGATTTTTATAGTTCAGTTTTTTTTTTCTTTTTGTGACTTGTTTTTGCTGCTCTAATGAGCTGCTCTCCATGTTGAGCTTGAGTGCATTGCGTGCTTGCGTGTTGGCCGTTTTTGTGTTGGCCTTAACAACTAGCCACATGTCGACATGGCCAGAAGAAGCTTTAGCCATAGCCAAACTATTTTGCATTCGAGGCACTCGCCACAGCAGCAGCAGGAGAAGCAGAAGGAGGAGTAGGAGGAGGAGCAGCAGCAGCAGCAGATAACACCCCCATTTCAGCACTTTGAAAAAGTTTAAATATAAATTAAAAACTTTTCTCATTTTTTTTTTTGCACTTTTGTTGCTGCTGTTGTTGTTGTTGTTTTTTATTTGGTATGTATTTTATGTGAATGCAAAGTAAAAAGTTTGCCGCACGACATTGAGCAACAACGAGAAGTAAGCAGTGGTTGTTGTTGTTGTTGTTGTTGCTGTAGAGTGCTGCTGGCTATCAGCATTAGCACATTTTAATCTTTGGCCGTAATCCTTTACCAATTTCCGTTTCAGTTACTTTGGCGAGTCGCGCGGCCTAGCAACGACTACAACTAAAATTTATGCAATGACCGAAATCTGCAATACATTATTGCCGCTGTCAGATGAAGTTGTCCCTTTTACAAAATTAATTGCATCCTCTTTGGCCCCCGCCCCACAAAAAATTACTGGCCGAAAGCCGAGAACTGAAAACCGAAAACCGAGCGCCAGAAATTGTGGTTGCCAACTGGCAGAAGGCGGCGAGCCGACGACAACATTGTTGTAATATTTTTGTTAGTAAAATGTGGTCAAACTTTGGCTGCCATAAAGGCGCAAACAACAAGGTTCCATTGAGAGACTCTATGTGTGTGTGTGAGTGTATGTGTGTGTGGGTGTGTGTGTGTGTGCAGGCTAGCCGCAAACATTTGACCGTAATGCAAACGCATTTGCTGCATAGAAAGCTCTTTGGGTCTTGTGAACACATTGCGGCCCACACGGAGCACTTGGCCAGCTCGGAGTAACCGAAAAATGCAGTTGCTGATCATTTGCTTGCTTTGCATTAAGACAAACTTGAGTGGGAGCAGAAGCAGGAGCAGGAGCAGGAGCAGCAGCAGGCGCAGGCACTGGGGGCACATTAGTACAACATGAAAGGGCTTGCATTTTGCTTGCGGCTAGCCAGAGGCAACACTGAGGCAGTCAACCCAGTGCATGGCCAGGCAAAAATCACTCGAATATCTTTTCACTTTGAGCCAGAGCTACGTGTGTGTGTGTGTGTGTGTGCGTGGCACTAAATGTAATCTTTGACTGTGGCCATATATCTCTTTGCAGCGGCTTAGCTGGCCAGGCACAAAAATGCGGTTTACAAAAAGGAAATTAAGTTCAATAAAAGAGTATTTGAAATTTATTGGGGTCAGCTGCCAAGAGGCATCCATTTAAGCTTTAAGCCCGCAGTTGCTGTTTAGCGCCTGGAAAGGCCTCATTTTTGACAAGCTCTTAATATGCCCCACTCGAGCAGCAAGGCAAGGCGAGGCAAGGCGAGGCGTGGCCCACTTGGCCTCGGCTGGCTTTGCTTCGCTCTAGGCTCTGTGCAACCGGAGCATAATTGCATTTCGTGGACAATTAATTTCTTTTCTATTGCCCATTTCGTCGTAATTTAATTGCAAATTACTTCCTTTTGTGTTTGTGTCCGTTTGCTGCGCTGCTCGCTGCTCGTTCGCAATTGTAGCTTCATTTGCCTTTCGCTTCTGCCCCAACGAGTCCGTGGCCCAGTTCGTGCCTAGGCCGAGCCAACCAGCACGCAGCTCGTTCGCTTTTCATTTCTATTTTTCCTTTTTTTGTGCATTTGAAATTAGCAAAAATGTAAAACCAAATTGCAAAAGTTCTGCAGAAGCAACAACATCAATTGGACGCGCCATAAATTCAGTTAAATATGAAAGCGCACAGTTGGTCGACATTTTGTTGCAGTGTAGAGCGACGGATGCAGTGATTAAAGCCAGTCGCAAATAGCTGAAATCTTGAGCTTAAGCTGCTGATATTAAGATTGGTATATTTGGTATTTTAAGTTAAAGAAATTGTTGCAATCTTAAGCTAATGAAATTGTGGCAACGGATTAATGTATCTGAGCAGCAATCAAGTCAATCAACAAATCAGGTTGATCAAGCCTGAGGTTGTGGGAATGCTGAAGTCATATAAAAGAGAAGCGTTGTTGTTGTAAAGCAGATTTCTGCATGTAGAGCAGATGTGAAGGTAAGTCTAAATGGAAAATCCTAGCTCCTAGCTGCTGCTATATGCCATGAAGCATCATTTTAATGTATTAAGGTGTCACATATTTATTTATATATATATATTTTTTATAAAAGTTTTCGCTTCGGAGGCTTATTTATAAATATTGTCAGAGTATCTTAAATATAAAGAATTTCAATATATTTATAAGGCATCTTTGAATAAAATATGTCGAGTAGGACTTTGATAGCAGATCTATGCTCACTTCGGCTAAGACTGCAGCAGATCGAACACCTTTGGAGAGGTATAAGGAATGTTAAATCCTGTTGGCCAGAGCTCTCAATGCTTAGGTGTTTCATTAACGAAATCTCATTTTATACCTCAAGTTTGAAATATAGATGGAAAATGTGGATTGCCTTATGTGATTTATAATATATAGTGTTTATAATAAGTTAGATTAGGCTAGTCTTTCATATCTCTCACTCCTCAGCATAATTTGATGTGACTCGTATAAATATGCGAAATATTACAAACAATTAAGTTAGTAAATAATTAATTTTTAATTTTAGTCCCATTTATATGTCTAACACATAATTCTTACAGTTAATAAAAAGTCGAATGATATATGACTGAGGACATATTAAGTAGTTCAACTAATGCGCAATTGTCATATAAAATGAACCTGCTCAAGCAGCATTTAGTTGATGTCTCTCTCTCTCTCCCTCTTTCTCTCTCTCTCTCTCTCCCTCTCTCTCTCTCTCTCTCTCTCTTTCGACTTTGACAAGTTTCGGAAATGCTGCTAGCGTCTGCAATTTCTATAAGACTGTCATTTGTTTAACTGGCGTATCAAATATTTAAATGGGCTGTTCCACGTTCTCAAATGCGCTCAGTATTTAGTTATTGTTCTTTCGCATTTGAGAGTGAGTGAGGGTGAGTGAGAGAGAGAGAGAGAGAGGGAGAGTGAGAGCCGAGGCGGGTGTAGCTGCTGAGCGAAGTGAAAACAATCTCCAGCCACTTGAGCTGCACATAAAATTTCATTTGACATTTTTGCATAATTGAAGCAAAGTGCAGACTGCAAGCATCTGAAAGAAAGTTGCGCAGAGCTGCGTTTGCCTGGTCAGCAGCGCAGGCGACACGAATCCAACAAAGGCGACAAGTTTGCACTGGGCAAATGAAAGCACGACCCGCTAGCTTGGGCGGTTCGGGTGGTTGGGGTGGCTTGGGTGGAGTCAGTTGCTTGCTTTGCCAACAAAGTAGAAAATCCGAAAGAAAAACACAAAATTTTGCGCTTACGCTTTCAAGTCGATCGCAGGGCAGACGCTGCACTCTCTCTCTCCCTTTCCCTCTCTCCATCTCTCTCTCACTCCTTCTACATTGATTGGGCAACCTGTGCAGGGGCTTGGGCTTGTGGAAGGGGGGTGCGGAAATCAGCAGTGGCAATTGTTTGGCTGCGCTTTTGGCATTGCAATTCATTTGAAATTTATGCAAAGCAGGTTGCGAAATGGCATAAAAACACTGCCACACATAACCCCGATGCAGAAAATTTGGGATTTGCGATTTGGGATTTTGGATTTACATTTTGTGTTTTTGCTAGATAATTATCTTAATTGCAATTTCGTGCAGCAGCAAAGGTAATTTGCAATTAGATGCCAAGCGGCCAGCTAGCCAGCTGAACCAATTAATTCATTTCGCAAGTATTTAGCTGCATAATTTGCCTTGGCTATGCATGGCGCTTGTATTTGGCCGTAATATAAATTAAATGGCAATTAATTAGCAAAAGTTGGCAGCATTAATAAATGCAGGCACATTCATTACACCTGCATTAATAGCCAAAACTTTCGGCTCAATATTATTCAAGGTATACCAAAAGGAGCTCCTGCTGCTGCTCCTGCTGCATCATTTCTCAAACGCAGGCAAATGAAAGCACTTAATCTTGTGCTTGAACTTTGCAACGGAAACACCAAAACCCAAACACTTTTGTAATTTTAATCAATTCATCTTAATTTCGTTTGAAGTGCACATTAACCTAATGGCCAGACCGAAGAGGTAGCTCGACCCTGTCTCTCTCTCTCGCTCCCTATCTCGCTCTCGCCCTCTCGCTGTCCAAGTCTCTGGCCAACTACAAACTCCGGTCCAGGCTAACAACTTGCGGCTGGCTAACAAGTGCTTTTCCTACCATATTAAAATGTTATCTGCTGCTCTGCTCTACGGATGAGAGAGAGGCAGAGTAGGCGAGAGTGAGACAGATAGAGCTTAGCTCTGGCACAGCGGCAAGAGACGACAACGAAATATAAAAAATAGACAACTTCTGCTCTGCCATGGCCCTGGCCCAGCTCTGCTCCTGCTCTGCTCCGGCTCTGCTCTGACTCTGCTAACAGCCACAGTATGTGGCAACACTTCTGTCTGTTGGGTTTTGTGCGTGGGCGTCGTCTTCTCGGAGGCAAAGGTGATGTTTCATTTTCACATTTCTCATTTATCTTGTTTAGCTTGGGCAGGACGCCCGATGCCTTCGGCCGGCCTCAGCTCACTTCCTTGCAAGACGTGCGAATATATTTAACTAAATGTAAGTACCGGACGGGGTGTCTGTCTATCAGTCTCTCTCTCTCTCTCTTTCTGTGTGTGTTGTGGGAGCTTGTAAATTTATGGGCAATGCTTTCGTTTATTAATGAGAGCGCGTAAAATAAGCGCCAAAGTGCTCTCAGATCTGAGCTGATGCTCAAATATAAATTTGCGGCTGTTTCTTGTTCAGCTGCAGAGATCATTGGGCATGCGGATGTGGATGTGGATGCGGATGTGGATGTAGCTGTGGATGCTGATGCGGATGCATTTGCAAGAAATAACAAATCATCTTTTGATTAACTCATGCGTGTCAATTTGACGTAAACCAAATATTTGTTCAGCACACACAGTCACCCTCACACACACACACACACAGAGACACACTAGTAAGAAATCCCGATTGCAAGCCAAGGAAATTGCAGTCAACAACTAACAAGGCGAGCATTTGCTACGTATTTGCCATACGTCTGGCTGGAAACGAAGTACAAAGATACAAACATACATACATGTATATATATAGACGATATGTATGCAAATGCTGCATAAACTAAATTTTCTATACGTGTACATATGGTGTGTGTATATTTCTGTTGTGCAGCAGGAAAAAAATGCACGTATTTTAACGCTTCATTGCAATAGAAAATGGTAGAAATCTGACAGCTGATAGGTTGCCCGGCCGTATACCCTATAATCAGATTTAATGCTGATAATGATAATACACATTTTTGTTTGACCAAAGACTTGCTTATCATAGATATTTACTCTTTATAAGAATTTGGTCACACTGTTCCAATTTCTTCATTTGTCTAAGCATTCCATTCAATCGACCTCTTTTGTCGGTACTAACCTGATATAGGGCTCCAAAGCTATGAAAGGGACTTAACTATGTGCTGCCGCCAGCAATGCGGAAAATGAAAATAAATATGTTTTATTCAACTGCCAGAAGGAAATGTTCTTATGAGCTCAAGTTTAGTACTAAGAGGTGCATAAATATGGAATTCAATCTTAAGCAGCAATGAAAAAATGTTTAAGATAAAATGGTTTATCAACTGCTTGCTATAGCAAAATCATTGTTTATTAATGCAAGAATTCATGCATTAACAATTTCAGCAAACATAAATATGAAATATTTAATTTGTGGTAGTAAAGATTTTAAAGAGTAGAAATGCATTATGATAAATTTTTTTAGTATGATAATTTAATAATTTTAAATAATTAATTATTTTTTAAATTAATTTAATGCTGTTTTAAAATGTATTTATTTTTATTTTTGCTTGATTATTCAGGCTTAAGCATTTAAATTTGAACATAATTATTTTCTTATATTGAATGAAATGAAAATGAAATAATTAAAATCTATGAAATTTAATTATTTTATTGTTTATTTTATTTATTTAAAAAGATTTAGATTTCATGAGAACTTTCTATGAATTAACTCCCAAACTTTCAATGGTATTTATGCTTATATGCAAATCTAGCAATATAATATACATATTACATAAAAAATCAATAAATACATAAAACACTTCCTTAACTACATGATATTAACATAGCAGAAAGTTTTGACGTGAAGCAGCTTAAATTGAAACCATGAGAGACTTACATACAGTAAAGTTTGACAGTGCTAAACTTAGTTTATACCTATTTATAAACAAAATTAGAAGCAGCTTAGCTGTGCTAACAAATAAGCTTAGAAATATTCAATTTAAATGTTAAAGCTGAATTAAGTAATTTTTTCAAGTCTTTTTAAAGTAACGATAAGCAGCCCAAGTAGCTCAATAAGCGCAGATTGAAAGCAAAGGCATTTGGAAAAGGTGTCAGGAAATTGGAATAAACTTGGCCAGCCATTTGATTGGCAGCTGCGTCTCTTGGCCGCTGCCCGAGGAGAAGCCGCCAGCAGAAGCTGAGGCTGGCAAATGTACAACAATTGTTTGTCACAGTGATGAAAATCAAATTAAATATGCACTGATTAGATTGTAAAGATAAGAAGCAGAAAGCAGAAATGGCATAAGCCAAGGAAGCTGGCTGCTAGGACAGGGAAATGGAAGAGGCAGAGGAAGACGAAGAGGAAAAGAAAACGGCGAGCGGGCGAAGCAGACACGCGACGGAGCTAACGTCAAATCTAAATGAGGTTATAATTAAAAAAGTTTTCTTATTTGCTGCCGCTGAGCCAAAAGCAGCGGCAGCAGCAGCAGCAGCAGCAGCAGCAGGAGCAGTATCCAGCTGCAAATGAAGAAACAAGTAATTCGCCTAATAACGAGCTTATGTAATTAGCTCATAAACAACAACAACAGCAACAGCAACAACAAGTAAACAGCACGGCAATTGCAGCCAAATAACAACAACGGCAGCCAGAAAATTCTACAAGTCGAAATGTAATGAAAAAGTTACGGATACGAAAAAGTTCATAAAATTGAAGGTAAAAGCACCAAAGCTGACGCAGCTGTCAGCGCAAGCTGGCTTCTGGCTGCTGCTGTGAGAACTTGTCCATAATACAAGCAGGTACTATATATAGATAAGTACATAAGATACATATAGGCGTGGATATAGATAGATAAGATACACATGTATTAATAAAGATACATACATAGATACATAGATACATGGATACATAGATACATAGATACATAGATACATAGATACATAGATACATAGATACATAGATACATAGATACATAGATACATAGATACATAGATACATAGATACATAGATACATAGATACATAGATACATAGATACATAGATACATAGATACATAGATACATAGATACATAGATACATAGATACATAGATACATAGATACATAGATACATAGATACATAGATACATAGATACATAGATACATAGATACATAGATACATAGATACATAGATACATAGATACATAGATACATAGATACATAGATACATAGATACATAGATATATGTGGTTCACATCTATCTTTCTCTTTTTCGCCTTAAAAACGCAAAATTAACTATAAAGATGCAATTGTTGTTAATTAGCCCGCACGAAGATAGATCTATAGTGAGGCATGGTGAGGGGAGGGTGGGTAGGGCAGCGTTATATTTTTACGGCACGTTCCCTTTAACGTTGCACGTTTGCAATTTTAATTACAAAATTGCGCAAATACTCGTAATTGAGCGTTAGAGTTCACATTAGCAGCCACAAACATAGCTGGCAGCGATCGAGCGTATCAAATGGACAGGAGTCCTTGGCAGGAGTCCGTAGTGACCGGCCATGACGGCCATGACGTGGCCGTGGCCATGTCCGTGGTCGTCGCCGTGGTCGTGGTTTAGTGCGTCGCTTCCATTCGTCGTCGGCCGGAGACAGTGCACGGCCAGCAACACTTCCGGTGACATTTCAATTACCTCCACCACCTCGAAATAAAACAATGCCATTGCCATTGCCATTGGCATTGCCAATGCCATTGCTATGGCTAGGGGCATGCCCAATGGCCAGTGGCAGCTGTTGACTAACAAGTGCACCACCACTCGGCGAGCCACGGGTAGTAACAATTTTTTGATTAATGTGTCTGCTGTAAATTACAAAGAGCAGACAATAACCAAATGCACACGCACCTAGGGGGCAACTGGAACTGGAACTGGAACTGGAGCTGGAACTGAATCCGGACTGTGGCTGTGGACACGTATCTGTGTCCGGCTCTGAAAGGGCTGCCCGCTGTGCGCGTCCAAATGAAATAAACATGGCTACTAATGTAATGTAATCTATATGGCCTCGACTCTTATTAACGGCTGCAGCCACGCCTCATACCTCTAGATTTATTTATTGTATAAATTGGCACTGAATTTGAATTTGCAATTTACTTTATTAATTTCGGTGCCAGACCGCGAAAAGTCTGGACTCATCGCTGCTCTGCGCGCGGTTGCCGGTGGTGCTGGGTTGAGTCTGAGTGGTGCATTGCAAGTGGCAAAGCCGCAGTCAAAATCATTTTCTAATTAAATTCAAGCCAAAGTTTTGGCAAGCGAATGAAAACAAAAATTTTCTTGGCTTGCCGAAACTTTAAAATTCAATTAAAAATTATGCAATGCCAGCGCGACAGCAGACAGACAGCTGGATAGACAGAGACAGGGAGAGAGAGCGAGAGGGACAGGGAGATAGATAGAGAGAGGACGAGCGCAGATACATGCTCCATTCAGAGGGAAGCACATGAAAAGCCCATGAAAATGAAATACAAGCAGCACCAAGCAGCAGACGCCAAGCTGATGATGACGACTAAAATGAAAATGAGGCGCTGTCGCAACTGCTGCAACTCCTGCTGCTCCTGCTACTCCTGCTGCTCCTACTGCTCCTGCTGCTCCTGCTGCCGGTTCTTACAGTAATTTTGTGCAAAATTTTAGTTAAAATTACTGCTAAAGAAAATTTGCACATAATTTGATTAAAAAGTTACACGCATTTGCAGCTGCAGCTGCAGCAGGAGCAGAATCAGGAGCAGAAGCAACTTTGTTGCAAAATAAAAATATGAAATGTTGCGTGCGGCGTGCGTGTTGCACAAGCGACACAGCTTGCCACGCCCCCACCACACCACCACACGCCTCCCACTCATGGCAAATCTCAGTTGACTGCAGTTTCCACTTGTTGTTGTTGTTGTTGTTGTTGCTGTTAAGCTTTTTCTTCGACTTCAACTGCGGTTGGCAAACTTTCAAGCGGCCGCGAGTTGCGCTTTGTGCGCCAGAGATTGTCTGGGTACGCCAAGGTGTCCCGAACTTTGAGCAGATCACAAATTGTTTATATATACCGGCGTGAGTGTGGCGAGCATAAAAACAATTATAATAATCGTAATAATTCTGCAGTAGGTGGACGGGCTTTTATTTGGCTGTGATGCTAAAAATTATAAAGTTGCTAAAACTTTTTGCAGGCTAATCAAATATTTACAGCAATGAGACGGGATGAAGGTAAAGGTAAAGGGAGTGCGGTGGGGGAGGGAGAGAGAGAAACGCAGGCAGTCGTGCGGACTATAGAGAAAGGACTTAAATCCTTTTAGACACGTGTGTGCAGAGTACCGTTAATATGACAGAAACACCAAGCTCAGGCGTGCGTGCGTCCGTGCATGTGTGTGTGTGTGACTCTGTGTGTGTGTGTGTGTGTGTGAGTGACATGCAAATCTTATTTGTCAGTTGAAAAACACACAAAAATACAGAGAACAACAGGAGCAGGAGCAGCAGCAGCAGCAGCAGGAGCAGCAGGATTGTAGAATGTAAAATACTCGGCTACACTCTCCTTCTGTCTCTTTATCTCTTGCTATCTCGCTCTCGCCTGCTCTATCGTAATGCTGCGAGGGTCTGAAGTGCGTTTTTTAATTGAAAATTATTATAAAAAGTTGTAAATCCCTCGCATTTGGCCCCAGCTAAAGGGTACGAGTGTATATGTGTGTGTGTGTAGGGGCGGTGCCAGGTGCGGGGGGGTGGACGGCACACTTGACGTGGCTTGGCTTATTAAAGGTAAGCTTTGGGGCCAAAAGGTGGCCACATACAACGGATTCATGTTGTTTAATTAAATTAAACCGCTGGAGCCGTATCTGCTCTTTGTTGTGGAATAAAGGCGTTATTAATATTATTACCATTACCATCATCGTCATCATCATCATCATTATTATTATTATGATCATTGTGATGCGGGGTCTGCCGCCAAAAAGGGTCAAAAAGTTGCAGCATTTCAGGTGCTTTGCATAATGCGACATGTGAAGTTTTTCGTGAGTGTCAATGGGCGTCATTGCCTTTGTCTTCATTACAACGCCGCCGACGCCGCCTCCGCCTCCACCTCCACCCCTCACCTCTCCTAAATGAGAGCCATAAAATGTGTAATGTGAAAAGTGAAATGTGAAATTTTAAATGGAAATACAGCTTAAAGTAACTGAGGCTGGCCAATGTCTGCAAGGCGAGGCCAAGGGATGCGCACAACTGTCACTGTTCACAGAGCACCCTCACCCCCCTTCAGCCAACCAGGGCATAGACAGTTCCTGTGCCATGGAATGACCCTGAAAATACAAATATCTTTATATATATCTATATGTGTATGTAGATGTATGTGTGTTTATATATCTATGCGTGATTCAATTGGTTTCAGGGGTTAACCCAAAGGTTTCTACGTTTGTTTGTTTGTTTGTGTGCGTTGATTTATTTCATTTGAAAATGATGCAGTTTGTTGCCATCAACCACTTGGGGCAACTTAACAGCATATAATGGGGCTAGAGCTATACTCCAGACTCGCGCAGTTGGTGGTTGTCTCTCTACCTCACTCCCTCTCTCTCCCACTCTCTCTCTTGCTCTCTCTGTGGGTGTGTTGGCTTGCAGCTATTTTTATATCATTTTTGCCTCGCACATCGCAATGCTCAGTCCCTTGCTGTCATGGCACTTTCGACTCGTTCCAATTTATTTACTTTACACAATTTTCTGTGCTATTTACTTATCGCGTACTTAAAGACACTTGACAATATTTTCAATTTCTGCCTAGGTTTTCTTCCCAAAAACAAAATAGAAAACAACTTTCTTTCCTCTTCCAGTGCTGGCTCGCCTTTTAAGCCATATAGCAAACGACTTACTAATAACTTGAAAATACCGCACTCGGTACGATTTTTTCTCTTTGACCAAAACTTTTAATTAGCTTGACATTGTAACTAGACGAAAAATGAGAACAAGAAAAAGTAGAAGTAGGAGAAGGACAAAAAAAAAAAAAAAAAAAAAAAAAAAAGAGCCCAGGAGCTTTGAAAGCGTGTAATTATTAATTAATGTCATGCAAAAGTTTTTCGTGAGTGTCTTAAGGAGAATGTTTTGTTTTAGAAACTTGACTTAAAAGCAACTTTGCCCGAGTACTTATTGAAAAGAACGAAAATCTGACTTGAAAAGTTGACAGGCTTAAAGTCTGAGCAAAAAGCCCCATTCAAATCATATTATGATTATTATATTTTTTATTATTATTATTCATTTGTATATTCAATTTATACTTGAAATGTGCAACATCTGAGCAGAGTTGAGTGGAATGGAGCGAAGCATTCCCAAAGCGTAAACGACAACAATTTGCAATTTTCACACGTTCATAAATTACGCTCATCAAATTGCAAATTGCAAATTTAAATTTAATTAGTTATTTATGCAATTTGATATTTTTCATACTTTCGCACACACACACACACACGCGCAGAGACTGTTTTTATTTGTTTTCATTTGCGCAAATTGCATGTAAATTTCATGACGATTTGCCATGCAGTTGACTTGTCATTTTGTTAGACGACATTTTTTTTTCCACTTCTCTATACCCTGTACAAACACGCTCAAGCGCAAATCAGTTAAGTTGATGATAAAAAAATATTGCCAATTAGCAATTATTTTTAACAATAATAAAACCATTAAGCATAATACAAAATTATTATTGGGGACAGTTTTTGTAATTTTCATGTATTATTATTGAGTTGCTGAGAAATAGAGTATTGTAAGACTTAAGCATCTATATATTGGGTAAAGCATAAAAATAAAAGGCAGAGTTCTACACAAATGCTTTAAATTTGATAAACAGTCTAAAAATCGAGCAAAACTAATAAAAATTTAATTTAAAAAAAATTATTTTTGTTTTATCTTATTTTAATATATTTTTTTTTAATTTTAAAACAGTTTTCTAAATGTTTAAATTTTTTAACTTTAAAACTACTACAATTAAATTTTTTAATTTTAAATTTTTTAATAACTTTATTTATTATAATTATTAAAAAAAAACACTTGTATTTTAATTTTATTATTATATATAAAATTTTAATTATTATTTATTTTTCTTCACTTTGAATTTTTTTTATATATAATATTTTTTTTTTTAATATATATAAGTGATTAAAATTAATAAGTATTTTTTAAACTACATGATTTGATTTAAAATTAGTATATCATATATTATATTATATGTATATAATTAAATTTTTTGGTATAACTCTTCATTTGCATTGCTTTATAGAATATATCAGTATAAACAAGTAATTATGATATTTAAAATAATTTATAAATGGGGGCAATTAAACTTCTCCATATCTCATTTAAATTTTCCTCTTCTAAGCAATATAGGGTATCCTCGTGTTAGATCTCTCTGCTAATGCACACAACCCACAATTTTTTCTGCTTTTAATCGTATGAATATTCAAAAGCCATTCAATGCAGTTATGCATATTAAATTTAGCTTTTTGTTTGGCATATAAAAATTGCATATTGTGGCCGCTGTCCCAGCGAAATGTTTGCTAATAATCATTTTTAATGCTTTCACTTGCATTAGTTGGCCATAAAAACTGGAGCAGAGTCTAAGCAAAAAAAAAAAAAAAAAAAAAAGGGAGATGAATAAACAAATTGCACTTAACAATATTTATATTTTAATCTGGGAGAGATGCGAATTTATCATTTTCTATCCGATCTTTTTTTTCTGGACTGCTTTGTCACTTCTAGCTCACTCCGCTGCCTTTGGCTGAGTGAAGTGAAAATTTGTTTGCGAATTTGTAAATAAATCCAGAAGTATTCATTCATTCGTTTATTCGTTTATTCGCTCATTCGTTCGTTCATACACTTATTTTTAGATACGCATCAAGTTGATTTATTTAGATTAAACTTTTGCCGCTCTTCTCGTGGCAGTGGCATTCGGCATTCGGCATGCGGCATGCGGCATGTGGCAGTGGCATGTGGCAGTGGCAGTGGCAGTGGTCTGCGTAGTCGTCGTAAAATGATTTACATAAGAAGGACAGAAAAGAATAAATTGATTTTAAATCATTTTCGCAGACGACTTTATCGGGGTGGTGATGTTGACATTGGAAGGCAACCGGATTGAGGGGCGCGGGTGGGGCACGGTGCGGGCACTCTCGTTCGTATGCAAATAAGCATGAAAATAAGAATAACAAAAGCCAAGTTAACGAGTATTCAAAAACAAGATTAAAATAGGAGTGTTCCAGCAGACACACAGAGCGAGAGAGAGAGAGAGAGAGTGAGGGAGAGCGAGAGAGCACCGCATGTTGTGATTTACCGCCTCTACAGCCTCCATCTCATGATGTGACAGTTGCAGTCGGCAGAGCAGAATTCAATGCGAATTTCCTAGCCAGCTTTTGAACATCATGTGTGTATGTGTGTGCGTGTGTGTGTGTGTGCGTGTGTGTTGTGTTACGAGTGTGAATTTGAGCTGGCAAATTCTGAATTTTGATACAAGGGCGCCCTGTTTGGCTCGTGGGGTTGGCTGAAGGCTTCAAGTTGCTTTTGTGTGTTGACTTGATGTGAATTTGATTTGTATTTAGCGTTGATTGAGGCAACGCTCGCCGCTCCACACTCCACACTCCACACTCCACGACTCGACTCACATTGGACATGCTCTTCAATTTGGTTAGTTCAGCTCGAAGTTATTTGCATTTTCACTCAACTACTTTCACTTCCAGTTGAGAACTTTACTTGTATAATTCACTAGTGCGCCTCATACCCAACGACAAAATATGCAAAATTGCACTTGCCTCGACTCACTGACACGGCCTTGCTTGTGGTTCCTGCTGCTGCTGCTTCTCCTGCTGCTACTCCTGCTGCCACTCCTGCTGCTGCTGTGGTTTTGTGACATGCCGCATCAATCTATCACCGTTTTCTCACTACAAGTACCCCGGCTCAGCTATTCGATCCCAGTTCCAGTTCCAGTCGCACGAAAGCCCCATTTACATGACCATAGCCAGCTTCTGGCCTGGCCCTGCCTAGCCCTGCCTGGCAGCTGTAGAACGGTGTTTGGTGCCTCAGTGCTTGGAGTGCTCGATGCTCGATGCTCGCTGCTCGGTGTTCGGTGTTCGGATGTTGCCCCAAATTGAATAGATTGGTAGATGGGCAAGTCGCTTGCCAGTTGGCTGCCAGCATTTTACCCAAATTTTTGCATATATAAATATTTATGAATTTATTAAAAGCGAACCACACGGGCATGCTAGCGGCTGCCTAGTTGGATGGATGAATGCATAAGTCAGCGAGGCAGGTTGGCAGGCCGAAGCCCGGCCGGCATGGACTGGGCTGTATAACTGGCATGTGTGCAGGCATCGGGCATTGCACACATGCCGCATGCCTCATGCCTCCACGCCTCCACGCCTCCACGCCACCATGCCTCATGCCGCTTGGCGCTTGCCACTTGCCGCCTGCCACATGCACAGATACTAGCAGTGGCTCATGTTTAACGAAATGTTTGGTACATTTTTGGAAAATTTGCACAGCAGAGCGACAAGAGGCGCACCACCACCGCCGCACAAAACGAACGTCCAATTTCCCAAAAAAAAAAGTGCATAAAGAAGAAGAAAAAAACTGTGCACAAAATGGCGCACTCGTCAGCCCGACTGGGACATGGCCTGGGCTGGCCTCGCCTCGCCTCGCCTAGCCTAGCCTCTCCTGGCCTGGCCTGGTCTGGCCTGGGCTCTAGCTATTCATTTGCACGAGAACAAGGCAATCGCATATTTGCGGCCGGCAAACGAGATTGTCAAATTTTTACTACCCCGCAGCGGCCCCTCTCACAAGCGAGCCGTTGCATGCAGCGCGGCTGTCGCTCAAAATATGGCGCACAGGGGCTCACGCATAATGCATGAAGTTGTCATTATCAGGGCCAATTGAATTGAGAATTTTGTGCCTAATGTTCGGTTAGCCGGGCACACAGCGGCCCAGCTTTGACTGAAAAGGAAAAGTCGCAAATGAATTTGCCAAAAATTGAAAATTTAGCCGCCTCACTGAACCGTTCAGCTGTGCCACTCGGGCCACCCGGGCCACCCCGCCCGCTGTCCAATGTCCGCCTCAAGTGTTGTGTCGCTGGTGATTGCAAATTTTGCACTGTGTAGCGCCCATTGAGCGCTGCCCGTTGACCGTTGACCGTTGACCCTTGCTGTGGCAGTGTTGCCACTTGATTATGCGCCGCGTTCATGTTGTATTTACGTATGCCCAGTGTCTCGGCGTCTCTGTGTGCGTGTCAAAGTAATTTAAACTTCATGTCAAATTCAGCAGACTCATTCAGTGCCATCGATGCATAATTTTACAACATTGCCCACTTGAAGCTGCCAGGCGCAGGGGCCCAACCACGTAATTACCTGAAGCACTGTAATTGCAAAAACTCCGGCACAGCCATATGAATCCATAGACCCAAACTCCCAAGCTTCAGCTCATGTTGTCAGCGAGACCCACGGCTGAGCACAATGACGCTTAGTTTTGAAGCCCAGCTGCCTGCCTGCCAGCCTGACTGCCTGCCCACCTCCTGCTCTTCTGCTGCCCGCCTCCTGCCATATGACGAAAGATGATGTTGGTTGGCTTTAAACGCAATTTATGCAAATTCGTTTGTCTAGCAGCGTCGAAGACAGCCTGGCCCTGCAGAGACACATGGCAATCAGCGAAATGTGTTGACAGGCGCTCTCTCTCTCCCTCCCTCCCTCTCTCTCACTCCGTCCAGTGCTGGCACATTTAACACGCTGCCCGCATTAAAACCCACGCGATTAGCATAAACGCATTAAAAATATGCCTGCCTATGCGTAAGGGTGTATGAGTGTCTCTTTCTGTGTGTGTGTGTGTGCGTGTGTTGAATTTTGCATATAATGCTGTTTGTTTTGACATGCTCGATGACAGTGTCAACGGAAAACTGTGCGCTGCCCGAAAAACGGGGCATCATAAAGGCAACTTGAGCCCGGCATCGTCACGAGCGAAGGGCTAATCCCACAATATTTCAATTGCCGAAACATGTTGCTGTTTTATGGCATTTGCATATGTGCGCTGCGTCTAATAAAGCCCCACGCTCCAAACGATTATAGTCCTATATGGCAGCATTAGAGACACGAAAAGACATCGAGAGTGGCAGTACCGCTGGGCCCCTATTAAAACTTAGCCAAGAGCTCCAAAATGTAAGATGAGAGTCATGAAACTGCAGCTTGGAGGGATTAACTGGATGCTTAAAATGTTTATTGAGCGAGTATCGTAAAAGTGTGAAAGGAGTAGCATTGCGTGAGAGAGAGAGAGAGGGAGGCAAGTCTCAAATATTGTGGAAATATAATATTAAAATTAAAATTTGCATATTCGTGATATAATCTTGATGAGTAAAGAGTTATTCATGTACTTGTTGCTTAAGCTAACTGTAATGAGACTGTTAAATAACCGAGAAGTTTAGAGATTATCTCTAGCTAATAGTACTACTACTACTTTTACTATTATTCCGACAACGAGCATGCAAACTACGTTTACTACAACTACTCCTATTACTAATACCATTATTATTACTCCTACTACTACTATTACTATTACCATTACTATTACTCCTACTACTACGCCTTTTACTCTTACTATTACTATTACTCCTACTACTACTCCTATTACTATTACCATTACTTCTACTACTACTCCAATTACCATTACTATTACTCCTACTACTACTCCTATTACTATCACTATTACTATTACTCTTACTACTACTCCTGTTACTATTACAACTACTATTACTCCTACTACTACTCCTATTACTATTACTCTTACTATTACTCCAACTACTAATACTACTCCTAATATTACTATTAGTCCTGTACTGATAATCCTCCTACTACTACTACAAACACTTCTATTACTATTACTCCTACTACTATTACTAGAACTACTACTATTACTTTTACTCCTACTACTACAACCCCTACTATTACTCCTACTACTCTTACTACTACAACAACTACTCCAACTACTATTCCCAAAAACCGTTACTACTACCATTACGAATAGTACAATTAGTATATATACCCATTTCTACTACTTCTACTACTTTCTACTACTAACATCTGTTAGCAGCTCTAAGAGCTTTACTATTATCTGATTGATGATAAGAAAGCACATCTTAAGCAGAGAATAGTAGGGAAAATGCGCTTCTATGCTTTATTTTTACTAAAATTTTTATACGCTTTGCTTTTACTGCAGCAGCTTTGCTGTTCTCCTCCTATCTCTTTCTCTCTCTCTCTCTATCTCTCGTAGCAGTCTCTAAGAATAAGCTTACAGTCAGATTTAAGCTATAAACGCAACAAAGTTCTCGACACACACACACATAAATAGACTGATAAACTTGCATATGGTATGCATATATTTTTATATGTATATGTATAAGTATTTAAATACGTGTGTGGGAACATAGGAATATAATAAATATAAACATTTCTTTTAACACGTAATAAACATTCGAATGCACATATTTACTTCATAAAGAAGTGGCTTTCATTGAATAAACGAGCGCAAACATTCGCACACACACACACACACACACACACAAGCACACACCCACACACATTTAATATGCAAATTTTTATATTGATTTATATTTAATCGCTTTTAAGTGCAGCAAGTGATGCTGTCTGTGCTGCAGCCACATAAATATTGCCGCTACGAGCAGATGATGCCATCAAATTGTGAATTGCTGGCGTTCCACCCGGGGCTGGGTGGAGAGTGCGGATGCTGTGGAGTCTCTGCTCTCTGCTGAGTGCTGAGTGCAATGAGTGAGTTGTCCGTTGTGCAATCATAAATAAAATGCACGCATATAGAATATTTCTATGTAAACAAGGCCAGACAACAACAGCGCTGCCAGTCGATGCCAAACAGAAGAAGAACAAGAAAGAAACAACAGCGAGAGGGAAATCGCGCTTTAAGCAAATATTGTGGCCTCCATTGTGGAGACAAGAGCTGCTGCCACTCTCCGACGGGGTCTGGCTACAATTTAAGCTCAGCGTATAATGCAATACACTATGCCAAACACACACACACACATGCACACGCACACGCATGCACATGCTGCCGCTGGCAACGTCATTTAACATTTTGCCTTCAAGTCTCGTTGTCTGGCGAATCACTCACTCACTTAGCTATGGCCATGTGTGCGTGCGTGTGTGAGTCTGTGTGTGAGTGTAATACGCACTGTGCCAGCCACAAATTACATTGCTGCAGCTGACGACAACGTCATAGTACCGTTGCCTAGCTGAGCCCGCAGCCTTCGCAGCGTCGCGCACTGAATTTGTATTGCATACTTTGCGGCGCTGGAGTTTTTAACCTGTCGTCGCCGCATTTGCGATCTCTGCCCGCAAGTCTCTCCCCAGTCGCAGGACTCTCTTATATGCCATCACTCATTTGTCTGCGGCTTGCATTGTTTATCCTCTGCAGATGCGCAGCGCGTGTTCATGCCACTAACTTCTACTTTTCAGCGTGCTCTGCTCATTTCCATTTCATTCTGTTGGCTGTCGTTGTTGTTTTAACGTGTTGTCAAATGTGACAAAATTAAGTTAACTGCCAACATTATCGCGCATACGACAACAGCAACAACAACAACAACAACAACAGCAACAACTGCTTTATCCCAACCAACTTTGTGCTCCGGTAAATTGTGTAAGCGCTAACTCGATTTGGCTTGAATTTATTTTCATTTATGAATTTCAGCCCCAAAATAGTTGAGTTTGTTTTTGTTTTTGCTTTCTGCAAATAGCTGATTTTGCACAATTTTTAATTTATTTAATTCATGGCAGGTAAAATAACAAATTCAATTGTAAATGTTTACATTTTTTCGGCTTTAATTTGAAATATGAATATGAATATATGAATATGAATAATATAATCAATTTTATTATATTATTATAAGGCCGTAGTTCGAATAGCTTCTAAAGGTAACACATCAAGGCGAATAATCTATAATCTATATCTATTTATTTTTATTTATTTATTATTATTATTATTATTTTTTTTTTTTTTTCAATAAAATATTTCTTTTTACTACCTTTTAGGCAACTTAGTCTAAAAGGCAGTTAAAAAAAAAATAAATAAATAAAAAAAATAAATAAAAATATATATATATATATATAGGGCTATAGCAGCTGAGGAAATAAAGAATTATACGATACGATTATACGATTGCAGCTTAAGCTTAAAGGATTTGATACATTTCTAGTTTAGACTTATTCAAGTAAAAGTCTCTAGTCGCCCTTTCGGTTTAGAGCAACCTTCACTCCCCACTCAATCAATCAGCTCGTAAATCAATCGATCAATCCGTCAGCCCATATAAATCAATCCGCAATGTAGATCAATTGTTAGACTGTTCTGTTCGATAAGTTCTTGCTGCGGCTGGCATAAATGCGTTGATGCAACTAAATGTGGCACCGAGACACCATGCGACAAACACTCATGTTGAACGCATCCAAAATTTGTCTATCAGCGCATTGCATAATTTACGCTTGGATTCAATTGAATTGATGCCATATGCAGTGGGCCTGCACTGCGCTGCCAAATCAACAGTTGCAAATGTCATGCAGACACGCACGCATAAAATCAACAAGTCAGCACCACCGTCAACTGCTATGCGGGCCGCGGCTCAGCGTGGTTGGCCTCTTTGCCAACGCGGTCATGCACCACTGCATCGATAATAACAATTCCAAATGTGCATATTGTGCAAAATGCATATTAACACACCCATACGCACACACACACACACACGCATACCACACTCATGCATATATTCATGAGAATAAGTTGTCTAATCTCATTTAATCTCACAACTTTATGAATTCGTTTGCCATAACCACACTTTTGTTAATATGTCCGCAAAAATAAGTCGCCGAATATGTTTAAGCGCTATTGTTTTCCAACTTTTTCAATAATAGTTGAATATGTTTTTAGAAATATTTAAAGTTTGCTAACAACAGAGCAATCTCAATCGAACTATTGCCAATGCTGCGTATACGTAATTCGCTTATTTAATTATCACACTTGCTGCATGATAAGCATTTTCCATTGAAAGCGAACTGTATATTGAATCAGCGTTGGACTGAAAAGCTCTCTGCTTGACCCTTTGCCACATTAGCCTTTGTGAGCACTTAAGCGACTCAAAGGAAGCACTTTGATCTGCTCATCATCTGCGACTGACACTGAGCAGCCACAGCAACATATGTATCGGTCTAGCTCTCACACTCTCCATCCCACACTCTCTATATCTCTCTCTCTCTCTCTCTCATTCACTCTTTCAGTATATATGTGGTCACTAAGCAATAACCCCCGAGTACCTAGGCACTTAAAGCATTCACATTATCGCTTTGCTGTTCGCTATTGCTGCACTGATTGATAGCTGACAGACACACACACACACACATAGACACCCACGCAGACACACACGTTAATTTAGCTGGTCCTTTGAGCTCGTTTGCCGTTCGCATTGCCAATAATTAAACAATCATTTAGTCATTCGAGCAGCAGGCTCTCGTGTCACTTGACTCAATATCCTCTAACAGCTCAAGAGCAGCAACGTTTTGGCTAAATGTGGAAATTGAAAATTAACCCGAGCACAGAGAGCAGTATTCGATTCCATTTCGGGTTGGCATTGAATATCTTGATGTTAAATTCAATGGAGCAAACTATCGATTCAAGTTGAAGGCAAATGAACAAGTTGGAGTCGTCCTTGAATCAATGGCTAAACTATGGTGATTTGCCTTTGAGTTATGTTTAACGTATTGAGTGATTTATATAGTAATTTTATATAATATGTATTTAATATTAATGCTATTATATAAGCTAAGACAATTTATGGTTCCTGTTGAGGCCAACTGATTATGCTTATCATGTGTTAGTTGTTCTAAAATCAATAAAGTATTAGATACAATCCTTAGCTAAATGTTACCTAAACTTCAATCTTTTTAATAATCTAAATCAAGATATATAATATTTATTTAATAATCTGCATCAATTTTTTGTAATTAAATGTTTAATTTTTAATAATATATTATTTCATTATGATTTATTTTAATTATTTATTTATTGAATTTATTTAATTATTTGAAATTAAATTTTTAATGTTGTATTTAATTTTTTTATAAGTTGATTTTTTCATTACTATTTTGTATTTAATATTTTGTATTTAATATTTCATTATTATTTATTATTCATTAACCCTTTTAAAAACTTTTCCATGCTATAATTTATAATAATTTAATTCTTCATATTTCATTTTTAACAATTTATTATTTCATTACTATGTATTTATTATTCATTATTTTTGATTAATTTTTCCATATTACTCTACAATAAATTGATCCCTCAAATTTCAAGCCTCAACTGGCAAACGTATATCATATATACTATGCACACACTACATCAGCTCATCCACTTAATAAGAGCTTCAACATTTTGGCAAACAGATCGTTTGATAGGCTAGAAAAATGCAATTCAATTGAGATCTAGTTGATGCACTTCAATTAGGCTTTCAAACAGATGGGCAGCTGTAAGGCAGCTTGATTCCCAGCACAAAGTGAACCAAGGCCCATGATGCATGCTTCTGTTGCACAGTTGCCCAAACGTTTCCAATTGGAGCTCAGCTGCTCACGGTTGCGGCTGTGGCTCTGCTGCCAATTTCAAAGCAATCGCCGGCAGCAGCTTCGCTTTTTTTGCCCATGCTTTTCGGGTTACTTTTTTGCACTGTGCCACTGTGCAACAGAGAAAGAGAGAGAGAGAAAGAAACGAATAGAGGCAAGCCGAATGATGACTGCGGATCGTTCGTTTGCCATACAAATCAATTTATGGCTGACCAACGCTTAAACAATTTTCGTGCCGCTTTGTGCAATTGACGTGCCGATAATTACGCCTGGCTAGCATGTGCGAGTGCGTTTCGCACAACAGCAGCAAAAAAGCTCAAAGAAAATCGCCTGCCCCTAGAGCCAAACGGAAGAGAAAAAAAATTGAGAAAAACTCAGCTTACACAAAAATGGAAAATAGTCGCCGTAACTTAGTTGAGGCTACGGCAAATCCAAGAAAATCCAAGCTGCAAAGTCAATTTGCTTGTTTATTTAAATATCAAAGCAACTGAAATGCGCTGTTTTTTGGGGCAACATAAACTGGATTAAATTTCGTTTAAAATGTAAATGTACCAAAAAGGTGATAAAGACAGAAAGAGAAGGGAGAGAGAGGGAGGTGGAGAGCGAGAAACCTTGCTGAATTATAGCCAAAATGTCGCCTTATGCGCTACATCAAAAACTAAACAAACACCTCATCAAAAACATCAAAGACGGCACAGGCCTCTGAAAGGAAAGGCGCGAAGATAAATACTGTGAGGGGGAAACTGAAAAACCGAAAAAAAAATTGGCAAGGAAAACATTTTCTTGTGCAGAACGCAGAAAATAAAATCAAGAATTTCACACCTTATCAATTTTGTTAGATTATCAAAACCGAAGAATGGCGCCAGCCGGGGGAAGGCAAAAAGCTCTTAAATTGCATCATCAAGTTGATGTCTCCTCTGCCCCCTCTGCCCGCTCTGCCCCTTGCCCTTGACACTCTGCCCTCTGCCCTTTGATTCTGATGCTGATGGCATTGATGACGTTGGCCTCTGCTATCGTCTCGTCGCCGTCTTCGTGGTCGTCGTGATTGTTGTCATCATCATCGTTGCCACACTGTCATTAAGGAAGTCAAAAACTTAGACCCCAAAAACTGCGGGGGCTGCTCGGGCTGCTCGACTTACTCTGGTATCAGGGGCTGTTGCTTGCTTTGTGTGACAGCAGCGTTGACATTTATTTTGATTTCAGGTCGAGTGCAACCAGGGACTGCCAGCCGAGCTGGGACCCAGTACGTAAGTGCGTGCCACACCCCCACGGCCCCACACCGCCCAAAGCCAACCACTCGGATCTCTGTCTACCGTCAACCTGAAGTCGTGCTCATGCTAATGTGCATTCAGCTTAGCTGCGTAAAAACCTTTGAGGGTTGCTGCCCTTTTCTTTTCTTTATATATTTTTTTTTTTTTTTCGTTTGTGACTTAGCCCAGTTCCTTGTTGCTGTTGGCATAAAAGCCACTAAATTGAATTTTATGTGACAGTGCCAAGTTTGATGTGTGCGTTTATTAATGGCTGCTGCTGCTGCTGCTGCTGCTGCTGCTGCTCCTGCTCCCACTCCTACTGCTGGGACGTCCGTCCGGGAGTAATGATAGCAAAGCGAACTTAGCTCAAATAATTGATAGCTTTTTACACTGCGTCTGAGACTCGAATGGGTCTCGAATGGGCACTGGGGAAGGGAGGACTGGTCGTAATTGCAATCCTTACACTTAAATGCTATGAAATATGGTTAACAAAAGTATTTCGCGAATGCCTTTTGTCAGCCACGTTTGCCAATGCCAATGCCAGCTATGCAGAGTCTGTCCGCCAAACGGGGGCCCAGTGCATAGTCTGCATAACTTGTAGCGGCAACTAGACGAGCATATGTAAAAAATGCCCTCACAGACACACACACACACACACATGCATGCATACACATGCTCACACATGCCTGTGGTCGCCAAAGGACATATATAGAAAAGAAAAGTCGAAAAAACAAGTAAGGGTGCTCTGGTTAAGAATGATAGATTAGGAGATACCCTGCAAAGCACTTATAACCCAATCATTCGCTTGTTTTATGCATAAATAATAGCATAAAGCAGATATGCACACACACATGCACATGAATGCCGAGCTCTGCTAACTGCTCAGTTGATGCAGCGACTCTGCTTGGGCTGCAATATGAGAACAGACACTCAAGTCTTCAATATTCCAACAGTAGTATAAAAATAAAAACAAAAATATGAAAATAAAAATACAAATATTAAAATAAAAAAAAAAAAATAATAATAAAATAAAAATAATAAAAAAAAAAAATTAAAAATAAAAATAATAAAATAAAATTAAAAATAATAATATAAAAATACATTTATATATATTTTGAATTAGAAACTTGCTGCTCTAATGGTGTAGAAGTCAATTATAGAATAATTTATAATTAAGAAATAATTAATTTTTATTTTTAATTTATTAATAATTATCTATTATTTTTGATAAAGAAAGTTATCGAAAAAATAATTTTAAAAATATATATATATATATATGTTAAATAGATAATAATAAAAAATTAAAAAAATAGCAAAAATATAAAATAAATACATAAATATTAAAAATAAAAAATTATTTTTAAGCCGAGTATACACGATTATATTTATTTAAAATTTTAATTCTCTAAAATTTGTTTTACATGTGTTCGCTGTTTACATGCGAACGGTCAAACAGATATAGCTGGATATTGACTCAGCTCGTCACTCTCACATCAAGAGTATATGTATTCATTGGGCCTGTTACGTGCAGCTTATTATGGCCTAACTGCCCCCTTGCAAGGGCTTCGCTGGGTATAGAAAGAAATGTTGCCAGCCAAGCTGCTAAATTGTGTGCCCCGAAATGTGTCCGGCAACACATAATGCCAAGTTTCCAGAGTATGTGCTGTTGTATAGGGACTCTGCCTGCACTCAGTTTATGTGTGCCCACACACACACACACACACGCATACATGGAAAATCTGTTCATGTCCTTTTTATATGCAGCGAGTGGCCCAGCTGCTGCTGCTGCTGCTGCTGCTTGCCCAATGGCCGCAAGGAATTTCACACAATTGTTAGAAAAATTGCAGAAAATTGAAAATGTGCGAGAGCGTATAAATTTTTACTGCGTCACTTGTAATGCTAAATTGTTGTTATTTATGGCCAGTTGCGTGTGACTCATGCCAACATTTGCTTACACACGCCAGCTCCGACCAGTCCTCGCCCCCTCTCGCTTTCTCGCTCAGTGTATGTGTTGCTGTCTCCTTCTGTTTTAGTTGGGTGCCTTTGTGGCTGAACGAATGATTGAATTTGGTTGAACTTTCTTGACTTTATTGACGCATATAAGCACTTTATTGCCGCCGGCGCGCTGGCCCCAATAACGTGTTTATATTAGCCAAGTTAGCCAATTAGCTGAGTGCCCGGAGAGCAACAGTTAAATTTTCAAAAATCCCCTCCTCAGCATACACATGCCAGTGCAAGCGAATCTATGCAGAATGCCACGCCCACTGGGCGTCGTCAGGGACATCAGCATGAGGTACATGCCAAGCGAGAGCACATATTTGTTGCTCTCCATCCACCTGAGCACCTCGGTCAGGTTAATCTTGAACTTGGGCTGGCGCACCAGCCTGCTGCACTGCCTCCTCTCGACGCTCTCGTCGCACTCGTCGCTCTCGTCACTCTCGCAGTTCTGGCCGAATAACAGCAGATAGGAGATCTGTATGCAGCTGGCATCGGCAATGCTCACGTGTCCCGTTCCATTGCGCTCCACGCTTACCATCTCCGGCTGCAGCACATACTCCACGATAGCGACGCACCGCAGCAGCGCGCCGCAGCGGGAGCCACCCCAGCCGGGCGCCTCGGGGCTGTGCTGCAGCGCCTCGTCCACGTCGCGGCTCAGCTCCAGGGCGGTGTGTGTGGGCAGGCAGCCCACGGTCAGCATAGCGTACAGCTGCTCCGCCCTGCCGCCGTAGAACCCGATGCGCACGGGATACCTCTCGCGCAGTGCGGTGTAGGCCTTGGTGTGCGAACACCTCAGACTCGGCGTAACCTCAATGATCTGCGTGGGCGCCACTTGTGGCGCCCCAATCTGCAGGTGCGCGTACAGATCTGTGAACTCACTTGGCCGCAGGGTGCTCAGGGCGACGCGCTCGCCATGCCGCACCAGCACCGCGTGCAGCAGACTCAGCACGTTCACGTGGTAGCAGCCGTAGTTGCCCCTGTCCAGCTGGTCCAGTATGACCTCCAGGCGATCGATGTCGGCAATGACCTGGAAGATGGCGCCGATGTTCGGCCGCTGCTCGCTGTCGAGGAACTCTCTGGGAAAGGGACGCAGCAGCGTCTCGTAACGGTAGCTGTTGGCCGCCGCCACGAAGAGCGAGAAGCGCACATCGCAGGCCAGCAGATCGGATTGCAGACACTCCTGCAGTTGATAGAGCTGCTGCATGCTGATACCCGGCTCGGCACAGGGTTCCGCGAAAACGTGGCCAGCCTCGCTGGCCGTGTCCATGGAGCTGGCAATATTCGAGTTGTCCAGAAAGTGAATTAGCTTCATAATGTCCTTGGAGCTTATCGAATGTGCAATGGAGTCTGTGTGGATTCGGTGTGGTTTGTAAATGGTATTAGGTAGGATGCACTTGCTTTTGATTAAAGCGTAAATTTATTTCACTCCGAGAATTTCCAAAATCTGCTTTACTGACATTTGGAAATGAAAAGGTATGCCACGCCCCCTACCTACTGGGCCAGTGCCAGCTGAGATTGACGGGTTTCGAGCTGTTGCCGTTTGCTTTCGTTCTTTTGCGCTTCACCTCGGCCAACTGCAGATTGAATTTAGACACTTCTGTGACAGGTTGTGATTGTCGTGCCCAGCATCGAGGGAAAATCTGCTCCTGCTCCTCCTCGTGCTGCTCCTGCTGCTGCTTTTGTGTGTCTGTAATTGATTAATGGAGCTGATGCACGACGCGTAGCTTATGTCAGCTTGCATGTTTACAGCGACGCCTTTACGGCTTTGGCCCAGCCAATCAATTGGACCGCATTGAGTTATGGTCGAGCAGGAAAGCCACCACCCGCATGAGCAGGGGGTGACTGCTGGCTGGTCAGTAATACAAAGAGAGGGAGAGAGAGAGGGAGAGGGAGAGCATCAGCAGGCTGTAGCTGCTTCTTGATCAGCAACAATTTCATTTGACAAATACTCACACACACACATGGGTAACCGAAAGTGTGTGTATGTGTGTGCATTTCAGCGGCCGTCGCTTTATCTACTTTAAAAAGTGCTGGCAGCAGGATGCGTAATTTATTGATATACTCTCCTTAAATTATGAGTCTCCTGGGGGTCCGCGCACTGGCGCACATTTTTTTGATTTTGACTTTTGTTTTTTTTTTTTTTCATTCTTTTTCGGTGCTCGCTGCAGGCAGGTGTCGGTGTAGAAATCAGTTAACCGAGAAAGTTTTGTAACTTTTTGTGCTGCTGCCGCGCGGCTGCTGCTCTGCCAGCTGCCCTGTGAAATCAGAAGTTTGAGTTTATTCAAATAAACGCCGACATTAAGAGAGTTGCAACTGTTGCGCTGCCACTGGCCCAGGCTGGAGCCATAGACCTCGACTCGACTCGACTCGAGTCGACTCGAGCGAGGCGGCATAAATCAGAGAGCCAGCTCCAGTTTGCAACTTTTCTTCGTTTTTTTTTTTTTTTTTTTTTTTTTCGTAGATAAACTTTTTGACGCACCAAAAGCCACCACCTTTGCGTCATTTAACCCTCTTTTTGCTGCCCGAAAGCTTTATTAATATGCGCCGTTTTCTTGTGCACTCTCCCAATCTCACATTGGCAATTCCCAGGGGCCGGGCCCACTAAATAATTGCCTGGCATATGCTCGAAATTTTTCTACTCTGTGGCACAAACCTTTAAGCGCCACACCACATAAAACAGAGCAACATTTTCTCATTTAGCAAGTGACTTTGCCTTTCTGTTGACTCTGCCAACTTTTTGGAATGTTCTTTATTAATTCTATTTAGTCTAGCACATTAAAGAAGGTTCCCATATCAATCAGAGTGTCATATCATAAATGCATATATTTATGAGCAATTCTTTTTTAAGATAACAGAAATCGTCTTCTCCAATGAAATCTGTTTAATATTTTACAAATAGGCCTAAGCAGATGCACATTTATTTGGACTTTGGTGTTATGGGCACTTCATGCTGCAGACACGTCTTCAATCTGTACTCGCCTCTGATGGGCGTGTCTGTTGGACAGATGCGGATGTGCCGAATGAACTCGTATATCTGGGGCAGATATATGTCATCTTTGTCCTTGTAGAACAATTCACGCACTGGCTCCGAATACTGCAAAGAATATTGGAATTTATTCAATATAAATATTTATAGAAATATAAATAATATTAATATGAATATTTGCAAAATCTTAAAATAAAAAATAAAAATAATAATAAAGCAATGCATCAAGATTAAATGGGAGTATAAATAAAGAAAACAACTCTTCAGATTATTATAATTATTTAAAACTCTTAATATCTTGTATCTTGTGTCTTGTATCTTGTATCTTGTATCTTGTATCTTGTATCTTGTATCTTGTATCTTGTATCTTGTATCTTGTATCTTGTATCTTGTATCTTGTATCTTGTACCTTGTATCATGTATCTTGTATCTTGAATCTTGTATCTTGTATCTTGTATCTTGTATCTTGTATCTTGTATCTTGTATCTTGTATCTTGTATCTTGTATCTTGTATCTTGTATCTTGTATCTTGTATCTTGTATCTTGTATCTTGTATCTTGTATCTTGTATCTTGTATCTTGTATCTTGTATCTTGTATCTTGTATCTTGTATCTTGTATACTGTATACTGTATCTTGTATCTCCTATCTCCTATCTCTTATCTCTTATCTCTTATCTCTTATCTCTTATCTCTTATCTCTTATCTCTTATCTCTTATCTCTTATCTCTTATCTCTTATCTCTTATCTCTTATCTCTTATCTCTTATCTCGTAGCTCTTATCTCTTATCTCCTATCTTCTATTGCCTATATCATATCTCCTATCCCTTAACTGACAACTCCTTTCTATCCTATCTCCTATCTCATATCTCATATTTTCTATCTTTTATCTCCTGCTTCCTCTCCATTTCTTGACTTTAGTCTACTTAAGACATGCTTTGATTGACTAAAATCATCTATCTTCAAATTATATTCATTCACACACTGTTATTATAGCCCATATTAAATTCTATTGCACATTAGCCTAAGAGCTTAACAACAATAAAATTAGTCAGCCTCGAGTTGATCTGTTGTTAATTGCTTTTGATATTAGACAGGCTACGAGGGGCGGTTGCTCTTCGTCAATCAGTGGAACGAATCGGGGATATTTATTGCGGCTTGCGAGTGCTTTTGCACCTAAGCCAGCCACACTCAGGTCTGGTTTTTTCTTTTCAATTATAGGCATTCTATTTACGCCAAATCAATTGGCATATTTTCACACATAAACATAAATTGGCTTCGATATGCCCGGCGCAGGAGCATTTGGGAAAACAAACGCGTTCTGCTTTTTGCCATCCAGCCATTTCATAAATATGTACCGCACGTAGGCCAGCTCAATTGCCAATTAGAAGTGGGTGAGGGACGAGGGACGAGGGGAGGCGAATGCCTGGGCGCATGGAAAGTCTGCTTTAAAATTAGGACATGGCGAAGCAGTTCGACGGCAAACCGACGGAAGTTGATTTGTATACGGAGTACATACATATGCCTCAGCCACGACCGGAAAGAAATTGTGCCACTCGCAGCACTCCGAGAGCGTAATAAAGCATTGGCACTGCCTATGCCTGTGGCTGAGGCTGAGGCTGAAGCTGAGGATGAGGATGTGGCACTCGCATTCGCATTCGCACTCGCATTCCGAGAAAATGCTACTCTAATATTTAGCTCACGTCTGCTACAAAAATTATTAGGCATCCGCGGTCTGCCTATTTCCAAGTGCTTTTCCAGCTCCCGCACACGCACACACACACACACACACGCACACACTTCAATAATTGTTTGAAAAAAAGAAAATTTGAAATAGGCCTTGATCGAACCTTTTGAGAACTCAGGTACGTGCCTCAGGTGAGTTAAAGGTGGTACGTAGGGAACTTACATAGAGATTTTTCAAGATAATCTTCAGCTCCGTAGAGAAGAAATTGTTGTTGAACCTGGCGAAATGTTCATCCGTCTTGACTTTCCGGGCATAGAGCTCACTGAACTGTTTCGCCGACAACAGGCCCAGTACGCTGTCAACTAGGCCATGCACGCCCTTCTGCTCCTCATTGACAATGGCCACATCCAGTTCTGCAAGCGAATTCAGACTCAGACTCAGATTCAAATTCAAATTCAATAACAGGCAAAATATTTAATTAAATGCACTTGGCCAGTGCAGGCAGAGCTCACCCTCGCACCCCTAGCCTACTAGCTCTTCCGTTTGACTTTGTCTGCATAGTTTGCAGCTATTTGCGAATAATTCATGCCAGGTGCTCTGCGGGCTCCAAGAGGCGAGCATGTGTGAACATTGATAAGCTAGAGGCAGACTGAGGACAGCAGACAGTGGACAGCAGACAACGGACAGTTCTGTTGCACCATGACATTGGGGATAATGCCATCATGGCCACAGGGGAGAAGGAGAGAGAGAGAGAGGGAGAGGTAGGGAGAGATATGTGAGACAACGGACAGTGCATGACTTGAAAGTTATTTGGAAGCTTGTTTGTGCCATGACACGGCTCTGGCCATGTTTACCTATGCCAGAGAGAGAGAGAGAGAGCGAGAGAGAGCGAGAGAGAGAGAGAAAGAGAGAGATAGAGGGCGAGCTGGAACATTGCCCCATCGCTCATACGCACCGCTGCCCGGCGTGTTGTCCGCCGATGCGGACTTGAGGGCCTGCACCACAGTCTGGGCCAGATCCATCACGTCCAGGCCGAGGCCATGCAGGTAGTTCGTCAAGGCCAGCACATCGACCAGTTGCAGCAGCTCAAAGATCTCGGTTTTGATGAAGTCATATGCGCGCTGCACCTCCTCGTCGTGCCGATAGTAGTTGTTGACGATGGCCACCACCTGTCGGGCGGGTATCAGCGCCACGAATTCGCTAATGTTTAGGGGCGGGGCTGGATTGAATGGCTCCTCCTGTTCCTTCTCCTCCAGCTCGCGCAGCAGATCGTCGTATTTCGTTGGCTCCTTGGTCGGGCCACGATCCGAGCTGAGCACAATCAAGTCATCCGAGACATTTTCCTCCTTGCTGCTCGAGTGGCTGTCCTCCTCGCTGGAGCTGGACTTGCTCTCGGCGTCTGATGACTGATTGGCTGCCTCTGTCACTGCGCTCGGCTGCTGCGGCGCAGCGCTGACGCCAGCCCAGAGCACGATCACTGCCAGCAGAACGCAGCGATAGCCAAACGATGTTTCGCGTTCCCGTCTCATTTTGCTACTGACCGAGCGAGCGCTGCGCCGAGCTCCTAGTCGGCTATGCGACCCCAACTGTGACGCTTCACTCACTAATTGCGGGCGATTATTTAATTGAGCCATTCAGCTGCCTTTATTAGCATGCTGAGTGTGCATGTGTGTGCGTGTGCGTCACGAGATGTCCGACCAATTGACAGCTAAAGAGCATCAGCTGTGGCCATGCATTATATTTCACAATTCCCTGGAAGAAATTGATTTATACAGCGCATAAATTATGCTTATCTTACTTATCTTGTTTTCCACATTCAATTCGAATGGGACAATAAACGCCAAGGCCCCCGCGGCTCTGATTGAAATCGCGAACATTTCCCGTCCAGTTCGAGCATGGATATCTATTTGACTGTATTATTAAATACACTTCCGCGTATGCAAATCAAAAGCAATTTACAAGAAAAACAAACCGAATGGAGTATGAGTGAGCGAGTGTGTGTGTGTCTGTGTGTGTGAGTGTCATTCACACTTTGACAGCTGTTACTGTATCACTCAGTTAGTCACTGACTGTCATTCATTCTGGCTACAATTCGCTCGCACGTCAAACTGTGCATAAAATATCTTCTATAACAACAGAGTGAGACAGAGAGGGAGAGAGAGAGAGAGGGCAGCGACTGTTGGGCGTGGGAAAGAGAGGCTTGATATATTCATTCGTTCATTCAGCAAGCTAAGTAGGAATAAAATTGTCAATTTTCATGTCATTATTTCATGTCATTCGTTCGTTTCGTTCCTCCATTCCGTTCCGTAGCGTTCCATTCGTGGCGAACGGCGTTCACTTTCGCATGTGACAAGCTGCGACTATCAAATGCACACACACACACATACACCTCTCTCTATATGTGTGTGGGTGTGTGTTTGTGTGTGCTCACATTTATGATTTATTCACTTGGTTTGATTTATTACAAGCCGCTGCTGCCCCCACCCTAATACTATTCCTGTGTGTGTGTGTGTGTGTGTGTGTGTGTGTGCGAGTGCTGGTGTGGGTGTGTAAATTGTGCGCATACAAACCAATAATTGTATCGTTGTCAGCAGTGACAGCTCTCCCCCTCTACCACTTCCCCTCTCCCGTTCACCCTCTCTCTCTCTCTCTCTCCTTCTCTAGTGCCGTCTAGCTTCAGCTGAGGCAATTTTTATACGTACATAATTTGACTTAGCCGTAACTTTATGCAAAGTGGCGATGGTGCCAAATTTCATAACATATGACACTTTATAAATTTGAAACGGCCAGCCGGAAACTCTTGGCAAGTGCCGTAACTTTGGCACGTAACGCGCCAAAACTTGTCCCAGGTTGCCAATGCCCAATGGATGCCTGCTCTTGCCTCTCTCTCGCTCTCCCTCTCCCTCTCGCGCTCCCTCTTGCTGCTGGTCTCTTCTGGCTTGCCGCAACTGTCGCGGCGCAAACTTATAAATTAATTTTGCCACACGAAATACTTTGGCAAGGTCTTGGCATGCCTCAGCTGCTGCTGCTACGCATGGCGAGCCCTCGGCCTAAGGAATTGCAGGCAAGTGTTGCGGTTATGGCCAACTTACTCATAATTAACTGCAGTCCAGCACGGCAGGGGTTGTCGGCCAGCGGGTAGCGGGTGCTTTATGGCGCGCACCTGTGACAGCCAACGCTTGCATACTTTTGGGGTGCAAAGTTAATTTCATGGAGTTCGACGCTTGGCTCACGGCTCCTGGCTGAGGCTCTGGCTGAGTCTATGGCTGTGGCTGTGGCTCTGGCTCTGGCTGTGGCTGTGGCTGGGACTGGGGCTGTTTTTAAAACGTTCGGCGCTTTTGTTTATGTTGCGGGCCAAGAACTCGCATTTTACCGCAAGTGTCAACATTTATTTCCAACTTAACACTTTGGCGTAACATTGCGCTTAATCCGACGCGCCAGAACTTGACTAATTTTGTGCAAAGTTCAGCATTAACATTACCGCAAATTAGCAAAACTTTTCGCACAAACAACAAAAAAAAATGAAAGGAAGCAGAAGTACACACTCTCTCCCTCTCTCTCTCTCTCTCTCATTCGCACTCTCTCGCGAAATAAAATAAATCCAGTTTCAAGCGCAAAACAAAATGAACGTCGAGCCGCCATTTGAGTTGCGGCTGCTGCTGTTGTTGTTGTTGTTGTTGCTGCTGCTGCTGCTGCTGCCTGTTGTCTGTTGTCTGGCGCTATCTGCCTGGTTCACTGAGTGCCATAAATTAACTTGTCCTGGCAACGCCGACAAACTGCTTGCGCTAGCATTTTCCTAGTTGTCGACTGCGACTTGCCAGATTTTTGTTTAATCTGTTACCGCTCCTTGTTATTGTTGTCGCTCTCTCTCTCTCTCTCTTTTTTTCTCTCTCTCTCTCTGAGTTTGAGTTGAGCTTTCTTTTTTTTTGTTTGGTTGCTTTTAATTATGTGCCTCTGCACTGTAAGCATGCCAAATGAGTCGCTGGGCTGGCCAAGTTACCTGTGTGTGAGTGCAAGATGCAAGCTGAGAGTCTATGCAAAATATGTAGAAGAGTATCTTTGAGTAAATTAATTGATATGGTAGAGTATCTCAAGCTAACACAAGTATCTATCAATGAGTATCTTTGAGTAAATTAATTCATCATGAAAAGTATCTCAATTTGACAAAAGTATCTGCTCTAAGATCTGAGAGTATCTGAGAATAATTTAATAATTAAGGAAACGAATCTCAATCTGACACAAGTATTTATATAAGGCAGAGAATTTTTGATGTCAGTTGAAATAGAAAAACCTTTCAAAGTAAGCCATTTTTGTGAAAAATTAAATACAAATTATATATGAAAAAAAAAAAAAAATAATAATAATAATAATAATAACGAGTTAAGATACATATATAAAGAAAATATCTTTAAGTTACACAAGTATCTGCTGGGTGAGAGCGTAGCTTAAAGACAAGGTATTTGAAGATAATAAACCTTTGCGATGACCAACAAGTTTTAGACTCTGAAATCTCCCTGTTCAAGCTAGATTAATTTAAAAGTATAACTTGGGTAGATATCTTTCAGGAACAAAGTATCCCGAAGAGTTTCTGTTCAGAGCCCGATTGTTTTGAAGACTCCAACTTATTTGAAATACCAATTATTTTCTTTCACTCTCTTCAACCTTAAGAAGAAACAATATACATAGCAATATACAATAGTAAACAAAGCAGCTATGCCCCATCCAGGTAAAAGTATTAAGTTTTAAATTTAAGTACAAACTTTTTAAACCAATAAAAATATAGCTGAAATTGCTGCAAAGCTCCTATTCGATCGATACAGAACCAAAGCCGAGCTACGAAATTAATTGATAAATTGAAAATAATTCAAATGAAATTCAGAATTTCATCAAAAATTTTGGGCATATTTTAATTCAGTAAAGTCCATGAATGCCCATTGATTGGCAAATGGCTTACATTTTGCTCTCTCTGCTTTTTGTTTTTGTTTTGTTTTGCTTTGTCAATTTTGGGCATTTATTTATGGGTTTCATGATTCATCCGAGCACTTAGCAAACGTCACACTAAAAATGACATTTCGTTTGTCAGCCGCAACTGTCCACAGAATGTCAGCTTTGATTTTGCTTTTGCTCCTGATTTTGATTTTGATTTTGATTCGAATAAAAGTTAAATAAAAATACTTGGAAATAGCTGTGCATATCTGGCAATACCTTGATGGCCTGTCGCTGCTATTGTGTGTGTGCGTGTGTATGTGTGTGTGGGGCTAAAAATATTTCGATAATTTTGGATGATTTTGGTAGCAATTGTTGTTGCGCTGCTCGTCTATCTATTTATCGTCTGTTTGCCTGACCGCACACAGGTGAGAGACAGGTGAGTGGGGGGGGTTCGCCGATGCTAACCCAGTGACATTTAAACCTGGACCCACACCTGAAGCTGGACCTGGCCATTGTGCCCCAGCCCTGCCGCACGCGCACAGCGTTCAATCAATTGTTTTTACAGCTGGCGGCGGAAGCAGACCGTGGGGTGGTTGGGTTGAGCGGTTGGCTGGGTAGCTGTTTGGTTGGCGCTTTTGAAGCGCAAAGTTTGCTACGCTTTTGACACGTTTCGCAAATATTTGAGCACGTCTAAAATGGCGCAACGTTCGCGGGGTGCTCATATTTTGAATTTGAGGCCCAGCCTCCTGCCTGGCTCCTGTTGCCTGCTGCCTGGCTGCTGCTGCCTGCTGCCTGGCTCCTTCTGCCATCTGGCATCGTCTTGCCCCACTGTCGTCGCCAGCTCGTGGGCAGCTCCTGGACAGCTCCTGGCCAGGGCGTTGCGTGCCAGCGCGTACTTTGCCCTTGTCCATGGCTTTAATTAATTTTCGCTTCCGTTAACAATTTTTATGTGCGATTTGCGGATTTGAAAGGCGGACAGAGCTGCTTTGTACAGCTGCTTCGTGCATGTGCTGATTTCGTGTTTATGCCTTCTTTAATTTGCCACTAATGCCCGAACAACTATTTGAGTAGTCGTATATGCTTGCTATGCCATTTGTGGCACAGAAATATTTGCCGGATACATGCGATTAGATTGGCCCAGATTGCAGTCCAGCAGCAACAACAACAACAACAAGTGTATGGAAAGGGCAAAAGGAGCGTGCAACAAGTTAATTACGCCATTCGAGCTGCTATTCAGCTGAATATTTATTGTGATTTTATTTTGATTATTGCTCAAATTATTTGGCATTCCCACTGCGCCAATTGGCGCTGCAGATGCCGAGCAAGTTAAATAAATAACAAAATGCCAGCAAGGAAGTACGAAAATAATCGGAAAGTCTTTTGAAGTTCCAAAGTAAAAGCAGCGACAACGTCAACGATATAAAGTTGGCGCTTTTTGGCTTTGACGCACGTAGCAGCCGATTTCAAAGTTTTTCCAACAGTCTATGTGTGCGCGTGTGTGTGTGTGTGTGTGTGTGTGTGTGTGTGTGTGTGAGTGAGTGTGCCTGGAAAGCCAAAAAGGGAATCGACATCAACAACAAGCAGAGCCAGAGTCGTGGCTTGGTCTTTGCCTCTGCTGCAGCGCTTTTATTAAGCTTATAAATTTTTTATTCAAGACTTTTTACTTTGAACGAGTTGCACGCAGCTCGCGGGCAAAACAGAAGAGGGAGAGAGAGAGAGAGAGAGAGAGAGTGGGGGAGGCAGAGAGCAAGTACGAGACTCATGTGACATTTATTTGAGTTTTTCCATTGAATGCTGCCAGTAAATCATGGCCCAATTTCTGACACGAAGCCCTTGCCAAACTCCCCGTCATAAATTATGAAATCGTTAATGCCACACTAACTAAAATAAACTAAAAACACACACGTTTAGACATTTCATTTCATTAAATGCCCAGCGGGCTGCAAATATATTTGAAATTTTCAATAACCCAATCTAACTGGTGGAGGGGGAAGGGGAGGGGGAGGGTGAGCGGGAGCGTGGGCAGTGGAAAGCTATAGCATGGAGGCCTGTTTGGCTTTGGGCCACATGATCTAACAACATCGGACACAGCATTTAATAACGTCCACTTGCCCTGGCACTAAACTCGCTGCTGTCGCTTCGCATATCCGATTTCAATATTTGCCAACTGAACAACTGAAATCGAATCGAATCGAATCGAATCGAATCGTTGCCCTGACAGCTTTTCAAGCCTTCAATATTTAACCAACTGCTGCCCTTTTGACATGGACATGCTAAGCGTAAATATTGATGGCAAAGTAACTAAATCGGCTGTCAAACTGCTTTTGGGCTCAATCGAGATATGCAGCTAGTGTGTGTGTGTTAGCCCAACTGATTAATTTGTTATAAGTTTACTGATGTGATTGAGAATAAATTGTCAAAAAAAAAAGTAAATAAAATAAAAGAAAGAAAAGAACTGTTTTTATGACTTTTTAAGTATTTATACATATACAAAATATATATTAACTTATATTTAGATATATATACGAAAAAGTAGTCCATAGAAGAATGATTTAATAGCTATAGCTGACATTTTCATACGGCTACAACTATGAAGTCCAGATAGGATAGATATATCGCTTTGAATATTGCTTGCGAAATAACGGATCTTTAATTTAAGCTGCAAAGTTTGTGGTTGAAATAAGCTGTGGAACTGTTTTGGTTTCATTTTTTAGTTTTTAAATATTATTAAATATTAAAAAAATATTTTAAAAATAAATTACTTAATTTTGCATTAGTTTAAACATCACTCTAACAATCCGCGTTTAAATTTTTTCGATATCCCCAATAGTTCAGATTTTATAGTTCAACAAACTTTATTTTGAGGTGCTGGTTGAAATAAGCTGTGAGCCACTGTAGATAACTATTTATATCAAGAAATAATTGGAAGTTTATAGAAGCATATGAAGTAATTTTATGGAGTATAATAATATACATGTATAGCTATTTCTTCTAGGCTGATTAAATAGCTTTTAATATATAATTCGCTATAAGTATATATAGGAAATGTTTCCTTCATTGAACATTACTTCTTAAACATGTTTTCAAGATGACTCTAGTAGCTGATTCTTCCCTTTAATATATAAAATATCATATATATGTATTATGATGCTTACAATCAACTACGATTACATTCGCTTAGCCATTCCGCCAGCTAGAAAAAATGCTATACTTAGCACAGAAAACTTATGGCTCTCTCTATAAACGAAATAATATGCAAATTAATTTGTTTGGCCAAGCTGCTTTTGCTGTTGATGGCCAGAAGAGGCGAGGAGTGAGCTGGCTTTTAGCTAAACTGATCCACTAAATCATAGATGCCATCAAATGCTATTTCTGCAGGTTTTATTCAATTTGTAGCACCCGGCGTATGCGTAATAATGTTGGCGCTCGGACGCCTCACGTGCGGCATATAAATTGCTTAGTTTTATCATGCCTCAAAATTGGTTCCGCCGCCCCTTTTGTTGCCAAAGAGGTGCAAATTGCGTTTGTTTTTATGCTCTTGACAACTGTCAAAATAGTTAGCCAGCAAATGGCTCAACTGGGCTGGACACACGCACACACACAGGGGCATTCATAAGGTATGACACCAAAGGAAATCAATTTCCATATGCAAAAGTTTTTAGTGCACGTGCCGGCCATGGCCGAAATCGAATTTCATCCATAAAATATTCAAATTGCGCTGTAGCATAAACGTCGCATAAACATTTACTCTACTTTTTTTCTTGTTTTCGTCTTCCTGCTCAAAGAGATGTGTGTGAGTGTGTGCGTGTGTGTGTGCATACTGTATAACACACTCACACTCGATCAGGTTTGAACAGGTAGTTTGGCCTTTTACATCCACTGCCCCACTCTCCCTGTCACTTTCTCTCCCTCTCCCTCTCTCTCTCTCTCTTTTTAGTTCTCTGCTCACACCTAGCGCATAAATTTTTATGTTAAAACGCCAAAGCCGTAGGCGGCGTCCAGTTCTACCGAGTTCGATCGCTTAATATGTCCCGTGGCAGAAATTCAATTTGCAGCACATCCGCAACGGCAGAGAACTGCGAGCACAGAAAAAAACGGTAAATGGTGTTGCCTTTAATGTCCAAAAAGTGCAAATGTGTCGGCGCTCTGCCAGCGGGTCACAAAACAAAGCGCACAAAAAAACGGCCGCTAAGCCCACCTTCCTCTCTCTCTCTCTCTCACACACAGACACACACACATTGACTCACATTTACCGTTACATTTGTTGGCCACTTTGGTCACTTTGTTGCCGTCGCTCGTGAATAGTTGGGGCAGTCTGGGCTTTGGCCAGTTTCGCCTGCCTTGTGGCTGGCAGCGAAAGCGTTTGATTGAAAACTGATTTCATTATGATGCATTTGGCCTTTTTAATTGAATCTCTAAAGTGTTTGTGTGACTCTCACTCTCCCACATTCTCTCTCTATCTCGCTCTGTTTCAATCTATGCGTTGCCTTGACTACGCGCTCAGTCCCATTTACTCCTTGCAAATTAGTTGCGGCATTTTCTTTGCCGTCGGATGCAAATTTATTTGGAATGCTGCGAGAACAACAGTTGGCCAGAGCTCTGTGGAATTTTAAGAAGCAACGCTGTTACCCCCCACTCCCACTGGAATTAAGCCGCTTATGGCCAGCCGCTTGGCTCTTGTTTTTAAATGCGCGGCATTCCGTTTCCGTTTTCGTTGCCTTTGCCGTTGCCTGGACTCGCATCTTTTGGTCGAAATATAACGATGTTGCCGCCGCTGCTCAAGTGCACTTGTGCTTGCCACAAATGGCTGTTGTCCGCCCTCGGCCGGCACGCCCCGTCGCAGCACACCTTTTATGCTAAATATCCCTTTAGCGGGGGCTGGGGCGTGTCTTGGCGCCGTTGATGTTCTGCATCAAATTTCAGAGAACTTGATGTCGGCACCCAGAGCGACAGGCTGAGGTGTCGCTGTCGCTTTGGGTTTGGGCTGGGGTCTGGGTTCGGGTTGGGTTTCGGTTTGAGGTCGCCGCAAAGTGCGCCAGAGACATTTGCATAATGCCCGGGAGCAGGAGCCCGCCCGAAATGCAAATGACTACAAATTAAATGTGGCCAGAGTGCATCAAACTACAAGCAAACACACACACATAGACACATAGACACATAGACCCTGGTCAGACTGAAACCCAAGACACAACAGTAGTAGCCCGATCAAGTCATGTCTCAGGCCGTTAGATTGTCATAACAAATATATGTATATATATATATATATATCATTCGTTAGTCAGCTGATCCACAACACTTTTCCCTTTCCATTTGCTTCTCCATTCCGGAATGAGCGCAAAGAAGTTGGAGCAGGTCTACAAGTGCGTGGATGCCAAGGCGCAGCTGGCTGTCTATGATGCCGTGCCCGTGGACCGCGACACCTTCTGGCGGTGGAATGAGGAGGCATCGCGCAACACGACCAGTGGCCATGAGATTATGAGAATCAGCTGGCTGAACAAAACGATGGCCTTCACGCATCGCGAGCAGCAGCTGCTCAGCATCCACGGCCTATTCCCGTACGCCATCTACAGCCTGGAGCAGCAGGTGAAGGTGTGCCAGCAGGGCTTCGCCAGATTCACCACGCCCTTCCAGAAGTATCTGTTCCTGTCCGACATGGAGGCGCGCAACAGGCGGCTCTTCTACAATGTGCTGATCAGTGACCCGGACACATACATGTCGATCTACAAGGCCAACGAGTGCCCCAACATGATCAAGAACTTCGGCATGCTGTACACGAACAACCGCGGCATGTACGTCACCATCAAGGATCGGGGCCACATCTACAATGTGCTGCGCAACTGGCCGCTGCGCCACTGCGTGCGCTACCTGATGGTGACCAATGGCCACTGCGTCATGAACATGGGCGACTTCGGGTCGAGTGGGGCGCCCGTTGTGTTCTACAAGCTGTACGAGAATGTGGTCTATGGCGGCATGAATCCCGACTGCTGCCTGCCCATTATGATGGACGTGGGCACGGACAACGACTGCCTGGTGAAGGATCCACTCTACTTGGGGGTGCGCCAGCCCCGCACCACCGGAGCCGCCTTCGATGACTTCTTCGAGGAGTTCACCGTGGCCGTGCTGCGCGTCTTCGGTCCGCGCGCCGTCATCCAGACGAAGGACTTCAGCCCCAAGGAAACACTGAGCATGCTGGAGAAGTACCAGAGGCGTCGCTGCTACATGGACATCAGCCTGCAGCTCTTCGGCACCTGCGGCCTGGCCGGCCTGCTGGCCGCCCTCACGATCACCGAAATCAAGCTCCGGGCGAATCAGTTCCTCTTCTACGGCATGGAGAAGTTCAACATCGGCCTGGCCCGCATGTGCGTGGCGTATCTGAAGCGCCAGGGACTCGATGACGCTGCGGCGAAGCAATGCATCTGGTTCTGCGATAGCCATGGACTGATCGTGAAGCAGCGTGGCGAACCCAAGGTGCCCGACGAGCTCTTGGAGTTCGCTCACGATTTCGAGGCCATTGGCACACTGCTGGAGGCCATCGAGAAGCTTAAGCCGACTGTCCTGGTCGGCTGCAGTGCGGAGCCGCAGGTCTTCACCAAAGAGGTACTCAGGGCCATGGAGCAGAGCTGCCAGATGCCCATCATATTCGCCATGTCGCGGCCCCTGCCCCTGGCCGAGTGCTCCGCCGACGATGCCTTCGTCTACACGAAGGGCCGCTGCATCTTCATATCGGGCTGTGATTTGCCGCCCCTGAAGTACGCCAACAAATGGTATCAGCCGGGCTACTGCACCGATATTTACATACACACCGGCCTCACGCTGGGCATCATGCTGACGGGCATGACCACGGTGCCGGAGGAGATATTCCTGATAGTCGCCGAGCGGCTGTCCAACCTGGTCTGGCCCACCGACCTGGCCAAGCGCAACGTCTACCCGCCCCAGAGCAAGTTCAAGTGCGTGAATCTCCAGATAGCCGAGGCCGTGTTCTCCTACGCTTACCGACATAGCCTCGCCACGCTCTGGCCCGAGCCGAGCGATCCCATGGCCTACATAAAGAGCAAGCTCTTCAACCCCCAGTACTCCCCCAGCATTCCCGAGCTCTACTGCACCGGCGATCAGCACGTTGGCACCACCGAGTCGAAGCAATACTACCAGGAGCGCATATAGTTCTTACCCCCGCCTATCGATTAAATAATTAATAAAAGCGCAACTCAAATTGCATATCTTTGGTATGGCAATTATTTGGCTGCGGCGCAGGCTTTCCGGGATCGCCTTGAGTGGCTCAGTCTAGTCACAGTCGCAGAGCAATTAGCTGCATGCACAGTTTTACATGTCAACACATGTCTGCATGTGTGTGTGTGTGTTATTGACCCCCGGCTGGGGCTCGAGCTTGAAACTATTAAAAACAACAATCCCAATTGCAGTTGTATTGTATAATAAATTGAAACAACCACCGTAAAATGGCACAAAACAAAGCCGCAACAAAGAGGCAGCCAAATTAAATTGCATGCGCATGTGTGTGTGCGAGTGTGTGTGTGTGCCAGTGTGTGTGTCCGTGCCTGCCATTGACAGGTACTCCACTGGGAAGCGTGTTTTTTGTGTACTCTCCCTCACTCTCTCCCTCTCACTCTCCCTCTCACTCTCTCGGCGTCTCATGTGAGTTTCATTTCATTTATCAATATGCCAAATGAAATATATACAGCAACTGCCTGCTCCCCTTCTGCCCCCCTCCATTTCTCCGTGCCTCTATTTGCGGTTAACAACGCGAAATGACCTGAGGTCAGGCAATCGCCTTTGCCCAGCTACAGCTAATTGGAAAACTTACATACATACATATAACTATGGCATTTTTTCAAAATACTAGTTAAATGTCTCTATTTGCTGCCCGGAATCGTGCTTTGATTAATTGTCGCCAGTTCGAGCAAAGTTTGATTAAGTTAATATGGGGCATAACATATTATTATGCTGCATATAGAACTATACTGTGGGGACCCAATTATAGCTGAGAATAAAAACCTTTTTTGTATATTAAGTTTGACTGGAAAATGATGTAAGGCTATAAGACTACGGCTGAATGTTGAGTATACGCAGCGTGATCTTTGGAAATCTTGTGAAATATTTCTATTTTTTGAATAGATAATATTAATATAACAATATTAATATTATTAGAAAAAATATGTATATTTTTATATACATACAGAATAATTTAACATATTAAGTTATAAGATCAAAAAGTGATTCACGAATTTTTATATATTTTTATGTATAATTTATATTAATTTATTTATTGAAGACGATTGGCCTACATTTTATTAAAAATAAATTGTTTCATTTAAAATTAAAAAAAAAAAAAATAAAATAAAAATAAAATAAACAAAAAAAAAGTTAATATAAAAAAAATAATAATAAATATAAAATTAAAACATATACAATATACAACGTAAATAAAGACAAAGAAGAGGTATATTAATGATATCACCAATACAGTAAAACCATATTATTTGTTATGCCCCAATTCGTAGTAAAATATATTCAGTTTTATAAGCTATTCTATTCCAGCAATCACTGACATCTCTGCGTTCAATTTACATACAAATGCTGAAATTCTGTAATTCTGTAAACCCACAATATTGAACAGTCAAAGTAAATTAGAGGCAGCCTCTTCATACCTACCCTTTCGTAGCTCTTGCCGGTGCAAATTGAACTAAACATTTGTAGTTAAGAGCCTGAAACAAAACTCTATTTACCCAAAGCATAAACAAATAAGTACTTACACAGAAATCTACTTAGCACCCTCAGAGGAAGAAGGCAGACGAAGGTGGCCCTGGTCCTGCCAGCCGTAAATGTTAAATATGTTCTTAGACTTAAGCTCCGGGAACAATTCACAACTGATGCTGCCGCCAGTTAAGGAAAAGTTTTTAAAGTATGCACCTGGCCAGCGCAAAGGTAAAACGCAAATGGGACTATTATGAATGGTTTGATGTGCGGGAGCACTGGGAATATGGGGATGTAAAGAGCGCAGACTTTGGCTTGATATTTTTACTCAAGAAAATTACAATATCATTTACAGAGTCTATAAACGAATAAGACCTTTAAGCTAAGGCTTAAAGCCTCAAGCACATTTTTTTTTTTTTTTTTTTACACCTGCCCAAAATTGAAAACAATCATTTTCTATTAAAGAATCTTATCACATTTATTTACTGCATTTTTTCTTTTTTTTTTATGTTTACAGCTAAGTTTTTTTGTTTAATTGTAAGTTTTCATAATTATTTACTTTTATTTCCATTTTTTTTTTACGAAAGTTTTAAATAGCTCATGATACGTTCTTCAGGGCAGCTGTGTTTAAATTTTTTTCTTTTTCATTTTTATTTTGTAGTAATAATTCTTTATATATATATTTATTTATGATTAGTTTACCATAGACAGAAAACTGTATACATATGTAAATGTATATATGCAAATGTACTTCAAGCGCGAATTAGTATTAATTTTTTTTTGTAATTTATTTTATATTTATTTTATTGTATGAATACTTTGTAAAACGGGGTTCTCCTATGGTACGCCTCGAATAGTATATAATTTTGTTTTTGTATTTAGTTTTTACAAGGATTTGTTGTTGTTACTATTTTAACTATATAAAGAATATATATATATGTGTGTATATATATACTTATATGTATATATATTTTGAGTTTATATTAAATATGTAATTATTTACTTTTTATATTAGTTGTTTTTGTTTTTGTTGCTGCTTTTATTTGTTTATTTTTCTTTTTATTCAAATACCGACATTGCAATTTGCTTCATTTACGGGTCATCATATTTTTATTTGCTCAACATCATGTGATTGTCATACAAAACATTTCACATAATCTTTGAATTATTTACAATAAATCGAAATCAAATGGTTTACCAAAAGCAAAAGAAACTTGTGGATCAAGTCAGAAGCTCAGAGCATGATTAGCTGAAAAATACATAGAAATATTTGTTGTTTTTCACTTTTATTTTTAATATTTTTATTTTTATTTTTTTTTTGTAGTTCATTTACAATGGTTAGATCCGAGGATTAAGCTAAAACGTTTCTGTATTTCAGTTGCTCTATTTGGGAGTGTGTGGATAATTTCTAGTTGGAAACATTAAAATTTTGGTTTTGTGGCTTTTGCTGAGAAAACTTTTAGAAAAATATTTCATTAATTTACGTAGCATACATATATGTATGTATGTATGCATGTATATATATATTAAGTACATATGGATTATCTGTATATATGCACTTCTTCGATAATGTCGCCAGGCTTGTTGCCTTGGCTCATCGTTCAGAGAGAAGCGTTTAGTTTTCCATTTATGTATGTGTGTGTGTGTGTGTGTGTTTGTGTTTGAGTGCGTTCCAAATGCATTTCAATCTATTGCTGCTGGCAGTTCTATTAATATTTCTCTTGTATAATCGTTTAATAAGTTCTTCTACTTTAACATGCCTGACTGCCATTTCGAGATTTACTAAAATGTATTTGCCACACCAACTGACTTATAGCTATGGTTAAGTATCCCTAAATATATATAGATATATGTGTATGAGTGTGTGTGTGTCTCTGTGTGTGTGTGAGCATGTTGGTCTCAATGCAGTAACTATGTGTATATGCATATATATTGCTTATAGTAAACATCAGGCTAACGCGCCATCTGTACAACAACGGCCCGAATGCCGTTAGCGTGTTTTCATTTAGCCGTTAAAAAAGTCGTCTCTCAAATCAAGGATAAAACTAAATACACGTTACACTTAATGTACGGTTAGAGTTCTGCGATTACAACTAAAGCAGCGCTATGTACAAACTCGCCTTAACCTAGCTGAAGTTGGGCTGATTTCTAGAAGTATTTGTTGAAATTTTGGTTCCGTAAAATACCGAGTTTAGTATTTAAACTTTTGTTTTTGTTTTCTTGTCTACGAACTATTTATACATAGCTATTCGTATAACTAATACTAGAATTATTAAACAAATATTGCTAGTTAATATACAAATTCGTTTAAGATCTTCCCATGGCCAAGCGACGTTGTCTCTGTTCTTGTTTTTGTTTTTGTCTTTTATTTTATTTCTTTCATTTTCTTCTGTTTCGCATATTTGTATTCGATTTGTGCCGTTCGCAATGCACAAAACATCTAAATAATATATACACAAACTGAGGCAAGAAAATGTTGAGCTCAAATTGAATATATGTATATATATATACATATACTTATATGAGTGAGTGTGTGTGTGAGTGTCCTGTAGATGGTTGTATTACGAGTAAATATCTTAGCATAATTTAGTATCATTTTGTTATTTGTTTTCTTTCATATTTTCGTTTCGTTCCTTGTTGAAGCAATCGCAGTCGCAATTGAAATAGAATTAGAATTAGAAATAGAGACAGAGACAGAGAGTGTGAGTGTAAGAGATAGATAGAGCGACTCTCTGTTCCATGTAAAACCGTATTTTCCATTTTTCATTATGGCAGGATCCTTTTGTTAGTAACTTTTTAGCGTTTACTCTTTACACTTGCTTAGCGCCTTCTCCACTTCATTCTGGCTATATATATGGGTGTATGTATGTATGTATATGTTTTCGGTGTACTTTCATATGGAAATCAATCAAATGTGGTTGTTCGGTTTGTGAGACTTTTGCTATTTGATATTTGCTGTTGTTAATTTGAATGCCAAACGAAGAGCACTAAACAATATATATATATATATTGGTGTATATATATGTGTGTGTGTGTGTGTAAATGAAGCAAATAAAAACACATATTGAAAACATATTGAAATATTGTCTTTCAAAAGCTTAAAAATTTCAGTCTTTGTAGTTGGTTGCTCGGCTCTTGTCACTGCTTTCTGGGTGCTGATACTCTCCATCCATTCGCTGCTGCTGCTGCTCGTTGCTGTTGTTGTTGCTGTTGCTGTTGCTGTTGCTCTGGCTAGCTGTAAGCAAACGAAATGGCAAACATGGAAAGCAAACATTAATATCCATTTGTATATTGGCCAGGATTAGACGTGGCTCGAGCCAGAGCCAGAGCCAGAGCCAGAGCCAGAGCCTGAGCTGCAGCTTCAACTTACTTCGACTAGAGACTTTTAGAAACTAGTGCACAGGGCTAGCAGAAACACGAAAATGTACAAGTGCTGGCCAAAACTGGGGCGTGCGCCCGCCGACAAGAACTCGGAGCTGTACAAGTACTCTGAGCGTGGGCAGCATGGTTTGAGAGGGAGCAGAAGAGGCACAGAAGAGGGCAAAGGCCATGAGTTAATTTTGTTGGGATTTGTGTATTAAGGGGGGTTGGGGGCAGCTGGGCAACTAAACTGAGTTGACGTCGCTGTCGAGCCGCATACTCACTTCTGGGTCAGACCAGGGCGTCGTTGCTAAACACATCGTTGACATGTTTGCCATTGCTGCTGCTGCTGCTGCTAGAGCTGCTGCCGCTGCTGCTGCTGCCGCCGTTGCTGCTTGTTGCTGATTTGTCCTTGAGGCCGCATTGCTACAAGCAAAATAAAATAAGAAAAACGCCACAAATGTAATTAGATTCGAATTTCGTGAATTGCTAACGGAATAACATGGAAATTAGGCGCAGGAATCAACGATTTGCATGCAAAATTAATTAAAACAATTAACGACAGCTGCCGCCAGTTGTGAAATGTATATTTAATTGCTATGGATTTGGCCTACCTCCTGCTTGGCCTGCCACTGCTTCATGGCTGATTTGTATTTCTCGAACTCGTTGCACCAGTGCGAGTAGATCTTCTGGTAGTCCTGCTTCTGCGAAGGAGGCGAGCATCTAAAGCGTGAGAGAGGGAGAGAGGAAAGCACAATAAGTTATCGTCGGGAAATTACATTTGCAGCCAGACCACAAACATAGTCAGAAAAGTCGAAAGTTTCCACTTTCTAATTGCGCCACGGATATTTTGACGCCCGAGGCTCGTAAATTCAAATGGGGTTGCTCCACTCACCTGTGCGCATCCACGGTGACGCCGTAGCTGCAGAGCAGGGTGCCATCCAGATAGCTGTCGTATCGGCCGCCATCGCCCTCATTCACAGCCAACAATACCAGGCCGCCTTCGTTGGTCTCGATGTATTTCGTGGGCGTGTAGCGCACCTCGTAGCTGCAAGGAGGGCGAGAAACAGAGAGTGGGAGAGTGGGTGAGTAAGTGAGTGAAAGAGTCTTGCAGAGATAAGGAGATTTTCTATTTGCTATATTCCAATTTTCCATTTTCCATTTTCAGTTTGGTTTGCTGCGTGAAAAAGTGTCTCATTGGCGACGCACAATAAAAATCAATATAAACTGTGTGTGAAACTTTCGCAGCGCCAGCTGAAACTTTTTCCATTACGGACAGCCAGAGCGACGGATCCGCCCTGTGCCGCTGCGGTACCCGGCCAAAATAAGCGTAAACGCCAAACAGCGAACGGACTTGAGCAACATTTTAAAGTGTCAATTTACCGCAGCATTGGCAGCGTTTGGATTTAGAAGCTGCTTCCATGTGGGGGTGTGGGGTTGGGGGTGTTTTGGGGCTGGGCTGGGCTGGGCTGGGGATGGGAGCCAAGCAAAGTTTCGTTTGCACTTCCGATTTCATTATTTGCTTTCAATGCTCATTGGCTCGGCTCAGAGCAGGCAAAGGCTGTCCAAAAATTCAATTACCCTGCCTCTACTCACCGTCCCTTCTCCGTGGAGTGATGGTACCAGCGCGTCTGCTTCTTGCGCAGCACATCGGGCATCTTGACGAAGCAGGAGAGGTGCAGCGTCTGGCCGTAGGAGGAGGTGACGCGCTTGCGCAGCACGCTCGTGTCGCAGATGCCGGACGTCTCGTTGGCCACGTCCTGCAGCAGGCCCAGCTGATACGGCCGGCAGGCATTCACCTCCTTGTCCCAGCCGCAGTACGGATCGGCCACGCAGCGGAAGCAGCTGTCGTAGCGACGCGCGCACATGGCCAAGTCGATCTGCTTCACCTGATGGTCGGTGGCCAGGTAGAGCGAGGCCGTCTTCTGGCTGAGCGTCAGCTCCCGTATGGGCTCGTTGCGTGGCGACGCCTCAAAGATGTCCACCAGATTCGAGTGGCGTTGGCCGTAGTGCATGAACTGCACGATTTTATAGATGTGTCCGGTGCTCGTGGCCACAAAGTAGACCAGAAACTCTTGGTTCAGTTTATCAATGCGTATTCTAGAGAGAGAGAGAGAGAGAGAGAGAGAGAGTTGAGTTGATAAATCGCACAAGTCTCCTCAGTGCCGACAGTTTTTGTGCAACAAATCTCAAATGCACGCGACTTGGCTAACTTTTTCCTCCTCGCTAGCTTTCAGCTTCTTTTCCTTCTTCTTCTTCTTTCTGTGTGCAGCAGCAAAACAAAGCGTTTAACTAAAAGCATATCCTGCGGCGCAATGTTCATAAGTTCCGGCCAAGTTATTTTACAAGTCGTTATGCCACACAACAACACTCGCAGCAGCAGCAGCAGCAGCAGAAGCAAGAGAGGAAAAAAAGAGCAGGATTTTTATGCTGTCAGTGAGCGAGTGCTCCCAAATGTCAGCATTGGCCTGACTGTTGTCCTGGCTCTGGCTCCGGCTCTGTCTGTTGGCGGTTGGCTGTTGGCTGTTGGCTGTGGCTAGTGCAGCGAGTGGTGCACTGTATAAACTTGGCAAATGTCAACAGGCTGAGGCGAATACGTGGCTGCTTGCCAAGGGGCCGCCAGAGGCAACTGTAGCTGCAGCTCCGGCTCCTGCTCCAGCTCGCTAATGAATACATTTACACATTTTACTTACTTGTCGACGACGAGGCGGGTGAGTATAACGTCTCGTTTGTAGAACACCGGATTGCCAAATTCATGATCGACCGCCTTGTCCATTAGCGGATGTTTGCGTATGAAATTTAACACCGAGTCCGGCAATGTTGCGGTGTCGTTGTGGCATGTGCCCGGACGTGGCTCCGGCACTTTCGAGTTCAGCACGGGCAGCCAGGCGCTGTTCGATGTCGCCTGCTCCTTGAACTTGCCTGCAAAGCAGAAAGAGAAACTGAATGAGAGTGGGCAAGAGCAGGAGGGGACACGAAGAGAGTGGTTTATTTTATAGGTTGCATAAATGTGCAGCGCTGAAAAGTATGCTATGTTAAATTTATGTGTGTCAGCGCTGTGGTAAATGATAAATTACAGAGCTCTCTGCGCTGATTTGTGGCCCCGGGCCACAGCCGGAGTCTGGCCAAAAGTAAAACAGTTCGAGCTACTAATTACACACACACACACACACACAGACGCATACATAGTGAGAGTTGAAGTGTTTGCTGCATAATCATTTGTTTTTCATAATTAATTACTTTGGCAATAGCTCGACTACATTTTTTCACACATTGCTAGAGCTTTTTTTTATATTTTATATAGATGTATTTATATAGATATGTATATATGCATGTGTGTGTGTTGCAACATGCCCGCAAAACTTTTCATAATGAATTTTAAGTGTATGCCAGATTTTTTGCTGCCATTCGCCTTTTGGCGCTGTGTCGACTGTCTGCCGTCTGCCGTCTGCTGTCGTCCGTCGGCTGGCCTAACTGAGTGAGATGAGTGCTCTGGCACAGCTCCATGCACACAATTTTTATGGTGTTAATGAACTTTTGAGCAAAGTGCTGTCACACACACTCACACACACACACACACACGCACACATAACGGGAATTTGCTCCACTTGAATTTGGCAACAGAGTTGGAAAACAAATTTATGTGTGTTATTTATAGATACAGTAATCACACGCTAATAAGAATTGGCATAAATATTATGGAAAAATAAGAAAATTATTTTTTTTTTTGAATTGGAAATTAAAAATTCTAAGTTTAACTTGCAAATAATTGAGCTCTAGTGCCATATGCAAATATAAATTATCAAATATTAATTAAAAAATATAATTACTTAATAATATAATAAAATCTAAGCTTTTATATAGTGTCTAATTATTTTAAGGAACTTCAAACTAAAGTAAAGCCATTGAAAATATATTTGTTTTTAAATAACTCATGTCTTTAAAAATCTATTTATTATTTTCATTATTATTTATTATTTATTTTCTATTATTTAATTTACTTAAAAAAAAGTCTTTTTTGTACTACTTACTTGATCACTACACCAAGAAAATTTTATATTATATTTATGAAAATTATAAATTATTTTTTAGAAATTTATTTATTATTTAATCAAAATGATTGCCACATTTTCATTATATAAATTTTCAATACTCTTGAACCAAGCTGTACTCTCAGTCTCCCTCTATCTATCTCTTTCTCTCTCTAATCTAAATTTATATGTAGGCAACTTTGCTCGATCCTTCGCAAATGTTATTCAACAGCAATTGCTAACGGAAATGAGCTTCAGAAGCTGCCACAAAATCAACAAATGTCGCTGCTGCTGTTGCTGCCGTCACCTCAGACATTTCGTACAGTGAATTTAGCATGAGAAATGAGAGTGGGTGGGGAAGATCACAATATATGCGCATATTGTGGCTGAGGAGACTGCCACTAGGATTAAAGTATATGACATGCATTTCGGGGTGCATGCCAGACTTTGTTGCATTGCAAATCGCATGCGTTTGGATTGCGTGTGGCTGGCAGGCGGGCAAACCGTGCAGCAGGAGCAGCAGCTGTACAGGTACCGGTGGGCTGTTAGCACCTGTCACGCATATCTAGTTACCGTTAACCATGCAGCACGCCAGCAATAGCAGCAGCAGCAGCGGCAGCGCCAGTCGAGCCGTTTTGTAGCAAATGTTAAAGCACTTAAAGCCGCAGAACGAGCCCCAGTGGCAGGCACATCAATTCAGCTCGCACCATTTAACGCTAAAATGCCAAAGCTTCTCTGCACGCCTCACACACACGCACACACACACATGCAGCACCTGTGAGCGTAATTTCTTCCGGCAGCTGCAGCCCTACGTAATGGGAAATGCTGGAAGAAGTCAAACGTAGCCGCATGCACGTTCGTAAAAATGGCGCCGCAGAGAATTATTGCCAATGCAATAAATCTCACGCTTACACTCGCAGACGCTGACGCCGACGCCGACGCCGGCACAGACACAGGCATAGTAGGCACACCCACTGGCCCGCCCTGCCGACACAGACACACTCACTCACACACACATATATATGTATATATTTCATGCAGTCACCCACTAACCTTCAAAGGCCGCATTGATATCCCGGATATCGTAACTGCAGACTGCCGAACCAATCAGTCCGTTTGTATTCGTTGTAAACGTGGCATAGAACTTGCTATCGTCGTTGGGCATCTTGTAGACGGATTGTATTTCGTTGAAGTAGAAGGGGAACTCGCTCGAGATGCTGCAGTTCATGCGCGCCTTCAGATACGTCGCCCAGTTCTGGCTGATCATGTACTTGCCCCCGCGATCGTTCTTGCAGACGCGTGCCACACGCGAGTAGACGGCCTTGCCGCAGTTGATGTACTCCACGGCATGCTCGCGGAAGAAGAAGTAGACAAAGTCCCCAATGTCAAAGGAGCCAACGAAATTTGGTTCTGCAAAATGAAAAATGGAAATGGATTGAAGAGAAAAATATGTTAATTACGGCCAAATTTTGGAGTAAACGAAATTCACATTATTTAAAATGAAGAATTTAATTATTTTTTATAATAATTATATAAAATATATTTTATTTTACTTTTGCTGAATTTATAGTACATGAATTATAATACTTTAAGAGGTCATAAATATTATAATTCTTTATATTTATTCTACAAATCAATAACAATTTTTTGACATTTTTACTGTATTCTATTTTATGTGTATATCTTCTTCTTTTTAATATAATAATAATCTGAAAATGGCTATAAAAACCAAAAACTTGTTTATTCGTTTGATTTGAAGATATTTCGGATCAACATCATTTAAATGCATAAATTTTGTACATTCTTCAATACATAAAAATCATTTCATATTTTTATCATATTCATTTTATATACGTATCCTATTTTTCAAAATATGAAGTGAACCATCAAATATGTTTTCTTTATATATAAAGCTTATATTTGCAAATATTTTGCAGCCATTTTTTGAACCAAGTAAAATTTTTTAAAAGAGAATCAAACAGGAAAATTTAATCTTATGTTTTATATGTATTATATTATATATATATATATATATATTTATTTATATTATATTAACTATATTTGTATTATATTTTACTCTTATTATATTATTTTATTATATTATATTATTATTATATTATATATTTATTATTATTTATTATATTATTATTTATTATATTAAAAAAAATATTTAAAAAATATATTTTAAATATATAAAAAATATCAGGTAAATCAATTCATATTTTCAGTTCCATATACTCACTGTCTAGTAATTTGGAGTCATATTTAACAGTGCGCTTGAAGTTGGCCTCTTTGCGGCCATTGGTGAAGTTGAAGAGGTCCGAGCGAAATATAACCGAGTCGGCTTTGGTGAATTCCGCATTTGTGCCCGCGTACTGGTGTGCGTATAGGAAAGTAGAAAGTGGAAAGTGGAAAGTTGAGGGAAATGGATTATGCTGAAGTCGCTGTGAGTTGGATCGCAAGCAATGCCGGCAAATTAGCGCCAAATATTCGGGAAATTTGATTTGCCAAGGCAAAGGCGAAATGTGGCACACACATATACACACACAAACAGACACACACGCACACGCATACACGCAGGCACACACAGGCACGCACACAATTACGCGTAAAGTGTAAGCACGTGCCTCAGAGCCGATTCTTTGCAAGTGTTTGACTCTGTGTGTGTGTGTGTTTGTGTATGTGCATGTACATGTGTGTGTGTGTGCTTCACTCTAATTTAATTTCAGCTGCTTTATTGCGACTCTTTTAAATTTCTTGCCATTTGGCCTCCCATAGCCGCACAGAACTTTGTCGCTTCCTTCCTTCTTGCTACTCTCTCTCTCTCTCTCTCTCTCTCTCTCTCTCTCTCTCTCTCTCTCTCTTACACACATGCACACTCTCTCTTTCGCCTTTGCCTTTACTTTACTTTTGTAATTTTATTACAATTGACATTTTTCCCTTTTTTTTTTTTTTTTTTCTTGCTTGTTTTTGCCCTTGCTTTTCTCTTTGCTTTTCTTTTTCTTTCCGTCGGCATTACGCGACTTGGGCGAGACTTGGACTTACCAGCGCTGGCAAACCAAAGGGATTTCCGTTTTCCACATAGACGGCGGTTGAGTTGTCAGCGGGATCGTAGGGACACTTGCCGATGCCCAACCCTATGCCGGGCACGTACTGGGATCTGGGTAAATGTGTTAAGTTGGCCTGGATGGAGACGGAGATGGAGACGATGATGGAGATGTCGATGGAGTTGGAGAAGGCAGAAGGCAGATGGGAGAAGGGAGAAAAGAAAAAGCGCATTAGTTGACTTTAATTTGGGAATTTGTTGCTGGCTGGAAAATTAACTTCCAGCTTGACTGACATTCACAATTAGGCGCTGACACAGCCAGCTCTAGCCCAGTGAATTTTTGATGTATTAAATACATATATACATATACAAATACAAGTATATGTACTCACATTTATAACGTAGTCCTTGGGATTGTGCGCATTGGTGCCGCAGACGTAGAGTCGATGTCCATTGAAGTTCATTGGCTGAATGACGCGTATGTGATTGCGGCATTCCACCTTCTTGACAGGTGCCCGAATGTCGATTCAATATTCGGTTGAATGAAAACAAATGTTTAAGCAAAATAATTGTGTATGTGTGTGTGTGTAATGGGACAGATAGAGAATGTGAAGGCAATGCATAAGTATCGAATCGAGATGAAGGCCGTAATATTTGCATGCAATTTCGGTTAGTTAATTTAGCATGGATTATGGATATGTTGATAAATGTTAGCTATATATAGGGCACTTTAAATTAAGACGCACCTCTCGCTTGCCCTTGGACACACAGTTGAGTATGTCGGAGCCGGTGGGTTCCAGTATGAGCACATCGCGCTAGAAACAGAAGAGCACAAAGAGAAACAAATCAGAAATGTGGGCAAACAAATGATTCCTTAAGTACTTAAAGCATTTGCTATGCTCTGCCCATTGCGCCACGCTTTACAAATATTCCAAAAAGTTTATTGAAAGCGTGATAAAATTTCATGCTTATCAAGAAGGCAAACGCGACAGCCAAAACAACAACAGCCACAACAAAAGAACTGCGCAACAATTGGAGATTGGAGAAATGTGTGTGTGTGTGTGTGTGTGTGGGTGTGTATGGAATGTGTGCGTGTGTGTGTGTACAACACGTACAATCAAGACGCCCATCTCATATGCCAGTATTCTCTCTCTCTCTCTCACTCACTATGTACACATTTCTTTGACTCTGACTGTGACTGTGCCTCAGCTACGCTGCTCTTTTTATTCCTAACCATTGTCGATGTTGTTGTTGTTGTTGTTGGTATTTCACTCACGTTGGGCATTTGTTTATTTAATTCGATTTTCGCCTGCACTTGAATTTTGAACGCGCCATGCGAATTATTGCCAAAGCAGGAAGCAAAAGAAAAGCTGATTTGAAAAGCCGTCTAGTTGATTGCGATGGAGGGGAAGGGAGTGGTTAAGCGACATTCTCATTCGAGTTTGGCCATCGTTAATGCGCCGTGCTTGTGTATTCAAAGAGACGCACCTACACACATAGAAAAATCTCAGAGTTGACACACTTTGCGCTGCGGCCATGTGAACACAATATCCTGCCCGGCTGACAGTTTGCAGTTTGCCTGAGACGGAGACTGAGACGGGGACTGAGAGACTGGCAGTGCACTTTAAGGCGCCCGTCCGCCTCCTCGGGCAGCGGCTAAGTGCTCCGGCTTCAACTTGAAACGCAATTTGCGAGCACGAACTCGGCTCTGGCCGTTTAGGAGTCAGCACAAATAATTGCCGTTGAAAGCATTTGCCGCCGACTGGGCCGAAGCGTCGCTCAGATGACTCTAAAGATGTGGCAAATGGCTGCCAGTCCAGTACGCAGCTCTCCAGAGCTCTGCAAAATGCGAGATGCGAGATGCAAGTGCGGACTAGCCAAATGCCAATTCAATGAACTTGAAACGGAAACGGATATTGATAGTTGAAGACGAAATCATTAAAGTGCAATTGTGCCGCCCGCTGGAGCAGTGTGCGCGGGGGCGGGGTGGTGCGCTGTCTACATAGATCTTGGGCAAAACGGATGTGAGGGCGCACACAAAAATGCCAAGTTTTTCGACTTCAGTTCCGAGCATCGTAAATCGCAAGTCGAGAATCTCAAATACTTTATGGTTTGAAATCACTTGGCAATAAAATCTAACAAATAAAAAAACAACAAATATCGATTAATTAAAGGAAGAGCCAAGGAAAACAAAAAAAACTTTTTAAACTGCTTTATTGTGTAAATAAATATTTAGGAATCAAAGCACTAGACTTCCTCTAGGGCTACTGCCGAGGCTCATATTTATTGCATAGAGTTTTTCTTCTTTATATTTGTCAATTGCTTTTGTCTCTTCAGCTAGAACACTTGAATAGAACTGCAATAGAACTGCCAAAATATAATAAAGCGACCTTCCGCCTCGAGTTTCAAACTCAAAGTGATTTCATATGGATGTCTATTTATATGGAGAGCAGAGATTAATGAGATGTGCACTCACTTTCAGGCTCTTGCATTTAAATCTTTCTACCTTCACTCTCTCCCTCACACTCTCTCTCGCACACTTCCCTTCAGTAATCGAAATGCCATAATTTAATATCCTTCATTCTGAGTTTGTCATATGGAGAAATTTGCATTTGGCATTTTGACAGTTTTAATTAGTTTTGTAATTATTCTTAATGAAAATATATTAATTAAATTTTATGCAGCTCTGCAAGTAATCATCGATCTGTCTTTGTGCATTTGACACTCTGCTTAATAATTGAAGTTTCATATGATATGATAATATTTTGAGTACTGAATCCAGTCTGAATTGAAGTCTAAATGTGAATGCCAGCAGAAAGGAAAATTACGAACTTATTTATATTGATATATAAATATTAATGTACTATAAATATTAATAATTTAAGAGAAAAATATATATAGACTTCAAATATATAGACTTTTATTCCTAGTTTGAGCAAACTGAAAACCCAACTTAAATTAAAAACATTTTTTTTATTTTAAAGCCAAAAACTTCAACTTTCATTTAAAATATAAATAAGTGCATCATATTCAGAGCAAAGCTCTTGAAAAAAAAAATGAAAAGAAAAAGAAATAAACGCATCGCAGCCAGACATATGCTTAAACAAACTTATGCACAGGTGTGTGTGTTTGTGTGAGTGTGTGCAAATATTTATATAAGAGCATGTCACAGAGTGTGCGAGCACAAACAGCAGCCAAACACAAACTCGACAAACATCTTCAGTGAGTGTCTGGCCAGGTAAAAAGCCTGCAAGTGAGTGTAACCTGTTCATATGTAAACTTGGGTGTGTGTGTGTGTGTGTGTGAGTGTGTCAACAACATTCTGTCTGGCAAGCAATACTGAAGAGGCTAAAAGTGTCTGCCCGCCTGTGTCTGTGTGTGTGTGTAGGTGTGCGTAAGTGTTTTGTGCATTTACATGCGCTTTTATAATACCCTGGAATATATAGTAGAGGGTATGCTGGATATGCTGTATTTACATAGGAGAAAGCATCAAGAGGCTGATTTCATCTAAATCTAGCTGCAGACCTATAGAGCCATTGAGAACTGGTAACGGCTTAAATCAAACGACCTACTACTATACATATAATATATATTATATATGTGTATTGCATATATTGTAGTTAATGAAACATAAAGCAAAACTTAATTTGCTCATTTCCAAATGAAAGTAGCTTTCTCTTTCTCTGGCTGTGTTTCAAATATTTCTAGGAACTTCTCTGCTATGCCTATTATAGCTTTAGGGTATACCCCAGTCCATCATCCCCAACTATCGCCCATTTCACTTATATTTTCTTAGCAGCATTTGTTTTACCTGCAGTCAATTGAGATTTGACTTTAACATTTACTTTTGCTTTTACTTATGCTTCTGTTCTTGCGCCTCATTTCACTTACCTCGCATATCGATTGGCTGATGTTGCGCAGATTGAGACGAAAAATGCGATCCCTGCAAGAGATAATAAGAAATATATTAACAGTTGTTGTTGTTGTTGTTGTTGTTGCTGGTTGTTGCAGATAGATAGATATGTGGCGGCTCGAGTGACACTTGAGCTAATCCCGCGCTCGTGCCCCGACACGCGATAAGTTAATGCTCTGCTGTGCTGTGAAACGCAATCAGCACAAGAGCGTGACCTTACACACACCCGCAAACACCCTCACACACACACACACACACACACATACAGGAAGTGGCTGAGGAGCAGCCGTCAGTTTGTCAGTCGGCGGCATCCGAGCGACTTTCGAGAACGACTTTGCCTGCTGTCAAGCAATTGAAATTGTCTATTTGCTGGCGTCTCTCAGTCAGCTATGTCTGTATCTGTCTCTGTCCCTCTCCCTCTCTCTGTGTGTGTGTCTCTGTACCTCTTTGGTATTTTTTGAAAAATCGTTGCGTTGCACATGGCTGAAGCGCAGCACCTGCTCATCACCGGCGTCTGCGGCGGCCTGTTACGTTTATTGCACTGTTCGGGCTCGTGATTGATTGATTGATGGATTGATATATCGATGTCGCAATATTGCGTCCATGGGCCCAGCCATACGGACCAACTTTAACAGCATTTGCAGTGCCCCCCGCCCCCTCCCACTAACTCTGGCCGGCTACTCAAAAGTTTGCGGAGACCCGACTGAAAAAGGGGAACGCGTCGACGCCGAAACTCGGTGCTAAAGTGTGTTTTATGTAGTTGCCGGCAGAGTTTTAGGCCCTGGCAGTGCGGCGCCCCAACAACTCGAAACCATTAATCTTCATTGCGAGAACTAGGGGCAAGCAGCAGCCGTGGCAGTGGCACTGGCAGTGGCAGTGGCAGTGGCACTCGCTGCTGATGATGCCCCGACGACCGCTGCCGGCTGTGGGTTGCGTTGGAAAAATGGCGCTCGAGTCAAGTGGTAATTTTGGTTACTTTGTTTGCCAGCGCTTTTCGGGAGGGAGCGGCGAGGGACCGCAACTGTTAAAATGCGGCCATGTTCAACTTGCGGCAGACAAATGAGCAGACGACGACGGGCATTGTCAAATTGAGCTCGAGCACTAGAGCGACCTGCCCACAGCTCTCAGCTCTCAGCTCTCTGCCCTGAACCACCCGACCCCGACCCCGACCCAGACCCAGACCTCAACCCCGACCCCGACCCGTAACCGAATGGAGCCCTACCGCAGCCATCAGTCCCTCGGCTTTGGCTCCCTCGAACCGCACGTCGAGCATTAATTCATAATTATGTATGCCGACAGTGTTGCCAACAACTCTGGGCACTTTGGACGCTGGGCTTTCAAAAATGAAATATGCAGCTTCAAATGTGCTGAAGCTTTTCGCGTAGCTGCTTTTAGTGCCAGCCGGAAGTTCACACAGTCGCACCGGAAGTGCGCAATTAACGCGGGCTCGAGCACGTCAAATGGCAAACCGCAACGAACTTAGATACCAGCCGTACGCCCACACATGTACAGTAAGGGTATACCCTTAGCCCAGCCATAATTCTAGCACGGTGTACTTACATGGCGCCGACGTAGAGCGCATTGTTGCGCTCATCCATGTAAAAGGTTTTGTAGTGCAGCGGGCCGCAGCTGAAGTCCTTGACATGCTCTGCAAGAGAGGAGAATGCATTTCACATGAGTACAGGAATACAGATATCATATAAGCACATTAAGTATACGCCGCGCAGTAATAAATAGCGCACATTACGTATACGCCACGTTGCTAATCTAGCTGGCAAATCAAAGTAAACAAAAGCTTCAGCCTACTTAAAGGTCGCAGAGCGGGCCCTCTGCAGATTTCAGCTTCAGTTAATTAAAGTTTATGCATCTATTAATGAAACTGTCAGCGGCAGCGTGTGTCGAGCGAACCAGAAAAAAAACTAATTAAACTATTATAATTTAGCTGAGAGAGCTAATTTATGGGGCGGCTGCAGCAAGACAAAAGAACTTGTGTATAAAGCGGGAACAATACACTAAATATACACACACACACACACACTCGCACACACACACACATACATGCATGGCAGTTGTAAACAAACAGCGAAGCCTGGCCTTGCAGATTTGACAGCGACTGCGGGCCAAGTGTCACGTACTCAGAGACGTCACGTGCCACGAAATAAATGTGTGTATGTGTGAGTGTGTGTGTGTGTAGGTAACACCACTGTCAATGCCATTAACGAAAGATTGAGGCATTTAGCTCAAATTTTTACGACATTAAGTTGTCAACTAATTTGGCGCAATTAGCAGGCAGCGCTGAGCGGGCCAAAAGGCGACCAAAACTTTTGAGTCTTTGGCAAATCCTTTGATGGCAGCGCTAAGAGTCAATTTGAGTTGTTGCCCGTTCATGTCAACATACAAAATAAAACAGCGGCTAATGAGCAACGACTGACAATGGCCGCCACACCCATACTCCCACTAAAAAAGAACAACAACAAAAGTAGAAGAAGATGAAGAAGAAGCAACGACAATAACAGCAAAGAGAGGCTCATCAAAATGAGCAGAGCCTGGGCCATTCCTTTGGCAGTTTGGCGGTGATTTGCATAATAATAGATACATAATGAATAATAAGCAAGTATCTATGTAAATAGTCGCCGCCCAATGGGCGTGGCTCACTTGCTGACAAGTTGACCCTTATGCAAATTAGTCATTGTTGACCAGGCCCAGACCCAGACCCCAAATGCGGAACAGCATTATTTTAACGATGCGTAATTCCTCTGCTTGAGCTCGCCTTTTTTGTTTCAATAAATTTTTATGTTTCTTGTCATTTTCCTAACAACATGATGACTTATTTTATTCGACAAAAGTTTCCCTATTTTATAGTTGTTTTTTTTTTTTTTTTAGTTTTAGAAATTAAAATTATTGTAGGAAAAAAATTTAAAAATAAATAAATACATAAATTAAATAAAACAAAAATAGTAATAAAATAAATGAAATAGTAATAAAATATTGAAAAATAAATAAAAATATAATATAATAAATAAATAAAAATCAAATACAAATAAAATATATTATTAATAATAATAAATTAAAATTATATACAAATAAAAAAATAAAAATAATAATAATAAATACAAATTAAATACAAATAAAAAAAAAATATTAATAATAATAACTAAATAAAAAATAAAATAAAATAAATAAATATTATCATTAAATATTGAAAGTATACTAGCTGTAGCTCAGATTATAATTGTACGCATTTCACTCCAGATCAGACACATTGAAACACACAGAAACATAGACAGCTTTTGCTTTAATAAACGATATTTCTTATAGTGTAATTTGGTAACCCTAATTTGTATGTATATATTTCTTCTAGGCTTCCGCGTGCATTCAGAATTTCATTAGTGCTGTTGCAATGGCTTGCGGCGCACTAAAATTTGGCCTAAGACAAAATTTGAGGTACGTAAAATGCGTGGGGTGATTTGCTCGCCCTCTCACACCGTCTTTCACTTAGCTCTCTGCTGGCCTCGAAGCACCAGAGCAGTGTAAATAAAAGCCGCCTCAGCCCGCCCCTGCGCAGCTGGCATGCGAGTGTCCTGAAGACGGACTATCGCAAGGTTGTGGATCCAAAGTATAACAAGGTAAGCCAAGCCGTATGGGGAGCGTGTTGAATAGTGACTAAGGGTCAACCACACACACACACACACACACACACACCAGGGCACAGCCTTCACACACAAGGAGCGCCAGATATTGAATATCATTGGCCTCTATCCGAGCTGCCATCGCACCGAGAAGGAGCAGCTCTTTGCCGTCTATACGAACTTCAAGGCGCACAAGACCAATCTGGGTCGCTACATCTATCTACGAGCGCTGCGCGCCCGCCAGGAGCGTCTCTATTACAGCTTCATCATCGATCGCATCGAAGACGTGATGCCCATCATCTACACGCCCACGGTGGGCATAGTCTGCCAGAACTTCAGCCACATCTACCACACGTCCATGGGCCTGTACGTCAGCAAGTACGACAAGGGGCACATGACGCACGTGCTCAACAACTGGCCGGAGACGGACATACGGGCAGTGTGTGTGACAGATGGGGAGCGCATCCTCGGGCTGGGCGATCTGGGCGCCAATGGCATGGGCATATCGGTGGGCAAGCTGGACTTGTATACGGCACTGGGCAGGATTCCGCCGCAGTATCTGCTGCCCGTCGTGCTCGACGTGGGCACCAACAATCAGCAGCTGCTGTGCGATCCCATGTACATCGGGGTGCGCGAGGAGCGCTGCAAGGGCGAGGAGTACGATGAACTGGTGAACGAGTTCATGCAGTCGGTCGTGAAGGCCTTCGGCGTGCAGACGTTGATTCACTTCGAAGACTTTGCCACGCCCAATGCCTTTAGGTTCATCAAGAAGTACCAGAGTGAGTACTGCTACATCAACGACGACATCCAGGGCACGGCGTCCTGCGGCCTGGCCGGCTTCCTCGCCGCCGAGCACATCACCAAGAAGCCGCTCAACGAGCACGTGATCATGTTTGCTGGCGCCGGCAGCGCAGCGCTGGGCGTGGGCAATCTGCTGGTCAAGGAGCTGCTGAGCCGCAAGATCAAGGAGGAGGACGCTGTCAAGAACATCTACTTCATCGACGTCGATGGCATTGTGACCAAGGGCAGAAAGAAATTCGTCATACCAGACATCAAGCGCTTCGCCAAGGACTTGCCGCCCGAGAAGAATCTGGAGAAACTGGTGGAGGATCTGAAACCCTCGATTCTGCTGGGCGCCACAGGCCAGGGCGGCATCTTTACGGAGAAAATTCTACGCAGCATGGGCAAGAACCACAAGCATCCAGCGATTCTGGCCTGCTCCAATCCCACCAACAAGGCCGAGTGCACCGCCGAGCAGGCCTACAACTTCACAGAGGTAAGCGAACGCACTTCACCCACTCCACCTTCACCCACTCCACCTTTATCCTCTCTTCACTGCGATTTCAGGGTCGAGCATTGTATGCTTCGGGATCGCCATTTCCGCCAGTCGTGATTAATGGTAAGCGGCTAACGCCGTCGCAGGCGAACAACGCTTTCTCCTTTCCGGGCGTGGCCCTGGGCGTTCTCTGCACCAAGCCGCACACCATCACGGACGATGTGTTCCTGGTGACAGCGCATGCGATTGCCGAATATGCCCGAGAGTTTGCGCCCAACGAGAACGCGCTCTATCCGCCCGTCAAGGAGGCCGCTAATGTTGCCTTCCATGTGGGCGTGGCCGTGGCCAAGTACGTCATCAGCTGCGGCGCGGCCACCATCTACCCGATACCCAAGGACATCACAAAGCACGTGAAGGACTATCAGTATTACACGGATCTCGGCACAGCTCTGCCCTCGGTATGGCCGTACCCAGAGCTGGCTCGCTTGCCACTGCCAGACAGAGATGAGGAGATGGAGTGCGCGGACTGAGCAGGCGTGTGTGTGTATTATACATTATATATTTCACTTGTTTCACCTGAGCCAACAGAAAAGAGGCAAAGACAGGGACGTTAGATAATATATCCGAAATAAAGAGATTCAAGTTTAAGGATCCGAAGTGAAATATTTAAGAGTTCTTCTTTCAATGTGCATGAAAATTTTCAGCAGCTCTTGAAGAGAAACCCGATGATAATCGATAGTTCAGCTTTCCCTCTTAATCTTTCCATTTCCCAAAACTCAGTCGATTTTTTATAGAAAAAGAAACGAATAGAAAAAATTATGTAAAATTGTAACGTGGCTCTATTTTAAGAGTTTTCGCTTGTTAATTACCTGGCCTTAAACTGATTCAGCCTGTATCTAAGTTTAGATTTTTAGCTGCCCTACTATAAACTTATTTAAACTTTTCTTAAGCTTAAGCTCTCAATATTCGAGCGAGTCGAATGTGCCCAACCTGCACGTGTTGGCAACAATAGCAACAAATACGACCCAAATAGCGTCAGCAAAATGTTGAGAATTTTAACGTCATTATTGTCTGTCAAAGCGACATTGACATATGTATGTGTGTGTATGTATCAGTGTGTGTGTGAACGTTGCTGCTTTGCATATAAAATAAGACGAAATGTGTGCTCACCAAAAATGTCAATCAATTTTTTTTAAACGTCCTGCGTACATATATTTGTTTTGCCTTGTCCTTGCCGGCACTCCCTCTCGCTCCCTCTCTCCCTCTCTCTGTCTGTCTCTCGTTCTGGCATGCATGCATTAAAAAGCAATTGGTGTTAAAGGAGCAGTCACGTTGTCTGCCTGTCTATCAGCCTGGCATGTGGTTGCGCCAGCATGAAAGACCCTACTCCAGCACCAATTGGTGTGAAAAGGACATACATAAACATACACACACACACACACAGACAGACACACATATACATATACAGAATACCCGTTAAAATATACAAAGAAGGCAGCGGCAGCTCGAAAAAAATATGTAAAATCATTTTCTTCAACTGACAGCTGTCAAAATATTTGCTCTCTGTCAACTGCGCGCGTTGTTGTTGGCCAAGCTGCGTCTTCGATTTTCCAACCAGCTGTATGTGTGTGTGTGTGTGTGTGTGTGTGCGGGTGTGAAGTGTCTCTGCAAATTTCATTTTAATATTCATTACTTCACACTATAATGCCGAAGGTTATCATTGACCGGACCCGTCTGCTGCTCTGTTTCGGGTTTCGTTTTCCTTTCTTCCCTACTCCTTTTCCATTTTCCATTTGACCTTTTTTTTTTTTGGGCGAATTAAATTTTTAACACAATATAGCTCAGAGACTGGCCAAAAATGCAAATCTCATGTTCTAGGAGAGATTGGGCTGAGCTTCTCGTGCTGCCAGTTGCCATGGCTTATAGAATTTAATTGCCTATAAAAAGAATGTGCGCGCCTTGTTGCTGTTACTCCTGCCGCTGCTGCTGCTCCTGCTCCTGCTGCTGCTGCTGCTGTTGTATAGGGCCAAGAGCCAGCCAGAGTTGAGTCGTAAATTTTGAGTGTCCAACGCCCCAGAGAGCGAGAAACTGTTGCCATCGATTTGTGGCTAACGATAAACGCTCGAATCTAAATGCCGCCATCAGAGGTTAAGCGCCGTTAGCCAGCCACGCTCTTCTGATTATATTGTGCGTCAGCATATAAATTTCATGACAGATAAAACATGTTGTATTAGTAGCAGGAGCAGAAGCAGGAGCGTTAGCAGGAGCAGCAGCAGGAGCAGCAGCAGTAGCCGACATTCGTATCAAATGCAAGTCAAGTGCATTAAGCGCAGTCAAGCAGGCAGTTGTGCTGTGCATCAAGATGATTGCGTTTGCCATGTGGCATGAATTGAAGCCTCTGGTAACTGGGTCGTCAGTTGATTATGCAAATGCATTACGGCTCTGTGTGTGTGTGTGTGCGTCATGTTAAACATAAATGCGTCATGCGGCAGGCTATGCGTTGATTAAGTTTTCATTGCGTATACGCCCGGGTGTAGCCCGAAAGCAGCTACGTTCGGCTGACCAAAGAGCCCCAAAGTTAACTTGACTGTGTACAGTCGATAAGTAGCCTCAATAAACACAAAAGCCTGCCAAGACAGAGGCCGAGAGGCCGAGAGGCCGTGTCCTGCCCGGCTGGGGCTTCTACTTCATCTTTTAAAAGATTTTCATTTATCTGCCGGCAAACGTTGGCCACAAAGATAACGCTCACAGCAGCAGCAGCAGGAGCAGCAGTAGAATCAGCGGCAGCCCAAGTGGAACGAAGGCAAAACAAAAAAGCAGAGAGGAAAAAAATAATGCCGCACTTAAATCCATTTAAGCGAATTTTTCAAGCATTAAATTTGCGTTTACGTTACGTATACTTAACTTCCAATGGCAACGCCCGCGACGCGGCAGGCAGGTAAAAATTGCCGCAGAGCGAAGAAAAATTCTTGAATATTTTTCTTCTCCTTGGGGCGGCTCTGGAAACGTATTTGCATCATTTGTTTCGGCGGCTCACACCTGCTTCGCTCTGTTCACATGGCCAATGCATTTTTGGGTTAGAGCTCAGCACATGTGTGCGTGTGTGTGAGAGTGAATGTGTGGGAAGTGACATTTGTATGAGCTTTTGCCTCACATTTCACTTATCCAATGGCCGAGCAGCAGCAAAAGCAGACGCACTCATGCGTTCGCCGCTCAGCTTTATGTCCTGGGCAACGTTTCCATTGTTGTTGTTGGATTTTGTGGGCATGTAAATTACTTGCCCAGCCCCGTCCAACCGTGTCTAAATCTTGACTCCCCATGCCCCAACTCCCCCCACGTTGTTTTCTTATCTGCGCTTTACATGCCGCACACTCTCGGCTCCGGATTCTCTTCCAGACGAACTGAGTCAGCACTTAATTTTTATTTGATTTTACTTCACTTGCACTCGGCGCGCAGTGGAGAAGTGCGGCATTTTTTATGGCATTAATTTTACAATGATTGGGCTCCACTTGGCCCACCACTGACAGCGGCAGTGGTGCACGCTAACAAAATGGCCGCCAAGCCCAATGGCTGCCAGTCGCTCGCTCGCTGGCAAAGTCAACTTTATTAAGACAAATGCCAGAGCGGCAAACAGCATTCCGAGCTACAACTCTGTGAGCAAATCAGTTCATATGAGAAGACAGCGCCACGCGCTACGGCAACAGCAGGTGTTGACAGATTTCAGCTTGATTTGTCAGCAGCAACACCTGCACAGCTCTATCTGTCTCTCTCTGTCTCTCTTTCTTCCTTTCTCTGAGGACCCATTCAGTCAGGCGAGTGCGTGTCTGTGTTTTCATTAGTGTCGCTCAGAGTTTGTGTTTCTGATTTCATTCTCCGTACACTGCCACTGCAGCTTGCCAAAGCCTTTCTTTCTTACACTTGCAGAAAAGGGAGCTATTTATATTACTTTGTGTTAGAAAACTTTGTAGGGCTGAACTATATGAAAGTCTTAGCTGCCTCACAAATACAGATACATAATGCATATCTTATTTAAGTTAGTATTTAATATATTCTACATATTGCAAAAAAAAATATATTCGAATTAATAATTAAAATAATATTAAATATTATTTATTGAATGATATAAATTGAAAAATATTTCAAGTATTCCATAGTAAAAAGTGTTTAATATAAATAATAAGTTAATTTTGGTATAGCAAATATTTTTATAAACTATATATAATATTTAAAAAAATTATTAAATAATTATAAATTAAAAATTTAAATAATTATGTTATTTAAATAATAAGTATAATTAAATAAAATAATTTTTTTAATGTAAATGTAAATGCATATAACTTTTTTTATTATATTGAACCATCAATATAATATAATATTTTTACTTGATTTTTTAATTTATACAAAATATTTGTAATAAATATTTGTATTTATTCAGTTGAATATAATAATAATTAAATGTTTTTTTTTATAATTTTTATAATATATATAAATATTTATATTGTATATAGAAGTAATTTAATAATTATAGCGTCTTTACTTAAGATTCTTGCAGTGTAAGCCTATTACACAGCTTTAATGCAGTCACTGGTGTTTGTGCTTTAATTATGTGCATAAGTGCTAGTCTGTGTGTGCGTGTGTATTGAATTGAAGGTGCATTAACTCAGCCGTCTGGCTTTAAGTTTGCTTTTGGTGGCCATGCATCAGGCTTATCTCCGGTCCGGCAGCAGAAACTGTCGCACAAATCTCGGACCATTTACCAAAGTCAGTTGGCTCTGTTCACAGGCAGCTCCCAGACTTAGAGTAAGTGTGTGTGTGTGTGTGTAGAAATATATGTTCGAAATTTAACAGCTTCCAGTTGAACGAGTTCGGGCCATATGCAAAGAGGCAAAGTGTGCGCCAACTGCCTGTTGGCTTAAATTTAGCTTTGCCGTTGGCAAGTTTGCTCTGCGCTTTGTTCGAGCACATCAACTTGCCGCAATATATATATATAGATATATATGCTGTACATATAAATGCCTGTCTGTGTGTGTGTGTGTGTGTGTGTGCAAAACAAACGTTCGGTACAAATAGCTAGCTGGCACTGTAAAAATCCAGTCAGGTAAACAAGACGGCGTCGGCGGCGGCAGCGGCAGCGGCAGCCAACAGTGACGTGTAGAAGTAAGCACCTGGCATTTGTGTTGAGCACGTTCGTACCTTATGTGGGATTTAGTTTTAGACTTCATTTTACTGCGCTGTGCTTTTGGTTTCATTTTGCTGCTGTTGCTGCTGCTGCTATTGCTGCTGCTTCTTTATGCCGTTTTATGATGGCCGCAAAACCGTGCCGTAAAAAGCAGCGACACAAAGAGAGTGCAACAGAGAGAGAGAGAGAGAGAGAGAGAGTGGGAGCGAGAGAGATGTATAGTAAAATAAAGCCATAGACAAGCAGTCCGCCTGTCAGTACTTGAACTAAATACACATTCACCCACCCACACACACACACACACAGATACACTTACATTAAGATATAGTTCATGCCATAATGCACAACAAGCAGCAGCAGCGCCAGAGGCAGAGGCAGAGGCAGCAAACAGAGGCAGCCACATAGACAATGCTGTAATCTAAAAACACAAACGTGCAATTGTGTTGCTGTAAATGTGGCCAAGACTAGATGAGTGTGTGTATGTGTGTGTGTGTGTGTGTGTGCTCTCGACAGGAAACGGCGTGGGAATATATTACAAGTTGGCTGCCGTCGCTATTACCAGAAGTATGTCAGTGGCCTGCGGCTGGCGCTGACTGGAGTCAATGGCAGCGACAGCTTAAAGCAAACTAAATATTTAAACAGGCGCCAAAGCAATATGCAACATAAACAGTAAGGCCATGGGTCATGGGCTCTCTGATCCTGGACTGTGGAGTGGCTCGCTTGGCTCATTTGGCTTGCAGCACAGATCGTTGCAATGCAGCTGGGAAATAAGACGAGGCAGGCAATTAGATGGCAGCACGAAGAAAACACGCCTCAAGTGAAAAAGCAATGGAGTCGAGTCGAGTCAAGTCGAGTCGAGGCGAGATGAATCCAATCCAGTTGGCTAACTTACTCAAATCGAGCCAAGGCACAGTGCGAACGTGTTCAACTTTAAGTCCAATTGCAGTTGGGCCAAATAAAAAGCAAACTACATAATTCAGCAGAAAATTTTATGTCTTCATCTTGAAGAGTCAGCAGCTCACATGCATGCATGTGTGTGTGTGTGTGTGTGTGTGAGTGTGTGCAACTGCAAGAGGAAACATTAGCAAGTCTAGACACCTACGTCATGCGTCATGGCAGAGCCGAAACGTGAGCAGGAAGCGCGCTGATGTAAAAAGCAAGCCAAAAATTGAGACGTCAGGCAGACAAGGACGTGGCAGGACACCCCGACAGACCGACTGGCTGACTGGCAAACTGGTAGACGGGCTGACAGCCAGACAGGCCACGGCAAAGCCAACGAATAGTCTCAGCGCGGCAAGTCTCAAAGCCAGTAGAAGCAGCAGCAGCAGCAGGAGCAGCAGGGGCAGGAGCAGCAGCAACAACTTCCAATGCCAAATGGCAAATGCATTGCGCCCTTTTTCCTTCAGGATGGGCGCACAGCAGAGCCTGCTCGCCTTTGGCTTGTTTAATATGCTGAAAAATACGCGTTTCGACTTCCTGGATTCTTGAGCTGCGCTTTTTCTTGGCCCGAATTCCTTGGCTGGAGGACTTCTTCTGCGCTGTTGCCCTTTGACACATGTAAGTAAAATGTCGGCTCAGCCACATGCACAGCACACGCATTAGCTGTCATTGCTCAGCTCCTGTCGGTGCTCCTGCTGGCTGCATGAAAATTAAGCGATTCTATGCAGCGCAAAAATTATGCGAATATTCAACATTGAACGTGAACGCTGCAGAGCATTTTTAATTACATCGCATAATTGGAATTCAATATCAGACCGCGTCGGGGTCAACATGCATAGACCGCTTGAAATTAAAATAAACCTCTGGCCATGACCAACGAGAGGTTAGAGCAGAGCAGCGATAGTTGCTCGGAGCGCACCGAAAATTCTGGGAAATGCACAAGCATGATAAAAATTTTCCAATTACCGATTTTACATATTTCAAAACGCGAACATAAATATTTATAGCGAAAATTTATGAAAACTAAACGTGTGCAAAGATACGCCGCATAGAAAGCAAAGCGAAAGAGAGCGAGCGAGAGAGGGAGATAGAGAGAGAGATAGAGAGTGAGCGAGAATGAGGGAAAGGGTAACAGACTCAGGCCATGCGGGCATAAGGGTATTCATTCACATATACATAAACATAGATTGTCTGTACTATGTCAGCTGTAAACATGCACATTTACATACAGTGCACTGAGAGAAATTCGCTTAGGTAAAGGTTTATATATAACTGAGTAGCTGAATCTGCTAATTACATATTTAAGAGGAAGCTGAATAGAGTAGAATTAAATAAATAAATAATAAATAATAAATAATAAATAATAAATAATAAATAATAAATAATAAATAATAAATAATAAATAATAAATAATAAATAATAAATAATAAATAATAAATAATAAATAATAAATAATAAATAATAAATAATAAATAATAAATAATAAATAATAAATAATAAATAATAAATAATAAATAATAAATAATAAATAATAAATAATAAATAATAAATAATAAATAATAAATAATAAATAATAAATAATCATTTTAATTTTTTATTTTAATTTTTTATTTTTATTAATTTTTTTCACTTTCAACTTGCAGTTTTGTTTTAATTTCTTGCAGTGCATTTATTTATGTACCCACTATTTGCGGTTGGGCTAGATTTAGCGCTTCTTTCAGCTGCGAGCCAAAGCAAATACAAAGTAAGCAAAGCTGAATGGCATAGTGAGAAAGAGAGAGAGAGAGAGATAGGAGGAGAGAGATAGCGAGAGAGACACACACTCTGGCAGGCAACACACCGGCACTGACTCTTGCATATTTTTGAGGTGATTTGAATTTTTAAGAGCGTTGTAAATTTTTTGATATCCCTGGGGCTATGTGTCAGTGCAGCGCTCTGTCTCGCCAGCAGCAGCAGCAGCAGCAGCAGCAGCAGGAGCAGTGGCAGCAACTGGGGCACAGATTGTGTCAGCTGCGTGTTTAGCCGTAAACTATGCGCCGGCCAACGCTTGCTTAGCTGGCAAATGGCGTCGTTGCAAGGGCTCAACAGTGCCACACTTTCACTCCGTTGGCCAGCCAAGCCAGCTCTCAGTCAGCATGCCACTTGACGCCCGGAGTCCTTTGGCATAACTGGGGCTGCCTTGTGACATTGACATAAAGCAGTTCCATTGCAGCTGGCCCCGTTTCGCCTAGCACACTTTCGAGCCGTTTGTAAAGTGAGCTGTGAACTCACTCATGTGCTGTCTGATTCACGCCTATACACACACACACACACACACATACGCAGAAAATTGCTTTTTAATTGTTGCAGCGGCCCTCGCACTTTACGCTGATTTCCCAAAGCTCACAAACACACTCACTCACACACACACACACACACACACACACACACACACTCACACGACTCACTCTGTGTCAGAGACTGGCGCGCAATTGCCAGCAATTTGTTTTGGCGCTGGCTAAACAAGCTGCCCCCGCACCTTGGCTGCGTTACAAGCGCTAATTAATCTTCGCCAACAGCCCTGCCAGGTGATATGAAGTGCACGCCCTGGGCCACTAAAGCCGAGCAGACACACACACACACACACACACACACATATATACAGCAGCACGCCTACCTCGACAGCCGGCTGCGTAGCCTGGCGTATTGTGGCAGCTTATTTCCGTCATTAATTAAATTACGCAAAAATGTTCAAAAGCACATAAATCAGTCGGCGTCATTCGGGACTGCGAGTGCTGCCACTAAAAACTGTTGGCCAGGCCGAGCCAGGCCGAGCCAAGCTAGCCAAGCTGTTTGCCTTTTTTTATTTTTTTTTGCTTTTAGTGCCCTTGCGGGACGACTATAAATATTTATGCGCCACATTGCTACTAGTCGAGTGCCTCCTGCCGCCTTTGATTGCCTCCCAGTCTCCTGCCTGCTCCTGCTCCGGCTCCTGCTCCTGCTCCTGCCGCCAGCTGCTCAGATAAACTCATTTAAATGTTAATGCAGCGGCAAAAGTTGCCTTCGGAACGCTTAAGCTACGTTCTAGCATTGCATGCATTTTATTTGCCATTGGGCTTCGTCGTCGTCTTCTTCTTCTTCTTCTTCGAGTCAATGAACATCCCGGTGGTTGGTGCCACCTATGTATCCCCAGCTATATCCGCTCTATCTCTAGCACAAGTTGGAACATGTTACATACTTTAATAACTGCAACAATGTGTTTAACCCCTGAGCGGGTGTGGTGCGGTGCGCTGGGGTGTGGTGCGGTGTGGTGCGGTGTGGTGCGGCCAGCATGTTAATTAAGTGGAAAAATGTTTGCACTGCGTGTATTTCCTTTCATTGCCCATCTGGTTTTTTCATTCGGCCCGGGAGGGTGGCAGAGTGCTCTAAGGGTAGCAACTACTACTACGGCTACGGTTGCTATACGTTTGATGTTTCTAGCGTTATGAAATATCATAAATAATTGAATCAGGCACAACTCGAAAGTTTTATGAAATCATAATTATATCTACGCAGATGTCTACGAAAGCCAACAGAAATGTCAAAGGCACGACAGAAATATGAACAGGAGACTACAAAAAGTTGTTAACAATTCTCGTTTCGCAATTATTGTGGAAATTCTGTGGAACACTTGTTTAGCGATTATTGCCTTTACTTGTTGACAAAGTGTTTCTGATGAATGTGTAATGAATTAGAAATATGTAAGGAATAAAAATAATTGGAAAATGTATAAAACTGTGAAAGTTGAAGTTTTTATGCGATAGAAATGGGTATAAGATTGCTCTAGAGGGAGTATATGGAATTATTTATTCTTTATGGACATAAATAATATTAAATTAAAATATATATATTTAATTCATGTTTAGCATTTCAATATGAGCTAAAATAAAAATACAGTAGAATCCCGATAAAATGGTGGAGAATTATTGAGAACGAATTTCTTTCAAGCGGATAGAATTTTTTTGATTTATCGCGATTTTCGATTTGTGGTGTGTGCGACTTATCGAGAGTCGACTGTATATGAAACTAGATTGAGTTATTTAAAAGGGAGTTGAGCAGAGGTCTGATTACATTTTATAGACAAAATATCGAGAAAAAAAAATCTAGTTCTTAATTAAAACTATTTTTAATATAAAAAAAAAATTAATAACAAATTTATTGTCGGTATCTAAAGCGCTTTTTTAATTCATCTGATTATGAATTTCTTACCACCTTTTTGCTTACCGCAATATTGATACATAGTATAAATTCTCCACTTTATAATAATTAATAAAAAATAATAATATTATAATTAAGTAATCTATAATTCCCCAGTTATTCCACTTCCTATGCTTCTACCTAGACATACCTAGCCCAGCTTTGCCTTATTCACTTGAATAAGCCATAGTTTAGCTATTTGGCCAGGCCATTGGCCAGGCCATTGCTCTGTGGCTGCGTGGCAGCCTTTTATTTAGTTTATAACACATTTGCGCATCATAATAACCCACATTCGGTGGCATAAGGAAAGACATTTCGTGAGTAAGCTGACAGCCATTAACCTGTTAATGTTGCAATTATGCGGCAGAAATGATGTTGCTATTTGTTTCTCTACTCATTTTTTGTTTGTTTTTGTTTTTGCTTTGCGAGAATGATGTGAGGCAACGAGGCGGCAGTAACAGCCATAAATAAGGCACATTATTAAAGTTGGAAAGACTGAAACAGTGAAGCACTGCATAATGATGGCCGGGCAGGACGAGCTAAGCGTGCACCTGGCCAACAAAGTAACTCAACTGAAAGAGGTAATACATTGTCTGCCTTGTGTGCGAGTGTGTGTGAGTGTGAGTGTGTGTGTCTGTGATGGAGAGTGTGGCAAACAAGCTGGCAACGTAAACACAAGTCTGGCAGCAACTGGCAATTTTAATTACCCACATTGTAGTTGCGTTACTTGAATGTAAATCGAGTTACAAGTGCAAGTTAAAAGGATAACAGAAACTCAACTTGAAGCTCCCTCTCCCTCTCTCTGTGTGTGTGCGTGTGCCTTACAACTACATATATAATGTATTGTAGCTCGTTTTGTTAAGAAGTTCTGATCTAATTAGCGCAAATGCCTGATGGCTGCCAACAAAACACATCACAGATTGCGGACTCTCAGAGCTCATCCCATTTGCCATGCATTTGGAGACTTTTGTGGGATTGCATTGCCTGGCTATTGTGCTGCCTATTCTGTGGCCATGTTGCATGTTGGGTGATTTATTTCATAAAAAAATCATAAAAAGTAGATAGAAAAAAAACATAATCATCATAAAAGACGGCGGGCGGGCGTAAGGTGTGCCAGCAAATGATTTTCTTTAGAGGCGCCTTATTTATAACAATATTTGGAGTTTTTATGATATGCTGCCTATGTGTGTGTGTGTGTGGGTGTGTGTCAGGACTTTACCCTATGCGGCCATAAATCATGTAGTTTGCTTGCTCGCCTGGCGTAAAACTTGTCTGGGCTCTTCGTTTACTCATTAGATTTGGCCATTTTCGTCCTTTTGTCACCTTCATAAGACCCGGCATGAAACACAGCACAACATAATAATATGCTTATTTCAAGATACACCTTTTGTGTCAACTGCAGAAAGGTAAGTCGTCTCACTTTCTCCCTCTCCCTCTCTCACTCTAACTCTGTCTCGTTGCGTTGTCAGCAATCCTTGTGGAGCCACAAGAGCAGCAACAACAATGCTTCTGGCGCTATCGTGGCAAGCGTCGTTGATTGGCAGCAGGTCGCGTGTGATGGGTGGTTTAGGTGGCTGGGTGGTTGGCTGGCTGGTAGCTAGCCTGTTATTTTCTTAATTTTCAACACGTTTGCTTCTTTTCGACTTGATTATCCTTTTGGTGCTTGTGCGCCTGCCAAAACGAACTGGCACAAGACGCGCCACCAAACGAATTGCCACACACAAAGGCGTATCTATTTCGTGACAAAAGGCAACTTTACTCACTGTGTGTGCGTGTGTGTGACTGACTGGGCTGCGGCTTTGTTGCCTACTTTTGAAGCAGCCTACATGTATTTACACCTGAAAGTATGCTAACGTCTTGCAGCACGCACGCAACGCGCGTCGCCCCATCACACAGCCATTCACCCACTCACCCACCCACCCACGCACCTACACACAGCCCGCTGGGCTCTTGTTTCACTTCCAGGTATGCGCATAACTTTGCACCTCGCTCAAATATCTGCCGACGACTGGCCACCAGGGATGCGCAATAACAGTCTGAGCTAAAGTCTGCAGTCACGAAAAGCTCAAGTATTGAGTTGATAGAAAACAAACCTAAGCAGCATTTAGAGGAGAGGAATATAAGAAGAAGACGGATGTATGATATATAAAATGCTAATACAAAATATTAAATAATATACTTTTTCACTGATTGTACATTCATAATATTAATAAAATTATTGAATAAAAAAAATGAAATAATAATAATAAAATTTTTTTTAAGTATTAATAAAATTTTTAAATAAAAAAAATTAAATAAGATTCAGAGCTTGGATTGAGAGCATGAGGCATACAAACTGAACCATCTACTAGTTTCTGTTTGGTATGGAACATTAATAATAACTATAATAATTTAATAACAAATTATTATGTACAGATTCTTTACTCAATACAACAACAAAAATAAATAAATAAATAAAAAAAATAAATAAAAAAATAAATATAAAAAATAAACAAAAAAATAAAAATAAATTAAATAAAAATACCAGCAATACTTTCTGTCTACTGACAGTACACCAAAATAAAGTCTATAAACCATATATATAAATTATATTAATAAAAAAATTGTTAATAGTTTTAATGCTAGCTTCTACTTTTACTATACAAACTTGTTAAAAATTTAATTAATTTTATATTTTTTATTTTATTTTATACTTAATATAATTATTATGCAAATGGAATTATTATATAAATACTTTTTTGCTATTGACTCTCAATAGTGAGAGAAGCTCAGCTTTATATATTGTATATTAATAATTTATTGTTATCCCATTTTTCCTCTATTCATTCTATTCCCTTATATATTCAAGCAGCATTAGAGCTCTGTCAAAGTCTTGCTCTGGCTGCCATCTCTAATGCCCAATTCAAACAAATGTTTTATATGTATTTTGGCAAAGGCAAAACTTGAGCGTCAGCCATGTGCGTGCTGTCGTCTTATGACAGAAGTTGTTCGGCCAGCGACAGTCGCCCGTATGCCACGCCCACGTAGCTGAAAGGCAACTTGAAGATTTACTACATTTTTGTGGTTAACATGAATCGACTGCCGTTGAGCAGCAGCCGTTGCCGCGGCTACAGCAGCAGCAGCAGCAGCAGCAGGAGCAGCAGCTTCCTTGGCAGCAGCTCACGCTCAGCCAATTTAGTTTCAACGACGCGTGGCCTAAATTGTTTTAAATTACAAGACGGCCATTAAAGTGAGGCCGTTAATCCTGCGGGCAGGCACACATAACTATTCTGCTCACACACACACACACACGCACACGCACATCCACTAATACATATAGACATATATACATAGGTACATATGTACACGCCGTCAGGTATTTCCGGCAGCTCATTTCCGTTTCACCTCAATTGGGTAAACGTAAACCAGAAAAAAATGAGAGAAAAAACTAAGCTAACTGGGGGCAAAAGCAAAGCTGCAAAACCAAGCAAAAATAAATATGAGAAAGAACAAAAAAAAAAAAAGAAATAAAGAAAAGAAAACATCACAAAGGGTGCCCGGACTGAGGCCCACATGCAATGCCATAACTAGACGCAGCAGGTTTTTCCTGACTCCACGAAGGGTGCATAAATTAGGGCTAAGCCAAAGCGACGCGACGCGACGCGACGACTTGCAGTTGACCGTAGACGGTGCACAGATACAGACACAGAAACAGATACAGCGCCGGCTGAGCTTTGTGGGCAATGTTGAGGCCAGCCGCAGCAGACAGTGAGCCAATGTCGCCCCCTCGGCGACGTCTTGCGGCAGAATTTAAAGACAAGCGCCCCTTTCTGGCCAAGGGCACCGTCTCCGTCTCCGGCGGGCACTTGTGCAACACCTCAGCATTTATTTATGGCAGAGAATTTAAATTTCAAAGCACACATTGCATACTTGCAGGCGTCAGCGCTCCTTCGCCGCTTGGGGTCGTACACCCCTCAAATTAGCGCACTTCCCCTTGGGTTTTATGTGTTTACCTTTTATGATTGCTAGCCGGGCTGTTGTTTGCGGCAAGCAATACTATGCTTTAGACTTTATATTTTTTGGCAACCCACCCCCTCGGCGTCCACATGCGGCATAAGTGTGGCAAATTGCACACTCGCACACACACACACACACACACACACATAGTAATACAGAGTAACAGCAAAAGGAAATTTGGCCGAAATTGCGCGGTAATTGCAGCCGCTAAATTTCACTTTTGTTTCGCCAGCCGCACACTCTGAGCTGCCTGCGCCATGTGTGTGTGTGTGTGTGTGTGTGTGTGTGGCAATTGCCGTGGCTACAGCTACGACCATGCCGCAGCCCAGCAGAAATTGAGCGGTAACAAAACAAAAAAAAAAAAAACAAGAAGAGAATTATGCGGCAACAGAGCGTGTCGAGCGAGGGCGCCCAATCCCCCTTCCGCCCCCTGCTCAGCCCTGCCCTGCCCTACCCAAGTGCCGCATGGCCGGCAGTTTTCATTTTTAAATTGGCGGTTTTATGTGCAATTGTATGTGTGTGTGTGTGGGCATGACTAACACACACACACACATACAGCCACCCTCCCATCACACACACACACACGTCGTGCGCTGGCTGCGCGCATTAGCAAATTTTTATTGCATACTTTCGAGCGCAATTGCAATTTAATGCGCCCAACCACCACATGTTCCACATGCGGCTTTTATGCTCCACGCATAATTTAAGCATCGCCAAGCCGCATGCAAAATGCTCGCCGAGATTTATATTTTCATATATTCGACCACATTTGACATGCGAAATGTACTCGAATTTGTGCTTTTATTATTTTCGCTGATATATTTTAAACGAGTCGCACATTAGACACGTGTCTTCCGTGCTGTGGCTTCGGCCTGACATTTGCTCTGGATGAATATGGCATAATATGCCAGGCTGTTGGCATTTTATTGCACTTGCTTTGTGTCTTCATTTGTGGAACAATTCGTGTTTGAATTGCTCAACAAAAATACCTTGTAAACAATTGCAGGCACAAAGGTTGTTTGATGAGTTGCTTCAAGTGCAATTGAGTGGTGGAGAGAGCGAGAGGGGGAGAGAGAGATGAGTGTGTATAAGCTCAAGAAATTTACTGAGATTTAGGCAACATTTGTTAAGCATAAGTTGGTAATTTAAAGACTCTGCGATCTGTCTAGAAAAAAGTTTTAAGCTCTAAAATTTATATGGACTAAACGAATAAGTTCTGCGGCCTAAGAATGAGTAGAGTTTCTATTTATTTATTAAGTTTTTATATTATGCAATATATTATATTCTTGTTTAGTTTTTGCATTTCGTCACCCTCTTATATAACTCAAAAATATGAAATTTCATTCAAATTTATTCAGCAGCCATTTAAGGTCTCTCTCATGCATGCAAGATAATAAAAATAAAATATTAGTAAATCAAATAAAAGAGTTGAATTTATGTTTATTATTTAAATGTGTGAATAAATTCATTTATTATCTATTTTTATTCATTTATTATTTATATTTATATATGACAATAAAATAAACACACTGAGTAGCATTTTCTATATACATTTATTCAATTGTTGCTCTTGCAAGGCAAAATATATTTTAACTTCCTTCAATTATTCAATTATCAATCTACAGTCTATACAACTCTACTGGCTTTATGCAGGGTATTCGCACGATCTCGTGCCTGCCAGTTGGCATGTGGAAATGCCCTTGAGATGTGTTTGTTTATCATAAACTCTCTCCTTCTCCTTCACTCTGTCTCTCTCCCTCTCGCTCTCCCTCTCTCTCTCTCTCTCTCTCTCTCTCTCTCATTTGACTGCTTGTGCTGTCATATAAATTAAACCATAAATCGAGTGCATAATTCTGGCATTGATTTCGGCTGTTTGCGTGTCAATTTTTTCCTTTTGTTGCTGCATATTCGTGCCATCACGCTGCGTATACGTAACATGTAACTGTCGCTTATAGCATGGCTGCAGCAAGACAAAGCCTCGTTTGCTTATGAAGCTTGTGGTCATAACTCTGTTAGCTTCGTTTGCTGTCTGCCTTTTTGCATTTATGCCTCTTTATTTATAGTATGTGTGAACGCATGCATGCCTGCCTCTGTCTGTGTGTGTGTGCCTGTGTGTGTGTGTGGAATGCTGTCGTGTGGGTGCGTAGGAGATCCTTTTGTTTTACGTTTATTATTTATAATAAATGACTTCACATACCAAGGCAGCAGTCGCAGCAGTCACACTCTGCCCACCACCCCACGCCCACTGCCCACTGCCCACCAGCCCACCGCCCACCTTTCATTTATTATTTAATAATATTATTGAGCGTGCCGGCCTTTTGTCTGCGACTCGCTATTGTTGTTGCCCAAGAGGAGATGGCACATACATATGTATGTGTATATGTTTATCGCTATCTATTTGGAAACGGGTCAATCGATTTTGTACGCTTGATCCTTTGAAGGCGTTTCGTTATATGAACACACACTCACACACACACACACAGACAGGGAGAGCTAGAAATTCTTGAATAGGCAAGCAATAATTAGAAATTGGTTCGCTTGTTTGTTTATATTGAAGCACAGACATATGCATGTATGTATTTATGTATGTATGTATATCCATATATTTTGCTAGAGCCTTGTGTATGATTGCTTTGTTAAGGGCTGGCATTGTGTGTCGCTTAAATGATGTGTTAATTTTGTGGCCCACATATGCGAGTCGTTGGCCGCTGGCCCGTTTAGCTGTTCATTTCTATGCATGACCAGACTTGGCCAGCAGCCCGGCTGCACTTAATGCAATTATTCGGGGGCCAGCAAAAAATTCCACGACTGACAATAAACCAATTTAACTTTTGCAATATGCTTGGAATTACCCACCCGAAAAGGACGATGCGTCTGTGGCCAAGTTCCACCCTCACCCGGGCCAAAGCCGGTCGCTGGCTTATGGCTTATGGTCAAAATAGTTTGACGTCCATGCATTCACAATGGACAAATTCAGCGAGCGTGAGTTGGTTGGGGCGAGGGTTGCTTGCCTTTATGATAGCCGAAAGTATTTATTTATGTGACTGCCTGACCCCCCGCCCCCCCGGCAAGAGCATTTTGAGTGACTTTCCAACCACCCGGATTAGCGCGGGGTCAATTGTTGGCGTGTTTAATGCCATTACTGGCAACAGTTCGAGCCAGCCGAGCAGTTGCTGCCATAACTCGAGCAACTACAGCCAGCTCGCATGTTTGGCAACGGCTCGAATTGCCTTTGGCCATGATATGTATGGTCAAATATTAACAGATAATTGAATTAAGTGTAAGTAAGTGAGGTGTGCGTGTGTGTGTTAGCCATTGCTAATAGCTAATCTGAAGTGTTATTTACTTTGGTAACTGCTTTAAAGCAGTTTATCGCTTATCCTTAAAGCTTTAAGTTGTTTGCCTCGATAAACTATTTAATGCCCATATACATACATGTTCAATATTTAATTAAAAATACACACACACACACTCATACACACTCTCACAGTTGCTGTCGCTCTTGGCAGCCCTGTGTGTCAGCATAGCTGTTGCCTGGCCTTCGCCCTGGCCGCAACGGCCGTGTTCAGTTAATTAAATCAAGCGACATGTGTTTAAAATAAATTAAATAAATAAATGAACAATATATTGCATTATTTTTAATAGGTGCGCGCCCAGCTTAAGTGCCAGCCACATATACATGCATGCATATATAAATTAAGAATTTCAATAAGTCGCATACAAATTGCAACTCAACCGCAATTTAAAGAGTTGTGAAGCTGCGCAGCTTCAACAGCCAGCGATAAATATTTTATTTATATTGAAGGTGTGTGAAAATTAATTAATTATATTCATTACTATAGTCAATAGAGTAAACAATGAAAATATGCTCTGCTTATATATCTATACATGTCTGAAGATCATGTACATATAATAGAATTCATATTAGTGCCTTCTCTCTTTCTGTCTCGCTCGCTCTTCTTAAACTCCCACAATTCCTTTGCTCTTCTTCTGCCTAGCTGACAGCTTCAGTCACAGATTACACAGCATCTGTCAAACAAATATTTCCGCTTACACTAAACAGCACACACACACACACACAAACATATAGCAAGCAATACACTGCTCAAAAAACGCGCGTAATACAATTTAGTGGCTGAAACATTTTTGGTTTAATTAATTTGTAGTCATTAACTGGAGCCGCCTTCAAATGCGTGGCGACAAGCCCAGCACTCCTGCTGTGTGTTGTCGTTTTGTTAGTAGGTGTCAATACATGCAAACACACACACACACACAGACACACACATCAGCGAAGATAGAGTGAGTGTGAGAGTGAGAAAGATAGAGCAAGAGTATGTATTACAAGCGCTGCGGTACACCAAAATGTATGCCACATGTGATGCTAAGCAGCATACACAAGTATGTGTGTGTATGCATATGTGTGTGCCTGTGCCTGTGTGTGTGTGTGTGTATGAAGATATATTACATTTTGCGGCCAACGCATCTGTGGTTCTGCGCGCCTCTGTGTATGTGTGTGTGTGTGTGTGTGTGTGGAGCTGACAAGCATTTGTACTTGTGGCTTTCGACTGTTTGGCCAAAACGTTGAGACATAAGTTGAATTATGGCACTTGCCACTTGCCGAACGCCGAGTGCAGAGGCAGAAGCAGAGTCAGAAGCAGAGGCAGAAGCAGAGACAGAAGCAGAAGCAGCAGCAGCAGCTGCATCTACAGCCACTGCTACGGCCACAGCTCCAACTACAGCTGCAGCTGCCTAATGAACTTGTTAGGCGCCACGCAGCTGATACCCTACAGAATTTGGGTCAACAATGCTGTAAATTATGGCTTTAACCGAATTTGGGGCGTGTCGAGCAAGCCAAAGCGCTTACACCAGGCTATTTTTGGCTAAATCTCATAAAAATGAGCAACAGGCCCGGCCGAGTCGCTGCTTCGTTTGTATTGATTTCTATGTGCTATGTCCGTCGTCATCCTGTGACAATTTGTCAGCTTTTGTTAAATTTCTGTTGCCTACTTTAAGGCGCAGCCCATAAATTCCCTGTCTGTGTGTGTGTGTGCGTGTGTGTGTGTAGGCACATCAGCAAATACCTAACTCGAGATTATTTGTCGTTTCGTGTTGTTGTTGATTTTGATGTGGGCTCCACCTGCGTGTGTGTATGTGTGTGTGTGTGTGCTAGCATTTTGCCTTGGCTTTGCCCTGAAATTGTTTTTCCGCACATCAACTTTATTATGCCTTAATAATTGATGCTGCGGCTGCGACTGAGGCCAGGGCTCAGTTTGGCGTAGCTCCATCAATTGAATTGCTGATAAATTTCTGTTACTGCCTGACTAGATAGACCATGGCCCCACTGCCATACTGCTGCTTAATTGTGAGGCCAGCGCTCAGTCGCCGTTGGCCGGGTAAATTAGCCAGCTAGTAGCGCAGTTAGTCTGCCCACATAGTTACCTGGCGCCGAAGTTTGTTGGCCAAAGTTTCGGGCGCTTTGGCCTTTGTAAAGTGGGCAGCGCTAAATGCCCCAAATTCTTTAAGTTTACAAGCAAAACATTTGTGCGCAGTTTTCATTTTCTTGCCCTGTTCTTCGCTTTTTATTTTTATTTCTTTTGGGCTTGCGTGCGTGCCCGAAATGAGGCAAGTTTTTTTTCTATTTTTCTCTTCTTTTTTTTTAGGTTTTTTTTTTGTGTATTTTTACACCCTTTTTCGACAGCATTTTCTTTTCTTTCCAGCTTGTTGTTGTTGCATTTTGATCTCTTTTCTATTTACGCAGCGGCCGCAAGTTTGGCCTGGCATTTGGTTTGCCGGCCATGGCCAGCGGGCAGGCGGGGCAACCCCTGCTAATATTCGCCATTAAACTTTTGCTTGTTTTTCTTTAATTAACAACACAAACATCTGATATGCTACTTTCTACTTTGCTTTCGCTATTCGCCTTTATTTTTTGTCGGCTTTTTATTTTTATTTTTATTTTGGTTTTTTTCCTCCCCCATTTTCTTGTGTTTTTTGTTGCTTACTTTAGCCATTGCATACCTTTATTAAGTTTCGTGTTATTTTTACTCCTTTTGCGGGTCCCGACAAAAACTTTGGTGCTTAAAATTTGTACCATCGCCGCTCTCCTTTATGCTGGCCAAGGCAAAGGGTTAGACCCAACCCGCCCCCGCCCCCTGCTCCTACGGCTCTGTTTACATAACGTCCGCGCCCACAAAAACCACCTTGAAATGATGGCGCTTTGTCTTTGATTTGATTGCATTAATTGTTTAAATGGCTGCGGTTTGCTCGGTTTCGATAAGGTCTTTGCACCCGGCTCTTTTAGCGGGCTAAATCTTTAATGCATTGTGCAAACAGCTTCAAGGATTAAATGCTCATAATAGAGAATTCCATTAGACTTACTAAGCAGAACGCAAATTTTTTTGAAGGTTTTTTGTATATTTATTTTAAGCGCTGAACGCAAATGCCTTAAAAAGTTAAACAGAAAATACTAAGTTAATATTTTTATTAAGTGTATTTAACAAAATTTTCGATTAGCGCTTGATTGAAGCTAAATTTTCAAGGGCATGCAAATTAATTATGTTTAACCATTCTCGGAACTTGGCCAACTTTTTTAATACATTAAACAAAAATACAAATATTTGCCGGCCTAAAATAATTATTTCTGTGCAGCGTGGGTCAGTCTGTTGTGGATATAGATCTGTGAGATTCTTGCTCTGGTTTATGCTTATAACTTGTTATGATTGATTAAAAGTAATTTATGAATCAATGAGCTCGAGTTTGTCTGACAGACAAATGCCTTAAGACTAGGCCTTCTAGTTGGACTTTACTCCACGAGCTCCTGCTCAAGACTGACTGACCCAGCGCTGTCTCAATTCCGATGATCGTAAGTGTATCACACTAACACACACATGCCCACACACTCCCTTCAGGCGCCAATCATATGCTACCATTTCACATAGAGAGGCTCAGCCAGAGGAAGAGAATCAGATCAAGCTTTCGGCTTTACTTCGTTGACTACGTTCGTTGAAATGAGAGGCAGCCGAACAGAATTCTAGAGAGTTGAGTAGACGAGCCGATGGCTTCGTCACGAAGAACTTACACATGCAGCACTCTCAGTTTGATGAGAGCTATATGGCTTGCCTAATATAATTCATTAAATTAAATTCTAAATATTCAAAATATATTATTAAAGAAATATAAATAAATCAACGTAGTCGAAAATATTAGTAAATAGTTTTAAAATGTTTAAAAATATGCTTTTCTATAATATTTATTTATTTATTAAATATATAAAAATTATTTTTGAATATCATTGTATTAAATTTAATTAATATAATAATAATTTTATTAATATACATATTTTTCATTTTATATTTTTAAAACTAATTTTTAATTATTATTATATGCACTAAATATTAGAAAAAGTAAAAAAAAAAGTAGAATAAAATATTATACTTTTTTTAATTGTTCTAATACTTTGTTTATTTATTTATTTTAATTTTTAATTTTAATTTTTAATTTTTATTCACTCCCACCAACATCACCCAACACATGCTTCAGAGAAATAAATATGAAGAGCACACAACATGCAATTAAACCGCATTAATTTGGCAAACAGAGAGCGCTGCATATAAATGGGAATATGAATGCAGTTATAGTTCATAATTTGAATAAAATATTTTGCAACATATTTTGTTATTGCGCTGTGCCAACAACGAGGCCCCAGAGCGCTGGGAACACAGCTGCGAGCGAGACTAACAGCAATTATGTTAGAGCAGGAGGCGGAGGAGCTGAAACTAGATGGTCAGCGGAAAAAAATCCTCATATGTGTGTGTGTGTGTGTGTGTGTGTGTGTGTGGCACCAAACATGCCGCAACTGTCATAATGCCACATGAGTGTTAACATAAAAATTAAAAACTTTTTGGCGCGCTCAACTTTTTATTTACTGCATGGCAAATGAACTAAGCGACAAAGCAGCTGCAGCAGGAGCACGAACAGCAGCAGGAGCAGCAGCTGCCACAAACTTTTGCAGCGCACTGTGAACGAATTGCGGATGGCTGGCGGACAGTGTTTATTGTGTGGGTAAATTAAAGCGGATTACTTAATGCGAGCTGCATTTTTGATGCACCTCTGTGTAATGCTCATGTTTGATTTACCTAAATGACTTTTAATTATTCAGCAGTCAAATGTGGGCCACACACACACACATATGTACACAGAGGCGTTGAGTGGCTTATTGGGCTGCAAATCTGGCTGGGCATAAGCCCACTTTAAGTCTATAAAAACAGCACTTGAAAACTAATTAAACACTAATAGCAAACAACAAAAAGCTGCGCAAAGGCAGTTCAAGTGGCGGAAATGCCAGCGAGTCGGACAGCAGCAGCAGCAGTAGCCTGCAATTAAACCAAACAAAACAAAAGTACAAAAGTAAAAAAAAAGAAAAAAACTGAAGGAAAATAGAAAGAAAAGCTGCGCAAAACTTTTTAATTTCGCCAACAAGGGCTGAGAGCTGAGGCAACACAGGCTGCTGGGCGCGAATGAGTCTATAAGTTGGAGTCGATTGCGAGGCAGCCGGGCAGCGTCTTGCCGGGGAAATAAAACAATGATGGCCAAACAAAAGCAATACGAGCTAAGCACGAGTATCGGGTGCCAAATGGCCAAATGGCCAAATGGCGAAAGGATAACAGACGGCGGAAGTGAAACGAAATGGCAAATCAATGGATGGCTGCGACAGCAGACGTGGGACGACCCCCAACCCCTGCAACGCCGCGCCCAACAACAATAGCAAATCCGCTTAAAGTCAAAATTATTCCTTAACCAAAAAAAAAAAAAAAATAAGAAGGAAAAACTGAAGAAAAGAAATAAAGAAAGCCAAACGGAACGAACCCTTGTGCATGTGTACAAAACTGGCTAAGCGGCTGTTGTGTTGGCCAAAAGTTCTGGCCGAAACGCGGCGGCTGTTTAAGCCCTAAGCTGTTGACTTATTTACCAGGCTTCGATTTGCTTTCGCTTTGGCCGCCCATTGTTGTGCCCCGATTTGTTGCCACGGCTTAGCTGCTCAACAATTTTCGCTTAGCCAGATTGCGTGAAACAGATAAGCGCAGCGCCGCACTTCGCAGTAGATAAATTAACAGAACGAAAAACACTCACTTAAACCTGAAGCAACAATATCTATGTATGTGTGTGTATGTATAAAATAGGAGGACAGGGCTGGGCTTACCTTTGTGATGCCGCAGGTGATGGCCAACAGCTGCTGCTGCGCCCGTGCAACACGGCGGCTCGTAATATAAATTCCAAGTGTTCTCATAATCCGCCCGAGCGTAATCCACATAAATTATTTGGGCGGCAAGCGCGAGCAGCCAACCGCCGAGCAGGCTCTGCCGCAACCTGGCCATCTTGCTGGTCAACGCTTTCGATGGCTATAAACTAAAGCTTCGGCACTCCTCAGACTCGCGCGCACACACACACACACAGAGATAGATCAGAGGTAGCAGCTGGTATTCTCGCTCAACGACAACAACAACAAAAACGATGCGAGCACACGATGTGGAGCATTGAGCCAGGGAGCATCGACTGATCTCGACTAGATTCGAATTGTTTGCATGTATTCACATGTTCGACGCGATGAGCGCGAATTCCGAATCGGATCACAAATGCGAGCGTGTTCCGCGTGCGTATGTGTGTGGACGTATGTATGTGTATGTGTTTGTGTGTATGGGTGAAGGACGAACGCACGGCACGAGCTGCGAATACGAACTGAGTGGCCAAAGCACGAGGAACTGTGTTAAATAAACACACACCACGACGACAGCGACGACGACGGCGACGATGACGATGAGACGACACGAACTGATGCACGACTCGGTCTCAGCTCAGTTCGGCTATGCTAGACACCTGTAAAGAGAGAGAGAAAGAGAGAGAGAGTGAGCGTGACGGTTTGCGCATGCGCGTGTCGTAAAATATCCCTGTATATTTCCCAGTTTTGTTTATGTTTACGAGCCGTGCGCCAAGTGTATTGAACTCATTTAGAGCAGCGCTCGGCTTGCAACGTGCAATGGGCAACGTGCAACGTGCAATGTGCAACGCTATGCGCTCTACAACAATAACAACGCCAAATGCAATCCACACACATTTTCAAGGGTAACTGCAGACACATTGAAACTGAAGTGCGGCGGCTGCTGCTGCTGCTGCTGCTGCTGACACCCCCGCAGCTGCAGAGAGACGGGGAGACGAGACGAGGCGAGACGAGACTGTTGCCAGTTGAGCAGACAGGCCGGGAGTTTGGTGGACATGGCAGACAGGAACCGTTAGCAGCCCAGCCCAGCCCAGCCCAGACGCTAACTTCCAGCCCAAACCGGAACCAGACACAGTTGCACTTAAAGCATTTTCGTGCATTATTATTTATGCATATGCTTGTAATTGCAGTAGAAATACTTTCTGTGTGTGTGTGTGTGTGCCCAGACTCTAGCTAAATGCTTTTTTTCACATTTTTTTTTTCTCTTCTTTCTTTGCATTGCGGCTTTGCGTGCTGCCTTCTACAAATTTCAGCACATTTTCAATGCTGCATTTGTATAGGCTGTAAAAAAAAAAAAGAAAAAACAACAAAAAGGTTCTCTTAAGGCCAGACATAAGTCACTCAGACAGTCACGCAGACGGCCCAAGCTGCAGGGCAGACACTCAGAGACAATTAGACGCTAGCCAACAGAAGCTTTCTATCCCGCTCTATCACTCTTTCTATGTGTGTGTGTGTGTGTGCGTGGGCTTGAGCACTTGAAGTATAAGTTGGAAATAATTTTATTCTAAAAGTATGTGCAAAGAATTTTTAGTCGATAACTATAATTGTGGCTTAGTTAATATTCAATGAAGACAATCGAGAAATTAAAATGCTTGGAAATATTAAGAAAGAAATAAAAATTGTTCTAAATTTATAAATGGATTCAATAAATATTTCATGTTATTTATTTTTTTTCTCGTTTTCATTTAAAAATTTAATATATTTAAGAGGTAAGCCAAATTATTCGTAGAAAATTTTTAAATAATTTTTATTTCTCTGCGAATACGATTAGAAAAAGATAATAAACAAAAATTATATTTAAACAAATTAAATGTGGCATAATATTTTATTAAATTTTATTTATTATTTTTATTTTTATTTATTATTATTTATATTATTATTAAATATTATTTATTTATAATTGTTCTTTATCTCACGCTGTTTTAGAAAAAAAATAAAAAATAAAAATAAAAAAATAAAATCAATTTAGGAAAAAAAGTATAAAAATAAAATTAAATAAATTAAATATTTATTAAATTAAATTTTACTACCAAAAATTGTTGTCTAATCATATTAAAAATATTTTAATTCTTAATATTTAATAAATTAAATATTTTTACATATTTATGTGAACTTGAGCAATATGAATTATGGCTTAAAAAAAGCTTAAACAAAATCTTCACATTTCTCCTTTCGTCTGCATTAAATGCTAGAATTCAAAATTCATGCATATTATCATTTGAAGCACTTTAAAATCGACATTATTTTTAGCAGTGTAATAACTATCAGACAGTCCAACAAGTTTCAGCATACTTTTGCTATTTATGGCGCGCTTGGACTTGACTTTGGCATCCAGATCAGACGGAGTCCAATAACAACAAACTGTCTGTTCAGCTGACCGCAAGTTAACAAAGTTTTGCCATTTGGCTTCTCTGCATTTTGGCTTAAATTTTGTGCATTGGAATTTTTAACCCTCTCTATTTCTCATCCCATCTCCCTCTTCTGTGTATCTTTGGAAAGGCCATGACAATTTGCGGCTGCTTTGTGCGACAGCAGCGAAAAGCATAAGGCTTTAATTTGTGTGGCATCAAGACGAGTGGCCCAGACATTTGCTGTGCGCCAGGCAGCCAGCCAGCACATTCGTGTGGCATGCGGCATGCGGCATGCGGCTCACCCGCACCTGTCCTGTGCACTGGAGCGCACAAAAACAAGCTCAACAATTGCCTTATAAATGCCCTCAAACTTGGACTCAAACGGAATGAGTTTTTGGGCAGCAGTGGAAAAAACTTTGATTAATGTACGCTTAAAGAGCCGGCAAATACGTGAAAGCAGGCACAGCACAAGGAAAAACAAGGACACAACTTTTCATAACTTTAGCACACACACACACAGACACAGACACTGACAAAACAGGAGCAGGAGTAGAAGCAGGAGCAGGACAGGCAGACTGGCAGTAGACCGCGTGCAGCCGGCGGCTTCTTAGCCAAAGCGCAACAAAAACTTATGCAATCAAGGCAAAGGCGTACAGGAGGCGGCTACAACAGCATAAAACAGGGCCAGGACCAAGGCTGTTGGCACTGCAGCAGTTTCAAGGCGCCGCACAACAATGTCAGCGACGGGCAGCCGAAGGAATCACAGCGAAAAAGCGTTAAAAAATGAATTGTAAAACAAACAGCAAACAAACGAGCAACATTCGCTAAGGGCACGCCCACACACACACACACACACACACACACAGACACAGGCACAACATGCTGCTAGCAGGCAGCCACAAAGTAGCCAGCGACCCGCAGCGACCCGGGACCAGCAAACGAGGTCTGCTCCAGGCGCGCGATATCTGCAACGTCAAAGTCAGCAGACCGGTTCAAGCTCACCCGCAGCTACCATCTCTCTCTCCCCCTCTCTCTCCCCCTCTCTCTCACTCTATCTCATACTCCTGCTCAGCCTCAGCGGCATCCATAGCCACACGCCCGCGCCCGCGCTGGTTAATAGAAAATGTAATTCGATGCATTTAATGTTGGCAACGCCAAACGCTGCAGGTTGCCCTCGAGTCGCAGCCGAGGGTATGCGACGTGCCCGATACCCAGGTTCAGGTTCAGGTTGAGCTTCGCCTCCTGCTTTTTTATGAGTTTGCATTTGGCTGCTATTCATCCAGCACCATCGACGTCGTCGTCGTCGTCGTCGTCATCGTCGTTGACGTTGTTGTGTTTGAGTTGCTTACCTAATCCTTGCAAACAAGTTAAAAACGTTGTAAAACAAACAACAAACAAAACGAAATGAGTGGCAACTGACGCTGACGCCGATGCCGATGCCGACGCTGGCGTTGGCGTTGGCGTTGGCCTCGACTGTGGGGCTGCGCACGGCTGGCATGGCTCTCAGATGAGCTGCCCACCCAGCGCTAAGGGTAATCAGGAAATTAGGAGCGAGCAAAAAATGCTGCATACTTTTCGGGGACGAAAGCTTCAGCAAGGGCAGCAAAAAGAACTAGAGATGATTAGAGATGGGCTAAGTTGGAATATATATGTGAATATATTTTGGAGAGCTGTTATAGTATATAGTATAGTATGATCTTTGTATAACAGAGAGAGTATAACAGAGATATTATAACAGAGACACTTTTCAGAAAGAAGAGCTGGCACTCCTACGATGTTAGTTACTTGGAATATATAAGCCAAAATATATTGTAAATATACAATATATAGAAAATAAGAACTGAGTAGAGTATAAGAGAGAGAGAGAGTATAACATATATAGATTAACAGAGAGCATAACATAGCAGAGAGCATAACAGAGAGTAGTTTTTCAACGAAGCCGTTTACATAGAGGAAAATACATTAATATAAAATACCAGCTTACAAGAGATGAAATCTGGGATGAGTTTAGAATATTTTTGACTTATCAGCCATGTTTATTAATAATATATTTATTAATTATTAACCTACTGATACATTGACTAATTAAAATACTAGTTTTTACTACCCCTTTAGAAAAATTACCTTCAATTGCATAATTCATTTTCATAATTTTACAAAATTCAGTCATTGCATACATCTTCTTCTCAAAGCTCTACATATGGTAAGCAAACATTCTGCTTATATCCAACTATTCAAACTAAACATAGTGCTGTTCACACGCTCACATCTCTAATTTGGTTATTGGCTTTTTTTTTCTAGTCCGTTAAAAACAGTTTCGATGTTCCTGGTTGGAAATTGTCAGTCGTAAAGCCAGACGCATTGGGCAAATGGAAACGATTTTGACTGACATCGAGTGCCATGAGAAATACAAACAATCATCAGGCAGCCAGGCAGCCAGGCAGTCAGGCGGGCATGCACCACTCCTGCCCCGCCCCTCGGCTGCGCCCACCCTCATTTTGGTAACCTCAGCAACCTGCGCCGCGTGCCACAGCAATGACAAGCGGCGCGGCAGCGCTAATAGAAATTAAACGAAAGTGCTGCACGACTGATGGCTGCTGCTAGAGGAGTGGGCGGAGGAGGAGGCGAGTGTGTGGGCTGGCTGGAGTGAGTGTACCTGGGTGGTTGCCAGCCAACTGCAAATTCGAGCCACCCTGCAGCGAGCGTGTGAAGGTCGAGCTGGAACGAAGTGCAGCACCAGCAGCAGCAGCAGCAGGAGTGGGTGCAGGAGCAGCAGGAGTGGGCGCAGGAGCAGCGAAGGGCGCACATTTCGCTTTCATTTCGTTTGCTGGCTGTTTTTTCTTATTTCGGTACTATTTACATTTGCTTTTATTAATCATAAAAAATGCTGAAATAGTCGAAATTGGCGAACGGCGAACGGCGAACGGCAGGACGCGGCTTTGGCTCCTTTGGTTCCTTTGGCTGCTTGGTTATGCCGCACGGGAGCGTGCACGAAAGCGCAATTTGATTTTAATGGCGGCAAAATGTTGAATGTTCGTCGCACAGCTCAGCCAGCGAAACAGACAAACGGACAGACGGACAGAAACAGGCAGACAGACAGACAGACAGACAAACGAGCAGGACAATCAGACAGACTAGCAAAGCAAACACGCAGACAAACTGATTGTTGTTTCATTTCTCTTATTTTTTTTCGTTTAATACTCGTTCAGTTTGGATAAAGAGGTATATTGGGTTTTTGGCAGACCTCTTGCAGCTAGAGGCTTGAAATTATATCTATATATACTGATGTTTCAAATACAGAGAGATATTTTGTAGTGTATAAATGAATATGTATATATGTAATTGCTATTGGGGGCGTGGCTGATCAACACTATTAAAGTTACATAGTACATAGCTATCTCGCAAAGAGCTTTAAAAATCTGAAAAATTGTTTAGCCTTTGCAATATCTTACTTGGAATTTGGAATATAAATTCATATACATATAGCATACTCAGATATATTATATATAATATATCTACAGTCGAGTCCTGATAATTTGAAAGGGCAAGAAGGCAAGCATTAAACAGTCAGTTAGGCTCAACTTTAACGCATTTTTTATGCGCTGCTCCTGCTGCTGCTCCTGCTCCTGCTACTGTTGCTGTTGCTGTCTTTCCATGCAATCAGGCGCCATTTGTTGACGTTTGTCTGTGTTGGTGTTTGTTAATCTGCCTGCTGCATGCTGCATGCGTACGTGAGTGCGTCTAGGTGTGAGTGTTAGCAAGTGCATGGCTCACACACACACACACACACACACATGCGCAGTGACACACGAATACATGCAGGCGCACTTAGCTAAGCCGCCTGCTCCATTTTGCATGCCCCGGGCATTTGATTGCTTATGAGTGTGAGTGTGCGTGTGTGTGTGTCTGTGTGTGTTTGTGTCCTGCGTTCATTTCATTTGTTTGTTTGCTTGTTTGCATTCAATGCATGTGCGTGCGCGTAGGCGCACGGCCACTCGTCACTGTCATTAATGTCATTGTTGTTGCCTCCGCCGCGCCGTGTCAGTGTCACCAGCAAAGTCAAAGGCAGTGGGAGTGGCAGTGGCAGTGGCAATGGCATTGGCAATGACCAGCCACAGCAGTGCGTTCCACAGCATATTTTAAATATTTAAATGGAATACCTGCCGCGCAGACCTTTAATTAAACGGGTCCCAGCCCCGGGAACAGCCCCCTAAAGCGGGGCCTTACTTTATTGATGAGCTGCCATTTAATCAACTAATAATTGGAGACGTCTTCAAGCAAGCACGCACAACTGTCATTTGGAGCAACACACACACACACACACGCGCAGATATACATATAAATATATATGTATGTATGTGCATTTGGTTATCCATTATATGTATATATGTGCATTTGGTTATCCATTATGTAAGCCCTGCAACATTCAGAAAATTTATAGCCGCTGCGCGATCTTTGATAAGAGGCGCAACAACACTTTGTGCACTGCAAGGCAGCTGATAGAAGGAAACGGCGCGGCACGCATGCTATGCTATGTAAATCCACGTTAACAGACGTTTCACTGTACACAAACGGCGAACGATTGCGTTGTCCCCAGGGGCGACGGCGATGCTGCTGCTACTCTTGCTCCTGCTACTTCTGCTCCTGCTGCTGCTTTTGTTGTTGCTGATGTTTGCAGAAAGTCAACGACAAGTCACATAGGGCTGCGGCTCATAGCGGGCCATGGCCACCCTTCGACAAGGACGTCGCGACGTCTGGTCGGGCGTGTGCCACTGATAAGGGTCGCCCGAGTCCATGGACGGGCGGTTCACTCAGTGCAATGTTGCATGGGATTTACTCTAGTTTATTTGTTAATGGTTTATTTATTAATTCCTGCGGATTATCACGTCAGACAAGGCATCACAACAACAACAACAACACAACGGCGAGATACAGCACGGCGATGGACAAAGGACAGAGCGAACTGCGAACGGAAACGAGCGACCGCACACGGAAACGCATATGGCAGGCACTCAGGGTGTGCGAGTGTGTGTGTGTGTGAGTGTGTGCGTGTGTGAGTGTGTGTGGAGTGCATTGTTGGCTGCGATAACGTTTATCGCCCAACGGGAATTTGTTGCTAATAGCCAAAGCAACATGCTCTAATCTTTAAGCCCGGCTTGTGGGGCGGGGGTGGGCATGAGGGGTGTGGCCAAAGTTTGTGCAAATTGAAAATTTGTGTTCGCCTTGAAATCATGCATTAATAATGCTCAAATACTAAATAGTTTAGCCCGCACACACACGCACACGCACACACACATGCAAAGTGCCAGGAACATGCGTACACAATTTCCTAAATCCTCTGCAAGTCATGGCGGAACGTGGGTAGAAACCGCCCGGAAATTTGAAATTTTGTGCAAGCTGAAGAAACTCCTTCATGCCAAGGACTCGACTCCGCTTCCAGTTCCCAGCCTCAGCTCCCAGCCTCAGCTTCAGCTGTTGCCTGGAGTGCGTTTGACAGCACGCATGTCGTTGTCAATGTCTACAGCGAAGTGGTGTTCAGGCGTGTGTGAACTTCCGCACATGCACACACACACACACACACACACGCACACAAATCTTGCAGCAGTCACTATGAAAATCTTTCAAATATAAGCAATTAGTATATAAATTTTGCCAGCAAATATTGCCAAGGGGCGAATTCGGCTGCTGCTTGGCATTCATGGACATCAACCCGACACTTTTGTAGCTGGCCGAAAACCTTTTAAAGTATTTAATAACAGTGAAACTCAAACCTCGCTTCTCGCTTCCCGCTCCTCGTTCCTCGTTCACTTTGCGCGGTTTGCGCTGATGGACATGCCAGCAAATTGAATTTCTCACGCCTCACTATACAAACATACATATATATATACAAATACATATAGATCGGCCTGAAAATTTGTAATTTTGAGTTAAATTTGAGCAAGATACAAATGCAGAGAGAAACAGGGTATAAAAATGCCAAGAGACTTTGCCGGGTCGACTGACAGGGCGTGTCCCTTGCCCCTTGCTCACAATAATCAAATAAAAACAGCAACAAAATGAATATATATACATCTATATATTTCGAGTCAAGTTTCTCATTTAACTTGGCAGCGAGTCCCCATTAAGGGAATCGAATTTCATTGAGCTAAAAGTATTTTGCATTTTGTTTATTTTATTTGCTTAAATTATTTATATATATGCCATTTATTTTTATGCTGGCATTAATAATTAGCACGTTTATTCGCTTAAAAATAAACACGTGTATTAATAAATAATCGAGCTAAATATGTTATCTAACTGTTTTGATGCTGACGTCATTTGAATTAGGTTTAGGTCAAAGGGTCAACATGGGAAAATTGCGAATGGAAAATGTATGACTGAGTGATAAATGTGGGATTTTGGGAAAGATAATAGATCTAACTCAGCAATAGCTATCATCTGTAAAAAATAAGTTTATATGAGAAACTATATCAGCTTAAAAATTTAAAACGAAATAAAACAGAAAAAAAACCATAAAATAAAAAGTTGTATTTTTTTTTTAGATATTGTCTTAGCTTGGAGACTCAGCTAAAAACATAAATCAAGCAGCTGAGCTGCTTCAGTTTAATCAGACATTCTATTTCTCTGCCAGAATAATGCTAAACTCTATTTGAATTCTGGTTCTTCCAGAATATTTTTATCTATATCTAGATTTGCAGTATTTTTTATTGCTCCTTTATGAAATGGAGAATCTGCACATCAAATAATTGCAGTATTTTTTTCCTTTATAAAGTGAAGAGTCTGCACATCAAATAATCTCAGTTCAGCAAATATCTACATATATATGAAACATATCGACCGTATGGCAGCTACATATCTTGGCAGCTTATCTAATTAATTTCCGCCCAAATTCAATAAACGCAAAACAATTGTAATTAACAACAACTGCTCAGACACCCCCTCTGGCACCCCTGCCCCTACCAGCTGCTTGGCAACCCCCCTCGCAACATCAAAGGCAATTCCGTGTGCAAATAGCCAAGGTTAACCCACTATATTGGCAAATAAAGCCACTTAGCCTTCTGAATATTCTGCAGCCTCCTCGGCTCCAGCTACACAATTTGTGTCAAACAAAATTGAATGTCAATTTCTATATATACATGCACATGCATAGATATAAATACATATATTTGTGGCATGAATTTGACATTGAAATTTGCATATGCCATCAATTCTTACATATACGTGTTTGTACATATACGTGTTTGTACGTATGTATGTATGGGGTTGTTTGTGTTTTTTGCGCAATTTTACACGTGTGGGGGGCTACTGCAGGGCGGCTATGCCGACAGGGGCGTGGCGCATTTCGTTTGAAGTGTGCCAGCATGGCGCTTAGCTGCTGATAATCCTTTTTAAATAAATTTGTTGGCACAAATCGTTATGCCGCCCGGGGACGGTGGCACGCACCTTTTCGCTCGCTCTATAGGTGTGTGTGTGTGTGTTTGTGTGTGTGTGCAACCCCCTTTGGCCGTATTTGGCATTTGTGAGAGGTGCGTTTGCCGCCTGCGGCTCGTTGCGTTTTTCTCTGTTTGCTAAGCATGTTAATACACAGGAAATTAAACACTTATGCGGAAGTCATTGAAAAGCATTGCACACTCAGAGAGAGAGAGAGAGTAAGAGAGACAGACAGACACACATGACATGGAGCACAATTTCAAAGTGCCTGCGCATTCAATTATGCTAAGGGACAACAACAAAATAAACTTAAAAGGCCAGAGTAAACATAAACATATGCGACTTTGGCTCATCCTGTATTAGCTAGAAGTCTCAATGGACTGAAATTACTAGAATTTGAGACAGGAATTACTCCACATAGAAATCTATGTAAAGTCTTAAGTCATTGCTCAAGCTTAAATGCTTAATCAAGGCTTTCACTTATTGTTTAAGTTGATTTATAATTTTACCTTAAGCAATCACACATATATATATTTTTTATATCTTATATCTATTACTTTTTGTTACAGCATGCAAATTTGTATATACATTATATATCTATACCAGACTAGCTGAAGTATAAACTTCAATCATATCGTGCCAAACGTGCTTATCAGACTAAAACTGGACAAGTGAAATAAAAAAACTTACATTGTAATCGTTAGTAAGTTTTACTAAAATTTTATTTTTTAGACACAGCTGCATATATTAAAAAAAAATAAAATAAAATAAAAAAAATCAGCACATTTCCGTGCTATAGTCTAAATCAAATATAGTTGTATAATATAAATGTAAAAAATATCTCTTATATATATTTATTACATTAGCCATGTTTATTCATGTATTATAAATTTTCAAGATTTTTGTGTTTTACATATTTGAATAATTTTATTCTCAAATTTATTTTATAAATAAAAGCAAATTGTGTATATACATTATTAAATACAAATATAATATTGTTTATATACATATATTTTATATATATAATAATTGTAAAGGACATTACAAATAAATGCAAAAAATACAAATATTTTAACTTTTTTATTTCTTTTAAGTAAATTTAAAGAATAATTAATCTAGAGCCAAATATCAGTCATATCAAAAATATACTAAATATATATACATAAATATGTCAACTAAAAGAGAATAAGAATAAAAGACATTAATATCCCAAGAAATAGCGATCCATGGGGAACATCTTTATTATATAACACTCATCTATACATTTCGTATTCCTATGAAATTCTAATAAATTATGCAAAGCCGCAGAAGCTACCGCAGGCTATTTATTACAGGGTATAAGCAGCAGGCAGGCAGTAATGAGTAGACAATATCCCACAGTCATGTTTCGTAAAGTCGATTATTATGTGGATGTACAACTTGTTGGGAACGATGATGAGGATAATGCTGAAGTTGACGCGACCCAACGACGAGCGCACAAGAAGCTCTTTAATTGTACATGAGTGTGCGGTAAGTGTGTGAGTAAGTGTGTGTGTGTGAGTGTGTGTGTGCCTCGCATTAGCACAGTTAAATGAGTGCAGCAACCAGTCAGCCAGCCAGGCAGAGAGGCAGAGAGGCAGCCAGCCTGTCGAGGCACTCACCCAGCCAAACGTAATCCCGAATAAAAACGCACTAACCGAAACAAAAACCCACAGTCCGTGGAGAAATTCATTTAGTTTGCACTAACACGCTGTCAACAAAGGGCAGAGGGTCTGCCAGGGAGGGGGATGGGTGGTGCCAGAGCTATGGGAATACAAGATTTTCCGGGCGGGGGCTAAAAGGGTTGCTTTTTCGAGGGAGTTGGGCAACATTCGTCGAGGAACTTAAGCGATTTTGCATTTCATTACATTTTTGTTTGGCGCAGACATATCTACGAGTGTGTGTGTAGGTGTGTGTGTGTGTATGGGCGTGCCTTTGTGTGTGTTTATTTTGGTGGCAGACCGACAAGGACGCTGGAGTTGGCGACGAGTTTTGGAGCTGCTATAGAGTTGAGCGTTGTAGATAAACAAAATACATAATCCAAAGACGCTCACACAATAATGGCGAAAAGGGGTTCAAGCGTTTGATGCTCCAACGTGCCAGACGAAGTTGAAATTGTTGTTGTTGTTGGCAAGAAAAAAAAGTAAGGAAAGGAACGGCTTCAAGGTACTTAAATGCTTTGCCGGCGCATTGTAGCGCAAAATGAGGCGCAATCGGCACGGATTGACCCCAACGGAGATTGCGTGTTTGCGCTGTTATGAGATAATTGCTTTAAGCAACCGAAAAACAGCAACAACAACAGCAACAACAACATTTGTTGGGGGCGTGTTCGATGATTGACGCGCTGCCAAACAAACTTAATGAAAAGCATAAATATTTAAGCCGCCGTGAAAGTGCCCGGGCCAATAAAGGCCCAGGGAGCTAATCCAAATAACCAACACAAAGTTTGAACTTTGAATTGAAGTGTAAGAGAAGTGTAAGGGTCCCCCATTACACTTTTAAGTTCTCTTTGCTCAACTAATTAGACCAAAATATAGAGGAAATTGCTTTGAAATTGACATCTAATTAAATTCGAAATATATTTTTGGAACTGCTTTGTCATTTCCTATTTTACTGTAATTTTATTTCAATTTGAATTTATTTTTAATCAATCGCCAAAACTATCAACTGTGTTTAAGGATTCGCTTTGCATTCATTCAGTTGCATTGGTAGCTAATGCAATTGAACACGAAATAATTGCAAGTTCATTACATTGGCCAAATTCAATTAAACAATAAACGTAATCAATCATTTAATTAATTTGAGCCATTTAGTGTTCCGCTCTTAACTTCAACAGAGTTTGGCAATCGAGAGACCCTTTACAACAAATTTGTATTGAAATTGATATTGAAATTCAGTTGATATATGTGTTTGAATTTGAGCTAGAATTACACAGCTTAACTCTTGACTCAAATTAGAGAATTTATATTAAAAAAAATAAAAACATAAAATAAAAATTGAAGTACTTTAAAAAAAGTTTTGTTGCTCAAAGCTATGCCATTAACAAATTTGATAAGCTTTGAAAAAATTCAAATGATATTTCATTTTAATCGTAAAGATTAATGGTTATTTATTTGCTTGATAGAGATTATAATTATTTAATATTTTTATTATATATTATAATTTATTTATGATTTATATTTATTTATTATATATTATAAGATATATTTATAATTAATATATTTCTTATTATTATTAGACATAATCTTATTTAATAATATTTAAAAAGGACTTTGAAAAAAAGTTTCGGTCTTCTTATTTTTGCAGCTTAAGTAAAATAAATGATTTTTAAAATAATCTTCCGACAATCTTTCTTAATTTTTATTTTTAAATAATTTTGCTTAGCTTGCATATCAGTTCACATAAGTCTGCCAATAAAATATATTTGAGAAATATTTTTAATACTGATCAAACATATGTGCATGCATATATAAATGCAGTTCGCTGATCACCTATAAAACTGTTCAGCAAATTCTAAGTAAGCCCAATTATCACTTTGGCTACGAAACTGTTCTTATGTCTGCCAATTCTGCACTTCGATTTTACTTAGGTGAAGAAAACCAAACAGAAAAACAGCTTCACTAATTTCTTTTCGCTCAATTTTAGTATTTTTTATGACTATACATAATATTATAGCTCCCATAAAAATGTTTCTACATCTCGATTAATAAGTGTCTGTGGCTCACACTCTGAGAAAAAAAGTTAGAGAGCAACCAATTGCATCGGTTCTTCAACGACTTCGTTTGGGATTGACTCGCTTTGGTTGTTCTCAGAGTTGAGTTAAGATAAGCAAAAAGTCGCTTGCGTATGTATTGGTATGTGTGCGAGCGCTGTGTTCGCTCAACACATCGAGAGCGTAAGTGCATTGAGCGTGTGCATGTGTATGTGTGTGCGAAGATCGTTTGCATTGACTTCTGAGACATTTGCTTACTTACTGACTCGCATTGTGGGATCGTCAATCGTTCGTTAAACTCAACTCATACAGAAAACGAAAAGCCGAAGGCAGAGAAGAGAGCGACTGAGTATGCTTTTCTTGTGTGCTTAGTTTCGCCAGCAGAATCTAATAAGCTAAGCAATTTAGTCATTTCTTAATTAAGGATTTTTATCCCACATATAAATAGATAAACACAGCATCATACATATTTTTAAAATATTTCATAAGTTTAGTATTAAATCAAAAACTATCAAACCTAATTGCACTTGATTTTGCCAATGCATTTCTTTGTTTGCCACATTCTGTGGCACAGCGCAACACAAATGCCGCAAATGCCAAAGGAGGCAAATAATTTAATTCAGAAAGTTTTCCGCTAAACGGAATTCGCCTATCTCTAAATAGTAAACAGTACTTCCTAGCGGCAGCAAATCTCTGCCTACCAAACAGAGAAATTCTCGTAATGCTCGTAATGCTAAGCCATTGGGATCAGCCATGGAACAAGCCTCTTCAATTGTGCTGGCTCATTAAGCCCTAAATGGCGATATTAGAGCGATTTACATTAGCTGCGCTTTAAAATCACAAAAACACAGACAACAGAAAGGCAGAGAGAGAGAGAGAGAGAGAGAGAGAGAGAGGCAGAGAGAGGGCATGAGAGGGTGAGCGAGGGGGCACAGACATCAACATCGATTAAATTGCACAACAAAATGAAGCAATAAACTTTTAGAGGGCCAAGCGCCAAGCCAATAGTCGAGCACAAACACAGCCACGGAGCACTGCGTGTGTGCTCTGGGAAAATCTGTAATGCCAGTCAACTTTTACAAGTGTATGCGTGTGTGTGCGACTGTGCGGATGTGTGTGTGTGTGTGTGTGTGTGCGTAAAAGCGGGTTAAACGTGTGCGCTTCAAATGACCAAGCGACGTTTAGCAGCCGATAAAGTCATTCAATGTTGGCAGCCACAGCCGCAGAACAGCACGTGAATGCCGTCTCTCTCTTTCTCTCGCTTTCTCTCTCTCCCTCTCCCTCTTTCTCTCTGTGGAGCTGACCTTAGTGGCTGGCACATTTGCTCTCTCCATATGTGTGTGTGTGTGTGTGTGCTGCTCATTTTACGCTTTTGTGATAAAGTAATCAGTTGATGTTATTTGACAAAGGCGAAGATAAATCGATAGATTGCCTGCCGCTGTCTTGTCACTGACCAGCCACAAGAAGGGAAACGCTTATTGATTATATACATACATATATGCTATTGATTTTATATTGGTCATATATCATATAGGTAAACATCAAGCATACGCAGTGTGGGCACACACATAAATTCAACTGCATCGCTGCCAATTGCAATTCATATATAGATATTTTATTTACCTGCAGACAGCAAGTGCAAATAAATCAAATAAAACAGAATTTAATGTCAAAACAAAAATCAAATAGTTGGCCAAAACGAGAAAGAGACAGAGAGACAGGGAGAGAGTGAGAGAGAGTGAGGCGAGCTGCCACGCAAATAGTCTAGACAGTGGACTGGACATGGCCAATAAAGCAAATGGGAAAATAACCGTAGATGTATATTTATATATATATATGTATATGTGTGTATATATAAAAATTAACAATGGCGACGACACGGCAGCCACAGAGTGCGAAAAAAGGCATAGCAGGACATCAACTCGGCTCAGCTCAGCTCAGCTCAGTGCAGCTCGACAGACGTTGACGGAAATAGAAACAAAAAAAAAAAAAAAAAAAAAAAAAGTAAAAAATGAAATGAAATGTTAAAACCTGCGTCTGTCTGAGCTAAACCACTCGCAAAACTGAATGAACCGGCTGCAGGCAGGCGGACGGCGGGACGGACGGACAGCGAATGCGAATGGAAATCGAAAAATTCTAAGCAAATAACGTGGCAAAAGAGACAAACAGAGAACGAATGTGCCCGCAAAATGAAAGCAAAACAAAGTTCGAGCTGGCGAAAATGGACTCGGTTTCAGGTTATTTGGACGCTTGACCACAGTTGGATCTGCATGTGCGAACTGTCTGTGTGTGTGTGTGTGTGTGTGTGCAGTGAAATAAAAACGCAACAGAGCGCAATCATCATTATCGTTAAAAGAGGCGCTTACAAAAGTAGACAAATTGCCACTTTAGAGGCCAGAGGCAAAGCAGCTGAGACAGAGCCGACGCCAGAGGCAAAGGCAGCGGCAGTGGCAGAGGCAGCGGCAGTGGCAGCGGAAGTTGCCGGCTACATCGCGTATGAGCAACGGGCGAGGCGTCTATAATGACCTCTGGGCAAATGTGGCAACAAAGAAGCAGCTAACACACACAAGCACAATCACACACACACACACTCAGACACACTTACGTTTAAAACCTAAATGGCGCACATTAGAGACCGCAGCAACGCACAGCCGAGTGTGAGCGATGCCAGCTAACCCAAAAAAAAAAAAAAAAAAAAAAAAAAAAACATAGAAAATATAGAAAAGACTGTGCAACATCAGGAATACCGGCAACAGGAACACAAAATGCTCATAATCAACTGCTTGCCACAAAGGCCAGTTTCGGCCAGGAGTAGCAAAAGCAAAGCAGAAGCAAAAGCAAAATAATAAAATAACAAAGCGAGATTTTAGCAGCAAAAGTCAGTAAGCTGGGGCCTAGCTAGGACAGTTGGCTCATAAAAAAGGCATAGGCCAGCACTTTTAGGCTTAATTATAGACACGCACACACACGCACACCCGCACTCACACACGTCTGTGGGGCCAGACTAGCCCAAATGAGCGATTATGTGTCGAGCGTTGCCAGTGAATTCAATGCGTTTTTTTTTTTTCCTTTCCTTTCTGGTCAATTCACAGCCAGCTAAACACTTGCCGAGCTTGTTGCTAGCCTTTTAGCTACACTGGCCTTAAAAGGGTATTTTGATTTTGAAGAGATGATATATGATACTATTATTATAATAAATGTCTGGTTGACCTTTACAGCTGAGTATTTTTGTTGGATATTTTAGATAACTCTTAAGCAGAGTTTTTGTTTCATTATGAGGTACATCATTAGTTTATATAGCAGCATCGACTTGACAAAATATATAAACGATTGCTATGGAGCATATTTGATTTTTAATAAACATTTTATATCAATTTTGTCTTCACACATCTTAAGACTAATGCTCCAGAGCAAAGCAGAAAGTAAAGTAAAGTAAAGTGAGTAAATCTCCTAACTTTCATTCCAAGCAATATTGTAAACCATTTCATATTTTCCGATTTATAGAAAATATTGTTCGATCTAAATTCGATTTTAGTCCTGTAGTCGATGTAGTCAAAAACATTTTCTATTTTTTAACTCAAAGATCTATTACTCTATAAGTATGTATATATAAAAAAAATGTTAATATATATATTTTAGATATATATCAATAATTATATATAATCTATATATTTTTATATATTATCTCTTAGATATATTAGAGTAGTATACACATCGACATTTATCTATATAACATATGATATCTATCTCATATACACATCTAACATTCGTTACTTCTCTTACCCCCTTAAAGGGTATCTAAACTTCGCCTTTAGCTTACGCCTCTTGATTTTCGCTTTTATTTCTTTTATTTGGGCAGCTGCTCATGCAATGGCGACAGCAATTATTGTTACAATTAAAAAACCATTAGGCGTAATTTCTTATTTCTCTTTTGATATTGGGAGGCAGCAAAAAAAAAAAAGGACACGGCATTTCCTGTAAACGCAATGAAAACATTAACGTGGCCAGAAAGTGGAATCGATAAGACTAGAGCCAGAGTTAGCTTATTATAGTTAAACTATTTCGAGGCAATACAACTGTGAATCGTATATAGTATGTATGATTGTTTTGATTAACAACCGTTACAACAGCGCAGGGTAAATTTAAGCTCAGAGGGTTGAAAATACTATGCAGATATGTCAATACTTTCTAGCTGTAGTAGAGAGAGAGCTGACTTATCGAAGAGTGGGTCTATGCAGAAGTTTATTTACAGCTTAATTGCAATTTAAAGGCAATTAATTTTTAATGTTTTTTCCAAAAATTTTGATTCATTTTAACAGTTGAAGTAATATAAATATTTTATTTTATAAAACTAAAACTTCAAACTGAATTATTAAATTGATTTATTGAAGCAGATTTTATATTAAAAAATTATTTGATTTATTTATAACAGCATTCTAATAATACGAAAAAGTAAGTCATGTAATACTTATTGACTTTCAGTAACTAAACCTTGTTGGACTGTGTAATCAGTAATAGAAAAGAACGTAAGAGATATATGAAAAATCCATTGCATAATTCAAATTCCCATTCTGATGCTAATTCGGATTACTAATTTATATTATTTATTTAAGCAGAGAAACACGCCCATCTATAAATGCGTAACAAATTTAGTTATAATATTAGAACAAACTCATCCCAAGTCAGTAAATTATCATATACATATATCTAAATACATTTATACATACATAATATATATAAACACATGTCGGGCATACAAAAGCGCTTTGTTATACTCTCAACAATAGATAATGTGTCGATTCTCCTAAATCAAATATGCAAGAATAATAAAGTAATTGCTTCATTCGTTTAATGATCAGCAAATGTCTTTGTTGGCTCGCTCCGCGCTCAATAATTGAATGTGAAGTTATTATTATAAGCGGTAATCGCGGCCAATTTGCTGAAGCTACGAATTGAAGCAATTCCCCTGCTGCTCTCGTACAATATTCATTCCCTACTCTATACTCTACTAATGGGGGATATATTCAATTTGTCATGGATTGTGCAATATGTAAAGGGAGATTTTATTTAACTTGCATAGTAAAAAGACTTCAGTATTTTTTATAAAAAAAAAATAAAAAAAAAAAATAAAAACTATTTTATTATCATATATGTATATTTAAAATACGAAAAGTTTTACGAGACTTTTCAACACACGAAAATTGAAAATTAAAATTAATTATAAAACCATTGAAAACTTATTTTTAGCTGTAATCAATTATGATATAATTTTAAATATTTTATTTCATTTATTATTATTAATTATAATGGAAAATTCTACAAAATAAAATTAATAAAAAATAATAAATAAATAAATAAATAAATAAAAAAATAAAAAAAAAACAAATAAAATAACATATTATCATACCTATAAAATAATTGAAAATTATAATAAATTATAAATTCATTAAAATTAGATGCATATTATATGGTAAAGAAAATTATTTTACAAACCTAATCAAGTCTATATAATATTCACCTAGTCTACTATAAATATCATTATTATTACAATAATAGGCAAATGATTTATAAATCAAACAGCCTAGACCATCTAAAGACAATCTGCAATATATTGTATTATATATATATTGGTATATGTAAAGAGTATCAAAACACTAGCCATGTTCTACATATTCTCTAGCTTCGACCCGCACATAAGGTTTTCGCCCATCAGAAATATTCTCTTTTTTTTACAAGGTAAAATATAGGCAGTTGCTTATTTATGCAAATAACTTTGCCCTATTATCGCACAATTACAACAATTTGAGTAGAATTTAGCAAGACTTTAGCTGCAGAGAATATTGAATTGGCGTATGCTTCGAGCACGCTCTCGAGGCCAACTGACATGCAACATGGCCAAAACACGTTGATTGGCAGCTGCTGTCGCAATTGGGCGCCAAAAGCAGACCAGGAGCCAGCTTTGAGATTGCCGTATTAGTTACTTTGTTTAACTATTTTTCAGTTTTACAAATTTTTTGCGCGCTGCATGTGATTTTTTTTCCCTTCTTATTTTTTTTTTATTTTTTTTTTATTTTGCTTGTTTTTTATTTTTTATTTTGGTTCTTTTGAGCTGTGCCGCTGTCGCAGTTGTTGCCGCATATTTTCTCTTCATAATGACCAAAAACAGACGACGCAGCTTGAAATGCTTTTGAAGTTCGTGCGGGAAGGGCAAGATAAAATGACCTCGGCATGCGATGCCGCTGCCTCTGCCTCTGTTTCTGCCGCTGCTTCTGCTTCTGCCTCGACCTCTGCCTTTGCCCGGTTTTTTGTCTGGCTTGCATTTTAGCCGTTTTCTTTGTTGTTGCTGCCACCAGGTGCTGGCCCGATGGCTGCTTGCAGATTATGCAGTTTTTATTCTTACTTCCACTTTGCTCTTTATTTGACTTTATTTTATTTGTTTCTTGTGCATTTGGCCAGCTCTTTTTCGCGTTGCTAAGTGGCAATAACAATTTGGATTTATGCATAGACAATTTATGACTTTTTCATTTCAATAGAGAGACAGAATGAGAGAGAGGGAGAGAGAGTGAGAGCACAAACATGCAATTGGCATTTATATGCAATTAGCATGAGAAGCGCTGCGATCGAGAGACACATGAAAAGTGTTTTTCAACAAAGGCTGGCCCAGAGCTGGTCCAACTGGTCAGCGCGGCCAAATGCAAAACGACTACCAAGCTCATGAAATGGCGAACGGGGCTATAAAAGCGGCCAAAATGCAAACAGGTACCTCGACTCGATTCGATTCCACGCCAGTCGACTCGACTCAACTCGACTCGAGCATCGAGTACTGAACGGCTTCAGAACGGGCTGAGCCGTTTGAGCAGCAACTGACGCTGCAAGTTGCAACAACAACAACAACAACAACAACTGCAACAAAAAAATACTTCACAAGGGACAAACAGAATTTCAGGTTGTGGCACACACATTAACATATACATACATAAATATATAGCTATACACACACACACACACACACACATATATGTATATTTATTTGGGCATATTGCTGATATATTCACCTTGCTTTCGTGTGCTTGCCAATTCACAATTTTACAGTTCACAATTGACGCTGTCTTTGTCAACTAATTTCGCCGTTTTTTGCTATATTCATGCACTAAACACAAACTTGATTTTTTTTATTTATATTTTATTACTTTTTTGGTTGCTGTTAGCTTCACATGTTTTTCTTTCAGCTTTTGCACACCTTCACTTCAGGTAGTTCAGATTGTTTATGTCTCAGAGTTCGATACGAGTTTATTCTGGTTTCTATGCTTCGATTCTCTCACTCAACGAATGCGCGTCACATGCAACATGTACCGTTCAAAACGCGTTTGTAGCACAAACTGAAACTGTTTCTGGTTTCTGCTAATGTCGCTGTCGCTGCCTCAGTCAGAGTGCCTCTGCCTCTGTCTCAGCCTCAGCTGGCGCTGGCAGCTTCGTGCGCTCGGCTTGGCGTTCGTTCTCTCGCCCTCGGCTGGCTTCGTCAAAAACCAGTATTTTTTGTTGCTCTTGCCCAAGCTTCTAGCATTCACGCTCGCAGCTGGCAACGCTGCCCCTGTTACTGGGTACACTTGCCGGCATCTGGCTTAACATTTGTTTACGTTGCGGCGCGCAGGCGTCGGTCTCCCGCCGGCTGTTAACAGCAGTCGAACGCGGTTGCGGCATGTTGCTGCCTGTTGTTGGCTGCAGCACCAACATGCAATTGGCACTGGCCAATCAAAGACTGTGTCCATACGCTGCTGCACTGCAGCACTTCACTGAGAGCGCTGCCTCGGCCTCTAGTTCCTCCTCTGCCTGCGGGCACGGCTTGAGTCATATTCATTGCTCTACTCAATTAGCACAGTTCTCCAGTCGCTTTCACACGACCACTCTCAGTTTCACAGCCAAAAACACATAAATCTGCCGCACAGCCCATAAATCCTTGAGCCAGAAACCACGCACTGTCAGCCCAACACACACACACACACACACACACACACAGGCGAAGACCTAGACGAGGGTCTGCAAGTGCCAAGGGCCACAACTAAATTGGAAAACAAGAGCAACCGACGAATGACTAGCTCAAACTTCAGCTGCAGCTTCAACTCTAATTGCAATATGGTTAGACTCAAGAACTAACTAACTAACTAAACTTAAGATCTTGTTTATACACATATGTATGTATGTATATGAAATATATATATATACCACTAGAGACTCACAAAAGTCCTTCAATGAATCTTGCTTGATTGCTTAAAATGCAGAAATATTAATATACATATAAATAAGTAATAAGTGATCCAATTTATCTAAGTTTTCCATATTCCAGTTGGGTCGTCGTCCGTCGTATATGGACTGCATATGAAATTCCAAGTATTGATTAAGAAGAGAATCCTTTAAATGAAGAGGAAAAAGTAATGCTCTATCTCTTTCCAATCAATTTTGAATTTGAGTTCATTATATTTCTCTAGACTACTTTACTGCTGGATAATCAGATTTCCTTCATTTATTTTCATATTATTATTATCATTATCATTTGTCATTAACTACCCATTCTTTTTCTCTCCATTCTCTTAAAACCTTCTTCGGCTTCTATTGGTACCACTCCTTAAAAATTCTTTTTACAGATTAGTTTTTTCTAATTTATGTTTAACATTTTTTATTTTAATGTCAATAAAAAGAAAATAAAAAAATAATAATAATAAATAAAAAGAAAATAAATCAATCAAATAATAATAAACCTGTGCATTAAGAATTTTCTTGTTTTTTTTTTTTCAGAGATCAATAACTTATCTTCAATAGGATTTTCCATGTACGTATGTATTTTCCACAGTAACAAATTCCTGGAATCGTTTTCAATCTGCATAGAAAATGGCTCACAAAGCTGAGGCACGCTTAATTATTTGCGCAATTATTGATATGGTAAACATGAGTGAGTGAGCATCGCTTGAAGGAGTTAACTATAAATCAGAGCAATCGCCTCCTAATGAGCTCGGGCAAATGCGAGGTGAATGGCGAACGTGCCGCATTTAAATATTTACGAGTACATTCACGCACAGCGCGAGGCATTGGGGCCGAGCTGATTAATTTGTGGCCAAGTCGAGTGATTGGCCATAAAAAGGAAATCATTTGGCATTAAGACATGTGCATAATTTATGCGCAAATTAATAATGGCACGTAGCCAATCATTTGAATGCCATTTAATTAATTTCACAAAGAGCGAGGTAGATGGATGGTAGAGAGAAAGAGAGAGAGAGAGATAGAGAGAGAGAGCTTCAATTAGGCCATGTGCTTAGCTAAACTGAAACTATGCGCATTGCCGGGGCTAACTTAATGACAGGACATAAGCCACTGTGAGTGGACGCAAATCCAGCCACATTCATCAATGAAATCAAATAAATATATCTATATATATCTATGTGTGTGTGTGTGTGTGTGTGTGTGTAAACCTATACAGGTAGAGTTGCACGCATATAAATAACCAATGATGCGGCATTTATCCAGAATCCGACTTACTACAGCATCACAATCAGTCTCAGCTTACGAGGCAGCCAAGATGGAGCCAAGATGGAGCCAAGGCAGCCAGCGGCTAAACGAGCCATTGAAACTGAAGACTTTCATTGTTGGGTCCTTGGGGCTAAAAGGGATAAACGTTTAGCATGGCCTGCACGATTTTTATGTAAGGCACGTGTTGTTGTTGTTGCTGTTGTCGTTTCTTTTGCTCTCTCCCTGCTTCCCTCTTTCCCTATCCCCCTTTTCGACTGTTTCGCGTCATTTGCCCTGATCCCAGTGGTAATTCTGTGGGCCCTGACTGCGCTGTGCTGTAACGCAACACTGAGCGCCGGGCAGTCGAATTTCATTTGATTTGACGCAATGTCCTCTCCAACAGTGGCGCCAACTCTCAAGAAGAAGCACTGCCAAGTGGCCAAAGCAAGCAGCAGCAGCAGGTGTAGCTGCACACCTGCCAGCTCAAGTTCAAGCAGCAGCACAATGCCAGTTGGCTGGCCCATCCCGAGTGTGTTGGCTTGTCAAAACAGAATATCGCTTACCAAGTCATTTGGCAATTTCTCTCAATTTTCACATGGAAACATAGAAAAATTCGAACTGCAACTGCAACTTGATGTTTGGCCATCCAATTTGAAGTGCTCCTCTCTCCCGGGGGGCGAGACGACAGTCAGTAAGGCAGACAGCAGCGAGTCGTGTGCCGGCACTGGCCTAGCCTAGCTTAGCCTGCCACTGCCACTGCCCCTTTCCCCACCTCTGCCCCTGCCCCTGCCTCTGCCTTCGCTTTTGCTTGGGCTTTTGGCGCTTTTCAGTCTGCAGCACGAATGCTCTTTGGTGATTTGGGAGTTTGGGGCGCGCTGTAGTCACATGGACGTGCACAGAAACAAAGCACAAATTGTTGTATGTAATTGTGCGTTACTCATACACATCAACACGCGCGCCACACTCTCACACACACACACACGAGCGCTGCTCACCTGCTGCTGCGTGCGGCGAATTCCATTGCATACTTGCCGGCGCTCGCCCGTTGCCTGTGCAAATAAAAAGTGATATACGCGCGACACTGAATGAATATTAATCGTCTCGTTGTTTTTTTCTGCTCTTTCCTTTTCTCTGCTCTGGCATCTGGCCACACGGCATCCGCCGGAGAGTCGTAGCCGCAGTCGACTACCTTAATAATACGTACAGTTTGACGGCAGCTTTTTGGCCCAGCTGCTTGGCTGATTTGGCAGCTTAAATGATTTCCGCTAACGTTTCAAACGAGCTGAATGTGTGTGTGTGTGTGTGCATCTCTCTCTTTCATTTACTAAACCTCTCCCCTTCCCTCTCTCTCTCTCTCTCTCTCTCTCTCTCTCTCTCTCTCTCTCTCTCTCTCTGACTCTCCTTGTGATTTGTTGAATTTGACAAACAATTTATTAGTTTCAGTTGCGCTGGCTTTTGTTTATCGCGCTTATTTTCATGGGCCTTTCGCTTAGCTTTTATTGAATTTCATTTCATTCGCTCTTTTTTAAAGCCTGTTAAATTCAACAACATTTTTGCTTCACACTTCTAATTCCCCCGCACAAAGCAGAGGCGTAAAAAAGGCGTCAGCCATAAAAACTCGACCCTTTTTCTTTCTTTATTTTTTTTTTAACATTTTTTTTTTTTTTTTTTTGGCCAAACACTTGTACGCAACAAAACATGTATTACTTATTATGAAGCGGCTCTTGTCAAGAGGGTTAACAGTCGCAACTTCGCCCTGCTGCCGCCCCGCCCCCAGCGGCACAAGTAGTTCGCACCTTTGTGCGGCTTCTGTACGGATTGCACAAACAAATTTTTGGGCAATTCAATTTCGGGCATTTTTATGCGACTTCAGATGGGGCAGACGGGCATATTAGTTTTGGGCGAAGCGAGTGAAGTGCAATTGGGAATACGTATACCTATATCTGTGTATCTCTTACTAGTAAAGAGTATACAAAAATGAGTATTCCTATGCTGTTTGAATAATTGTTAGAGAGCTTTTGCAGCTGGAGATTAGGAATTGGAATTAAGCACATATATGTTATAAGTACTCACGTCTATTTATGAATATTGGAAGCGTAGCAAAACTCCTACATAACCATATTTATCAAGCTATCCATTCAATCTTAAAATACGTAAAAAAAAAAACATAACACTTTAATTAATTTTTTGGGTTTTAGTAGTTAAGTAAGATTCTACTGGGACCGCCCTGGTAGCTCCCCTCTTAGTGCACTGTAAAAAATATATATATTTATGTATCTATGCCTATTAGCTGCCTGACACATCAAGAAGAAGTAAATTATCTATAGCTACAATACAACCCAGAGCTTATCTGATACCCTTTTTGTTAGCGATTTAAATACATAAATAATTAATTTATATTTCCGTTTTCCTTAGAAACATTGTAAATATTAACTACTTCTTGAACTCTGTCATCAAAGTGAATTGTAATTATAAATATAACAATTGGGAGTATAACTGATAATATGATCTATGTAAATCCTGCACTCTGCACTCTCTACACATTCCAGAGTATTCAGCAGTCGCTTACACCCGCTAGCTCTGCTTTCACTTGTTTCATTTCAAACTGGCGTTTTTAATGAATTTTTGTATTGGAAACTCTTAGATGGGGGATGCGCATTAAATTTCGTTGTTGCTGAGGTGTCAACGGTGCTGCCAGTTGTTGACACCTGCCACAGTGAAGCACCCGTGCCGTGGACAGATCGAGTTTAGCATGTTGCCATCCAAATTTATAGTTAATTTTCAATTCAGCTGAGCAAGTTTACTCGTTTCAATGAATGGATCTGGCTGCTTTGGCATAGCCAGGAGGGTGGTGGGGTGGCGCCCCGCCCACTTTGCAGGTGTGTGTGTGGTATGTTGTGTCAAAGCCAAACTTTGCAGACAACAAAAGCTTAGACCAGACTGCAGCGCAGTGGCGTAGTAGAAAGAGAGAGTGAGTTAGAGAGAGAGAGCGAGAGTCGAATAGGGCAAATCGAAGTTGCGGCCCGCAGCAAAATCTTTTGTATGAGTTTTGGCTGAGCTAATTGCAGCCCCTTCACAGCCGCACACGGTGGGCTACGCCTCTGCGCTTTTTGTCTAGAAAGGCAAATAAAAATTTACAACGAAACTAATCTGCAAGTGAGACTGAACAGAGAGCGAGAGCGAGAGAGAGAGCGAGAGAGAGAGCGAGAGAGACAGAGGCAGACATACAAAAGCAATTTGTTTGTGGCGCGCACTATTGTTGCATTATTATTGTTTGTTGGCTGCGTCTGGCCCGCTGGCTGCTGCATGCCACAGCGCCGCGACAGTTGCAACATGTTTGCCGCCTTTGCCACTCTATCCTAACTCGTTTTGCTCCCATTTTTTCGCTCAGTGTATGTGTGTGTATGAGTGTGTGTGCGTGGTCTGTCCTTGCGGTGTATTTAACCTGTCTGCTCGCTGGATTACGACAACTCAGCCATGGGTAGACAAACAGACAGCCGAGCAGACGCGCGGACAGGCAGACAAACAAACAGCAAAGCATGTATCTATTCATATGCCACTTTGGTGCACCCTGAGTGTGGGTGTATGCGTGTGTGTGTGTGTGTGTGCGTGTGTGTTGTGGGTACACACTGGTAATGCAATACGCATGCAACGTGGGCTCCCCTCAAAAACGCGTGCCACAGCCACAGTGGCAGCTGATACTCCGACTTCACTTTTTTAGCAGACATTTTAACGCTTATTTTAGTTTTGGCTACGCTTCCGGTTACACACCTACACACGCACACATACAGCGAGAAGCACTCACACCCACTTAACCGCAATGTTCACACTAATTTGCACAAGCGTCGACATCGTTTGCGTGTTCTTTTCCAGCTCAATTGCATTTCACACTTTCGCATGTCCCATTCGCTGGCAGACATCAAAAGTGAGACGTCGACCGTTACAGGTGGCACACGCTGTGGAGACCCCACTTGGTTAATGTTATTCTCTTGTAAGCAATTTATTAAACCATATTTAGATGAGTTACTCCTTCATCACCATTTCCCCACTTATTCCGAAAGTCCTGATAAACGGCGTGGATGTAGTAAAGCCAGAAACCTAAGCGAGATATTGAGAAAAACATAGTAATTATTCAAGAGAATTGCTGATTATATTATTATGAATTTCTGATTATATTATATATTTAAGAAAGCATGACCTTAGTTTAAGCTTGGGGATGTGAACTTAGTAATGTGAACATTTAATGATAATGTTGCTGTAAAACCATGCATAAAATTATATAATCAAATGTAAAGCCAACATATTCAAAATGTTTATCAGCTGCGAGCTTTTAATTGACTTTCTGATATGCATAGCTCATCATAGAAATGTCTCTAAATATATCGTAAAGCTCTTCCAGCGCTTTGAATTCATTTGAAGTTATTTTTATAAATTTCAGGGTCTAAAATAAGTAAAGCTAAAAATTTAATGCATTTTAATATATATTTATTTCTTTCAATATGCTGAATATTTTAATAGAATTTATCTGAAGATATGAATATCTGAAGTATTTACTATATAGGTTTTATAAAAAATATTACATGTTATGTAATAAATATATAAATATATGTAAAATATATATTATAAAAAAAAAAAATATTTTCATATTTAACAGACTAAAATACATAACACAGTTTTTAAAATAACTGAGTTTTTTTTTAAGTGTATATATAGCAATATATATATGTAATCTTGCAAAATTTAAAAAATATTTGTAAAATCTTTTTTTTTTTTTTTTATTTATTTATTTTTTATTTTAAAATTCAATATCAACTTCTGGCTATTGGGTACTAGGTATTGGAATATATTAATAGAAAAATATCTTACCTGCTATAATGTAAAGCAGACATATGATTCCCAGGGTAGCCCTTATATCGATCCACGCAATTAGCCAATAGTCTATGCTTTTGTAAATCAAAGTATAAGCGAATAGAGTTGCTATCAGCAGCCAAGGCCCGAAATACGAATGCTTGCGCTATGAGGCACAGAGAAGAAGAAGAACATAACATCAAACACATGTAGATATGCAAAATTGTTGTGGGGCAACTCACCTTGAGGGAGCCCACAATTAATAGAACGCTCGCAATAATCTGCAGCAGGCAAATGTGATTCACAATCAGCTGATCTGTAATTTCGTATCTTGTTAGCTGTTGTTGTTGTTGTTGTTGTTATTGCTGTTTGTTATCAATTTGATGTTTACCCTGCTTAAGCGCTTCGGGCAATCGATCGACGCACACAATGCCAGCCATTGAGATAAATATGGATAGCAACGCAATAAACAAATGTGCGGCTCGATTTGTGAATTTGAAGACCATTTCGCAGACCGAACGCCAAACGACCCAACCAAAGCCAACCAAATCGCTCAAAGAACTGAGCGACAGTCGCTGTTGGAGGTTCACTGAAGTTGTGATTTGTACATATGTATATATACATATATATGTATGCCTGTATATATAAAGGGGAAATCATTCCTGCTTTCATTCATGCCTTATCAGAATGGCTTTACGTAGAGTTAGGCGAGATAAGGCCCTACTTTGGATTTATTCTAATTTCTCATTCAATAACCCATTTAAAAATATATTGAAGTATTTTTAATCATAGTCAGCTATAGCTTCTGCGTACAGCTATGAGTCAGAGGCAAATGAGTTCAGAATACAACTATAATTTATTGATAAAAAGTTTATTAAATAATTATAGTATTTAAAATTCTTACATGATAATATATTTTATTAGATAGATATATAAAAATTTAATTAATTCAAAATTCAAATGCTTTAAATTTAGAAATTTAAATTAAATTTAAATAAAGTATTTAAAATGTTTTTTTTTTTTCCCATATCAAAAATGAGCTGAAGTGAGACTGAAAAGTTGAAAAAAAAAAAATTGGCATATAAAACAAGGAGCTTAAAGCCGCACACACACACACCCACACACACACACGCATGCACATGCGAGAGGCAAACGCGTTTCGCGTAAATTAGCCAAGTGTAGACTTCATTAAGTAGCGTCAGTAAATTAAGTGCTAATGTTGAAAGTTTTGACCGCCAAAGTGCGCATTGCAATACAGTTGTTGTTGTTGTTGTAGTTGCTGATGCTGCTGTTGTTGCCGTAGTTCGCCTCACGCTTCCGGCGGAAACAGTCAACAGCAACAGCAGCAACAACGACTCTAAATTGATGATGTTGCCCCAACGAAAATTGCACTCACTTTCTCCGAGGACTTTCTTTTCGGTAGCTGCGGCTGCGTGTGCCACGCAGTCTGAAAATTTTTAATGCTTTAATCTTGATGCTAATAAATCTTGAAGTTGGCTGGCACTTTCACATTACTTGCGGGCCAAGCCAAAGGGTTTGAGCGAAGGGCTGCCAGCAAACGGTAGAGGTAGGGGCAGGGGCAGGGGCAGGGGCAGGGTCAGAGCTGCGTGCTCTAAATACAATTAGACAGCTGCACGCTGCTTAACAGTCTTAGTTTAAGCCAATTTGAATGCACTTTGCCAGCCAGAACTAAAAGGCTCCCAGCTCGTTTCAGTTCGTCCCACCCCTCGCAGCTCTCGTGATCACTTCTAATTACAAGAGACGCTCAAAAAGCGTGCGAGTCCTTTGCAAATGGCAGCTGACAGTTTGCCAGCCAGCGCCGGCAGCCCTAATCGAATTGCGAGTGGAGTTGTGCGTGCAGCAACCTGTCCAATTGACTGGGCCATGTTTCAGTTATTAATTTATATATACTGATGTTTTATTGGACATCAAACGGAGTGGGGGTTTTCAAGAAGTTTAGCTGTAGATGTCTTAAAGATTTATTCATTTTATTTATTTGTTATATATGCAAGAAATAAAAAATAGATATATATTAATTTTATATTTTATGTATATAAATTTTATAGAATTATCTGAGACTTTTAACAAGCAATACCTAACCATTATATTCAATTCTGAATTTAGGTATATTAATTATTACATATTTAACACAAAATAAAAAAATAAATAAAAAATTATATTTATATTTTATACATATATTTTATTTTATATATTTATATAAATTTTATAGAAATATCTGAGACTTTTTTCCCACACTCTCTTTATTAAGAAGCAAGTGTAATCCTTGTCTCTCTCATTTATATTCAATCATAAATTGCTTTTGCTTGACTTTTGCTCAATCTTGGTTGCTTTAAGCACTGCAGCGCTTCAAGTGGCATAAGGCGATTTTTTATGGCTAGCAAAGCTGAAAAAATGGCTTTGGCCAATCGCACAATGCTTAAGAAAGGAAATTTAATTTTTTCTCATTGTGATTTGCATGCAAAGCAGCCAGCCACAGCAACAACAACGGCAACAGCAATAGAAACAGTTATTGTTCTCGCACAGTGGTAGCAGAAATTAGATTCAAATTTATGTAGAATATTTGTGCAAACTATATTCTCATATATATAGTCTTATATATCTAAATAGTGGTGCTAATATCATACTCGATACTAAAAATAATAATAAATACTAAAAATAATAATAGTAAATACTAAAAATATTTATATTTCTATATCTATATCTCTGCAGCTGAAAATATTTATTTTTATTTATTTTATTTTATTTTATTTTATTTTATTTTTATTTTATTTTATTTTTTTTTTTTTTTTTTTGTTATTTATGCGAGAGACAAAAACATGAGAAGAGAAGAGGCTAAACAAAATTGGGGCATAACAAGGAAATAGATAAGAGACTATTTCATGGAAATGAGAGATGGGGGCCTACAGAAGGGGTGATTCATATATACGCTCAATTATATATTGATTATACATATATATGGAGGAGGTTATAAGCAAATTTGCTTGTTTTTTTAATCTCCCACACGACATAGCCCATTTCACATATAAATGTTTGAAATGTATTGAAGCTAATCTATAAGATTTATATGTAGACTGTATAAAAATCTATATAAAGAATCTATACGTTTTTGGTATAGACTACATCAAGACATCAACAAGTTGCACTATTTAAGCCTTTCAAATCATCTATTGTTGAGCCACTGTGCATCACTTGGCACCGCTGACATTTGAAAGGAGCTGGTGGGGCCGCAGGGAACGGGAGTGCGGCTTTCTCCCCTTTTGCGGCTTTTGCGGCCAGCAATGGAGCTCAGAGCTGTGACACACAACTGTCAAAGTGGCTCGTGACAAATTTGTTATTAGCAGTGGCAGCAGCAGGGGCAGCAGCAGAAGAAAACGAGGCAGCAGGGGACGGCAGGGCGACGGCTTCGGGCTGTGAGCTGACAGCTTGGCTGCATGTCGCTGGCTTCCTGGTTTTATTAACTCGGAATTTATAGCCCGCCATTAGGCGCTGCGAATTAATCAAATTTTTTATTTGGCTCGCGCGCGCTCTGCTCGCAAAAATGTAACAACATAAATTTGTATTTAAAAATGAGTTAGCTACGCAGCTTGTGCTGTTCTGTGCTCAGTTTTGTTGCCGCCGAGTCAATTTCACGCCGTCTCACCTGCCAAATGAAGGCCATTTTTCTTGAGGCCTTCGTCTTATTATGTAAGAATTTGTCATTTTCGAGCATGACTCGGCTAGATGAAATGCAATTTACCCTCGCAAAAGGCATTTTAATGTTCTTATTTAATGGTTGCTTTAAAAAAAAAAAAAAAAAAAACAACAACAACAAACAACTTCCATTCAGCCGTGCAGCCAGCCTGAGCCTCAGCCCGAGCTCATCAAGAGCGAAACTTTGTCCAGCAGGAGGCGGCATATGTTGACCAGCTGAATGGCTCGGCCTCTTAGCTGTTAGCTGTTGGCTCTTGGCTGCTAGCTGTTGGCTGTTCTGCGTTCCTTTTATGCCCAGAAAAAGTGCAAAAATATGTTGCACATAAATTTGTATTAAGTTTGCCGCTGTCACTTTTTCGTTCGCCTAAGCAATGCGGGCAGACAGCATAACGACATAATCATAAATTTAAATATGCAACCCCACGGCACACCCCCTCCACATAGGGACTCGTACTTATGCTAGTACGTCGGCTGTGGCCCACTTCCCCCTCCTCTGCCCTCTGCCCACTAAACTTTACATTTCTTAGCAAGCAACAACAAAAATAAAAGAGAAAAAAATAAATATATAAAAAACCTTTGCAGTGACAGTTTCACTTTGCCTGGCATAAGGAATTTCAGCTTCAGCTGCCGCCTCACACACACACACACACACATGTCGCCTCCTGCTTTATGCGTGCTAAATGAAGTTGTTTTTCGGCTAGCTGGCAGGAGTAGAAGAGGCAGCATTTGCGATTTGCCACCGGGCGCTGGCAGAGCCGGGTCAGAGCTAAGTGAAACATACGTTCCCCAAAAACTCAAGTATGAAAAGAAAACCCTTAAGTACAAAGCATAAAGAGAAAAAAAAGTGAGCTGATGGTCAAGACTCAGATTTCTAGTATGACAATCGAAGCAGATTTTGAAGTTTACGGTAAATTTAGAAATATATACATGTATGCAAAAGGGATGAGAATACAAGAATTCATCAACAATATTCTATCAATATGAAATTTTTAAATAATTATTTATTTAAAGAAATATACATAGTAAAATAAAATCATTTATAGAAAAAATTTAAAAGAGAAAAAAAATATTTATTTTTTTTTTTTTACATATATAAACTTTCGAATATGGAAACAGTCACCGAAAAAGCAATAAAAATATTGCATTAATTTGTTTACACGCAAGCCAACTTTAAACTGACATAGAATTTCCATACAGCATACATCAAATAATAACGTAAATAGAAAAGGAATTTGTTAGTATGTATAAATAAAAAAGAAAAGATTTTTGTAATATTTTTATGTAGACGTAGGCAGCAGACACAGACAGAAATAAATCTTGGCACTGTGAAATGAAACAGCTTAAATGTCTCTAAGAGAAAATTCAATGAATAAAACGTAATAAAAAAAAAAAAAAAAAAAAAGGAAAAAATAATAATAAAAAAAAACTTTTGTTCAATTTTAATATTATATTCCCATTAGTGTGCGAATACTTTGAGTCGAAATATCGATAGTAAATCAAGCAAAAAATGTGACCAGCACCTGGGCACAGGAATATGTGTGTGAGTGTGTGTGTGTATGCGTGTGTGCTAGCCACCCCCTATACGAGCAAAGATTTCTCAATACATAATCCCAAAGCAATGGACAACAACACCGTAAAATGCTTTGCAAATAAGCCAGCAACAACAGCAGCAACAACAACAACAGCAACAAACAAACTATGGGCCAACTGCCTTGTAATAGATTTAAGGGCAACAAAAGCAGCCCGAAAACGAGAAGCATTAGTTTATTAGAGTATATATGAGTATGCGTGTGTGTGAGAGTGTGAGCATGTGTGTGTGTATGTGTGTGTGTGTGCAGAGCTTTAATAGTCGGGTAACAAAATAAACACACTGCTCACACACAATGACCAAGCATAGCTCTGCTGCTGCTGCTATTGTAGTTTAGAAAAATATTTAAATGGAAAATCTCTCTTGGGGTAGATGGTCGGCCAGCCAGGCAGGCAGAGAGGCCTGCTAGACAGAGCACAAGGTGCTTCCGCAAAGGATGCGCAAATAATGTCTGTAAACAATTTTTATTGCTTTCTGCATGAGAGACAGAGCAGGAGCCAACTGGAACTGGAACTGGAACTCAAATATCAGCAGAAGACGGGCAGATTTGCTTAAAAGTAAAAGTTGTTGATAGAAATCACAAAGCACAATAACATAAATTGCAAAATGTGACAAAGGGTTGCCAGTCAGTCAGAGCACACACACTACACCCTCGAGGGTGCCCAGACATTGGGTCAGCTTGCCAAGAAATAAATAACATAAAAAAAAGCTAAACAAAGAAATGCAAAAATTATCAAATATTAACTAGAATATACCCTGGAGTCTGCATGAGCGTGCAGTTGCAGAACATGAACTCTTTTGTAAATAAAAAGGGGGAGCGGTGGGCAAGGGAGAAGGTAAGATATAGAATTTAAACTATATGGAGAGAGAAATGAACTGATTATATGACACACAAGAAGTGAGAGATTTGTTGAGTGCAGACGAATATAATGGAACTATATTGTAGAAGTTCGATCTGAAATGCTGTGAAATGCATATACACATATATGAATTAGAGAAAGGGGCATAGTTATAGAGGAACATATGTGGTTCCAGAAAATGAAACATAGTTAAAGAGGAACATAGATGTTCCTATGATCTCCTATACATATATGCTCCTATGAGTAAAGAAATAATGAATGAATCATATGAATACGAGTATACGAGTAGACGTTCTTATGTTCCTCTATAAATATATGAATATGTTTGTTTGAGTAGAGAAAAATATACAGAGGGACAGAGATGTTTCTATGTTCCTGTGTTCCTCTATAAATATAAGAATATATTCCTATGAGTAGAGAGAATCGCAGCTATAGAGGAACAGAGATGTTTCTATATTCCTATGTTCCTATTAATAGAGAATGAACTCTGTAGCTCTAGAGGAACACAGATGTTCTTATGTTCCCCTATATAAATGATTCTTAGTCATGTAAACCAGAGAACTTCAAAAAGAACACATGAAGACTTCAAATTGACTATGACTAAAGTTGGATCAACTCATGTCAAGCCAACTGAAAGTCATCAAAGCGGAATACCCGTCAACAACTGCTACTACAGGGTATCAAAAGCAGATACACAAAAAAAAAAGAAAGTCAACAACAAATAGAGCAGAGTTTGAAGTGTGGTCATGTATGAGTGTGTGTATTTGTGTGTGTGTGTGCAGGATCTCTGGAGTTGTCTCGATGACATCAGCAAACAAGAGGCGCAGAAATTGAAAAACTAATCCAAGGCATATGACGCATACGCCGAGCAGCAACTAAAGGCTTAACTTGCGCAAGTGATTCGCATTAAAAGTTTAAACTTGCCAAATTGCCGACACACATACAAACGCACACACACACACACACACACACACACACATACACACTCAGGCACATAGACATTCACGTGAATATACGATGTTTGAACGTAAGCCAAGCCAACGCACACACCTAGCACAAGAATCCGGCCAGGAGCCGAGCTCAGCCCGTCAGCCAGTTGGCAAAAAGGAAATTGCTTGCTTTTCATAACTAAAACTTGGGAAATTATGAAATTCATACAGGAAGACAATTTTCTTGCACATCTAATTCGGTCGACCGCCCCGCTCCGCCCCGTCCCTCACCGCCCCGCACCGCCACGCACCGCCCACACCCTGCCAGCAGCTTTTGGCTGTGCAACATTGCAGCATGAAATTTGTTTGTGGTCTTAGCCATAAGTTTGCCCGTCGACAGGCAACTTGCGGCTGCTGCCGTTTGCTGACTGCTCTTGGACTGCTCGAGCTGCTGACTTCTGGCTGCTCGCCCTTATCCAAGAGATTTGCAGTTTTTAAGCTCCAGCAAAGAGAGGTAGAGGTGGAGGCAGGGGTAGAGGAAGAGAGCACCCTTCCTCTCTCTCTCTCACTCTTTCACTCTCTCCCTCTGCTTGCCAGCCCGAACACTTCTAAGCAATTTCGGTTGCTTTTTTGCGGCACTTTTGACGGAAATCCTATCCGTCTGGCGTCCCCCTCTCCCGTCCCGTCCCGCAGCCAGCTCTCTCCCCGTGCAATTCGTTAGCTTTGTTTAACTTGCAATTTGCTGGCAACTGATAGGTAGCTACAACTACTAGCCACAACTTGGCCAGAACTGACTGGCATCTTGACTTTCATTAGGACAGTGCATATTTGGTAAGCAAAGGCACACACAGACAGACATACAACTACAGCTACAGCTTTTAGCTTTCAACTTTCAGTTACTGTTTCTGTTTCAGCTTCTGCTGCTGCTGCTTCTTCCATTTCAGCTTCAATTTGTGTATTGCAAATGGCAGGCAACAGGTTTAATTCATTTTTTATGGCTGCATAAAGAAAACCATTTATAAAGATATAAAGCAGATATACATACATATATATCATACATATCTATGAATATGTATATACTGTGAAGCGTAGCCCAAAACCAATGAGCAGCAGGAAATCTAAAAATTACATAAGGGATCTGGGGATTTTTGCGATAGAACAGCCTTCGAGCCAGTCAGGCAGCCAGCGAGATTGTCGCACACCAGCAACAACAACAACAACAATAGAGACAACGCCAATGCTCCATTTGTTATTATGCTCAGCAGCGTGCAAGGATGGCATCCTGGCCACGTTTGTTTAGTTTACGTCCGATTCCCCATGCAATAACTTAAAAAACACGAAGACAGTCCGACAGGCCCGACAGCTACGGGCGGCCCAGTACCAATAAATGCCAGCCCAAGCCCACCTTGCCAGCCATCTTCAGTTGCTGCTACTGCTGCTGCTGCTGAGAGTCTGCACGGAATTCTGCTCCTGCTGCTGCTCCTGCTCCCACAACAATAGGCAAACAGCCGTTGGGCACGGAAGTGCCGCCATGACGAGCATAATTCTAACATGGCCAACAACAACACCCCATACACACAAAGGCGACAAAGCAACAGGACTAAAAAACAACCGAGCTCACACACACACACACACTCTCAGCTTGGTTTTGGGCTTGGCAATCATATTTTGCCAGCTTATTGACAGCGTAATCAGAGCCAATGTTTGACAATACTCATGGCAACAACAATGCTCAGACGCAATAATAAAATACAAATACAATTTATAGTTATACTATTTTTACGTTGCTCCTGCCAGGGCAGAAGGCAGTTGGCAGCAGGCAGCAGGCAGGAGGCAGGAGACAGAAGAGAGCGGCAACAAAACTGGTAATTCATTACTTTATCGATGCCATAAGTTCGCCACGCAGCTGGGACCAGGTCGCTAGTTCGCCACGTTTCACACAAGCACCAATAGATGTATGTGCTCACACACACACACACACACACATACATTCGCAGACACTCTCACACACACTTTTGCCTATTGGTAAGTATAAGCATTTTTGTGTACACAAAAGCTGACAATTTATAGCCTCAGTTGTGTGTCGTCTGGGCGAGCTAAAACCCTTTTGCGATACGGCAGAAAACCCAAGAGGAGAACCCTCAAAGAGTCTAGAAGTCTGGCTATATACATACTAAATTCTCGCTACTTAACAGAATTCTTTTTAATTGCCTTTAAAGGAAATTGCATTAAATTGAAAGAATTCTGGACTTAAATGAGAATTTGCTCAAAAAATATTTATTTTATACAGAAGCCTTGACATTTTATTATTTACTAATCTCTAATTTAAAATATAATGTTTTTTAATAATTTTCAAAATATGTTTGATTAATTATTGCACTCAAACACTGAGAAAAACGGAAGGTGAAAATGTCAAGTGCCCAACTAGAAGTAGTCGAAAAATGAATGTATATCAATTAATTTGGTTATTTAGAATAAAGTTTATTATTATTCATATTTATTAATATTATTTGCTGACTGTTCAATTTATTTAAAAAGCAAGAGCTGCATATTCATATAGAGAAGGAGAGAAAGGAATAGAGAGAGAGAGAGAGGGAGAATGTGTCTGAACTACGAATGCCAACTTCGTAAGGCGAAGGCGATGGTGAAGTGCTGAGGGAACGAACGAGGGGAGAGTGAAAGCGTACGATCGAGTGGCTCTTATACGTTCTCTAAAGGAAAGGCGAAGCCGAGCATTATCGAGCTGGCATTCGTTGTTCCAGCATACTCAATACATACGATTCCAACTCTTTCTCTTTGAATATATTTCAAAAGTAATAAATGAATGGCTCAATCTGTGCATTGTTAAACTTGCTCATCAACTACATATATATTATGTATGTATTACAATATTCTACAACAATTATTCAATAATTTCACTTAATCAAATCAACAACATTTGATAGCCATCTCAATAAACACTCCCAAAACACACTTCAAAGTCCTAATAAAAATAAAATTAAATTTTGTGCTTCAGCTAAATGAGTTTTTTTCGTTGATTATATTTTTCTTTGATGCCACTGCTTGAGTACATTCTACACTGAGCGCAAACAAACAATGCACAGAGCACTGTAAACACTTCATGCAGCGAGTGCAAATGTTTTGTTGTGCCTAGAAAAATATTGACCAGCCACAAGCAACCCAAACAGCACATCAAAAGCCTCTCGAAGAACAGCCAAAAAAAAAACATACACATACACACAAAAGTAACAACAACAATAATACTAATACTAATAACAATAATCATCACAGTATGTTATAGTTAAAGCAAGCACAAATTATTATTGTTATTATATGTAGTCCGACTCGTGGTCAAAGCAGCAAAAACCACAACAACAAAAAATGCAGTCGGGCGTTACCGACTGCAGAATACTCCTTCACAAGCTAAGCAGAGTCGGAAACATTTTCCCATTCGCCTAGAGGGCTTATATGAGGTATATATACTTCCCCTTCATGTCCCCTCTTCAAACGTTTATCATTCATAGGAACAGACGGACGGCAAGATGGACATAACAGATAACGAATATACTCATTACACTTTAATCAATGAGTATAAAAAGAATAGAGAAAACTTTTCTCATTTGGCACGCATGACTCACGACTTTATTCCCGAACAATTTTCGACTCCCCCTCTCTCTCTCTCTCTCTCTTTCTCTATACATAACTATATATGCATTTATGTGCTCATGAATGTGTGCTATACTGAGAATTGTTGACAGTGCAAACAGGAGGCTGGCAAAATAAATAAATAGGCTAAAATTGAAAATGCATAAATTGCTTGTTAACAAAAATACGAGTGCAAATGAAAATATAAAATATGCATGCACACAAACACACGCACACACACATGAAAAAAGCAATTTGGCCTCAAAGCACAAAAAAAAAACAAAAATAAAATAAAAAATAAAAAAATATAATAATAATAATAAAACAATAACAAAAAGATGTTGGTACACATTAAAACAAGGCCACAGCTGGCAGCAGGCGGCCCGCCTACGAGTCGTGTAGAGGAATTTTAAAATGTCGCCCACAGCAAATTGAAAATTAAACGAAAAACTTTAAAATAACTATATTAAAGGAGGCAGCAGAGGCACACCGAGCACGAGGCGGAAGGCAGGAGGCAGGAGGCAGGAGGCAGGAGGCGGGAGGCAGGAGGTGGGAGGCGCTAGTCGGCCGCATGTTTTGTGAAGCGTCAAAGAAAAAGTTGTATAAAATGTTTTTTCCTTCGGCCTGACCCCAATTGTAGGCATGGACAGGCTGCTTTTGTTGCGCAAGTGTTGTCAACTTAATAAAATGACGCTCGAGCATGGAAAGTTGACCAGGACAAGCTCCAGCAGCAGCAGCAGCAGCAGCGCCCGGACCAGGCACCAACACAAACAAGCCACAGCAAGTGCATGTAAAAAGTTGTGCCAAAAAATACATTTCCCTATTCTTCTTCTTCATTTTCATATTCCTTTTCTTTACTTTTTTGTGCTTTTTACCAACACTGTCACCAAGTTACTCATACACAGATATATACATATATATATGTATATACATATATTGTTATAAATATATACTGTATGTATATCTTAGCAAGTTTGACCATTTTGGTCATATTTTACAGTTGCTGCGGCCATTGTTGCCGCTCTTGCACGTTGTACGTGTGCGCGTGTGTGTGTGTGTGTGAGTGTGTGGTGGGTTAGTAGTGCCACAAGTCTCTGCGGAGTGCCTAAATTGAATATCATCCAGGCTCAAATTAATGTCTTCAGCACAAACTTTGCCACTTGAAGCATATTTTGCCCGCCTGACCGCCTCCTGCTGGCCTGCCTGCTCTCAGCTTTGCCTCTGCCCGCAGTTCGCTCAGCTTTCGCTTAGCTGCAGATACTCTAGAGATGGGTACTATGGACTTGTCATTGATAATGATTTTATTTAGCTAAAAAAATTTAAGAATGTTCGAAATTCGAAAATGCGATGTCTTGACTGCTCCCCTTACAAACTTATATGAAAAAGCTCCAAGTGGCTATAGCGCCTTCCGGATATATCAACGGTAAATTGTCGATCTCTGAGCGTCTATATAACCGTTAATCCGATTATAGAATATACATTACATATACATATATGTAAATAATATACAACTTTATAACTACACTCTATAACGAGTTCCCTCTGTTGTAGCTCTCCTACAGAATACTTGCTCACTTAATACAATATATCATCTTTCTATCGTTAGCAGCTTCATCTATTCTGCTTCTTCTACTCTCTCTCTCTCTCTTTCTCTCTCTCTCTCTCCTTCTCTCTCTCTCTCTTTCTCTCTCTCTCTCTCTCTCTCTCTCTCTCGGCAGCAATCGGGACTACATTCAGTAGCAGCTAGTAGAGTCCTAATACTATGAACCGTGCTGCCAGCTTGAGTAAAACCTTCAATACAACTCTAACAATAAGACGCTCTCTTGTCATGTCTTATTATATTAGCGATACGACGTGTGTACATATATAATATACACTTACAAACACATATCAAAATATTCAAAACATATCTCAGCGGCACAGACATCAAATAAGTCTAAACTCTATAAATAATATTATGCTAGCTTTAAGCAACATGTAATAATTTGGAAATAAAGCATATATTGAATTGAATTGAATATCAATGTATATAAAATTTTTTATAATTTTTACTTATTTAATTTAATTTTTTTAATCTGATTTTCATTCCAAAAAATAGAATTTAATAATATGTATTTAATTTAATCACATTTAAATAAATAAATAAATTTAATTACTTATATGGTTAATAATGATACCAGAGCAGTGTATTCAATTTTCGACACTCGAAGCTTTCTTGCTCTTAATATTCTTTATACTTTCGTTTTTTTCTTCCTCTTCGTCGAGCTGTCCGCACTTTGCAGTTGTTGCTTTTGTTGCTCTTTTGGCACTGCAAACTTTTTTGGCAGTTGCAGCAGCATCTTTGCTGTCGCTGTTGTTGTTGCTGATGCTGTTGTAGTAATTGTTGTTGTTGTTGTTGTTGTAGCCGTTGATGCTTGGCAAAGTTTGTCTGACCCGAAAATTGAAATGGCCGTAGATTTAGCCGGGTAACGCCGGCATTTTAGCTAATTGCACGCACGGCCGCTCGGCCACTCGGCACTCGTCGGCCAGTGATTTGATTCTGTGCCCCATTCGGGATAATGGCACGCGTTGTACCGTAAACCACGGTGCGTTATGCATCCCCAGAGTACCAGAGCGAGACCCGGCATTGAGTAAACTAATATCCCGGCCAACTGCAGGAACACCCTCCTGCTGTGCGTGTTATTAATTCGAAGCAATCTATTAAAAATGTAAAATGCATGAGCTACAAAGACAATTGCAGTCGGAACTACTTAAATGTGTCTATAAGTATAACCCAAATATATAGAGAGACAGAGAGAGAGAGACAGAGAGAGAGAGAGAGCTATGTATATAAGGCTGTTAATGCACAAGGGAAAAGTCTAGCTGTCTGTCTGTCTGTCTGTCTGGTTAAGCGACTGTCTGGTGGCACGTATACCCTAAACAGAGGACCAGCTCTATCTGCCGTGTCGTCTGCTTTTGATGTTGCGCCGTGCGTGCCTCGTGGGCAAGTCAAGTCGTGAGACAACTGGGCCCAGTCTACTACCCTCTGCTGTTGCATTATTTACGCGACGGTTCTTGTTTATTGATGTTTGTCTGTTGTTGCACAGGCGCTGCCTTTGCCATGTTACCTGTGCGCTTTGTGGCTTTCACTCCACCTCGATTCGGTCCAGAGCCGTGGTCCGTCAACCCCCGTTTGCCGGCGACTTGCTTACATATTCATGAGGGTTGCGGTAGCAAAAGTAGCCAAAAAGCAAAAAATAAAAGGAAAAACGTAATGTCTTAGTGCGGGCATTGCCAAAAAATTGCGGTTCAAGTTCGCTGGCTTTGTCGTAACTTGGCCAGCTTTAGAGTCTTACCCTTGTTTATCTGCCAATGCACTTACTCCAGGGAATTCAGGCTTAGACCCAGAGAGTATTGCCCGGGCCATAACAGCCGCCACTGCAATTTGCAGCTTAAATATGCGGATTTAATTGAGTTTAATTGTATATGAAAGACGAGATTTGTATTTTGATTTTTTGCTTCACTGCACCACTGCTGCCAGCTGGCCAAGCCTAGCTAAACCACCTACATTCGCCCCATCACCCCCACTCATTTGCATGGAATTCAATATTTCTTTTCGCCTTCATCACAGTGGATTCTAGTTGAAGTTCAATTATATGCAGAAAAGAATATAAATAGAGAAAATATAATAGAGAAAAAATATTATCAAAAAGTTAGAAAATGAATATAAAGTAAGAAATATATTAAAATATTAAGAAATTTCCTTTGACTCATAATCTAAGTGTGGTTTTATTTATGTATATAATTTATACCTAAATGTCTTAGGAGTTTTATTAAAATATAATATATTGAGCAAAAATTTATATATATTATATTTTTAATACTATTTTAATATAGGGAAAATTGTTTAGCTTTTAAGGTATTTAAAAAATACTAAAAAAAATTATATTTTAACACAAATAAATAAAAAATTTAATAAATGGATATAAAATTAAAAACAAAAATATTATTAATAATATTATACATATATACTATACACACATATTTAAATAAACCAAACAACTATACCAAAACAATTAGCAATCATCTTACATCACTGAACATTTCCTAAAATATCATCATAACATCATAATGCGTTTCAACATATCGCTGATTCACTGTACCTGCAGCACCCAAACGAGATGGCTCTGTGTGTGTGTGAGTGTGCGTGTGTGTGACGCAGAAAACAAAGGTCGAGAGCTTATTAAAATTTATATATTTAAATAGCATTTACCGCTAGCCACTCACACCCCATTTCGTCGTCTATCAGTGCGTGCCCTCGGGCGGCGCAGATGAAAGTTTGAAGTGCTCCACATGCTCGCCCACATAGCTAGACAAGCCAAACTCGGCATTGACAAAAGGGGTAGTTGGCACACACACACACACACACACACACACATGCATAGACTGGCACATAGACTAGAAAAACAATTTCACGGTTATTCCTGGCAAATATGAAAAGTAAAATGTAATAGCCCCAGTCAGCAGCACCGCCCCCGCTGCCCCGCCCGCACAGCAACACAACAAATCCTCCCCTCACAGCAGCAGCAGCAACAACAACAACAACAGCGTCGCATATCAAGCGGAAACGGAAGTCAGACACTTACATATGCGCGCGTAACTTTACGCCCATCGTCTTTTTAGTTGCTATTTGCTGTTGTTGTTGTTATTGCTGCTGATTTGCTTTTCATTTTTTTTTTTTTTTTCGTTTGTCCTCTTTCTCTCTCTTTCACTGTGTTTATTGTGGGTTTTGTGGGTCTGTCAGCCCTGCGGCATATTTCAACAGTTGCCAGCCCGTCGTAGTTGCCATTGCCGTTGCCGTTGTCGTTGCTGTTGTTGTCATAATATTGGCATGCATATATCATTCTGACGGTCTATAAAAATTTCTACACCAAAAGCCGCTGCTAAGGGTTGATTTTTTGCTGTTGTTGTTGTCAGCACTGTTGCACTTGTCATAAATCGCAAGTAGATGGGGCGACGGGGCGTTGGGGCAGGGGCGCTTGGAATAGAAACTGAAAAACTGAAAGTCGAGTGTCGTGTTCGGTATTTCGTTTTTAGAGAATGTAATAAGCCTCAATGGACTATCGCTTATTCTGATCCTAAGTGGTTGATAATAAATTGTTAGTGAGATATTTTCGATGTCATTTCAACTCGAACTCGAGGGGGTTGTTATGCCCTGCTGGAGGGCGGCAATGCAACCAACCCCTTTTCCAGTCGTATCAATACAACTGTCGAACTGGAAGCACAACAAAATACTTTGACAAATCAAATGTCCTCATATATCGGGAAATAAACTAAAAGAGGAGTACGAAGAACTTGGTTATTTTTCGCGTCTGCTTATTTATTAAGCACGTCCACGTCGTGGGATTATACGCACAGCCTCACACACACACACACACACACACACGTTCTTAACTCACCTGCAACTCCCTTTGGCAACATTTTTATTAATATTTAATGCAAGTTTCGCAACTTTCGCCCGGCCCCTGGCCTGCTAACCCTCATAAAACGTAACTTTTCGCACAACTGACAACTCAATTCGGCAGCTTTGCCCTGTCGCCCCAACATCCCGCCTCCTGCCCAGCACGTGCCAAATATTTGTGTCGCTCGTCGCGGCCCCCGCTCACACAAGTGCATGCAAAATGACGCCAGCCACGCCTCCTTGGACTCCATTAGACGGAGTCCTTAGTCTGCATAGCTTCATAATGAAAAATTTCCAGCCCCCCAGCTCCAGCTGAAGCCTGACAGACAGGGGTTGGCTGTGATTTGCTGCTTGCGAGGGTAAGCATAGACCCAACTAACGCTCAACGTTACATAAATCATAAATATTTTAAAGTTTCAAATTACCAGTGGCAAAAACAATCAATGCGACCATACCGCGCACACCCCCTCAAGGAAAAGGTTCTGTCACAGATGTCAGCATTTGCAGTGCCCCAGGGCAGGGGCGGTACCAAAGCATAGGCTGGGGCGGGGCACATTTGGAGGCATAGCAAGGCGCAGATTACAATCAACTCTAATCTAATGAGAGCCTGTGAGAGTGAGCCAATTTTTGATTGTGGGCAAAGCATTTGTAGATTGCGTGAAAGCTTGAACAGAAATTGATGCAATATAAGAAAGGAATTGGGAGATAAAAGAAATAGGAGGAATATTATTTTGATACAGTTGAAATCGAGATGTAAAAAAATTTTTAACCCATTTTTTTTAACAATATTTAAATTTATATGTAGATAAAAAATGAATGAATTTATGTTGATATATAATATAATATAATGTAAATAAATATAAATATAAAAAAAAATAAATAAACAAAAATAAAATAAAATATATATAAATAAAATTTTAATTTAAAATCCTTTTTAAATAAAAAATAAAAATAAAAATATAGAAAATAAAAAAGAACAATTAAATTACAATATATAAAAATTTATAACAAATTTTAATATTTTTATATGAATAATAAAAAAAAAATCAAATAAATTATATACAAATTTTAATAAATAATCAAAAATTATGTTTAAAAAATTTGCTTTATGTAAAAATAAAAAATATATGAATGAAAAATAAACAAAATCGTTACCCATTTCTAGGGAGTTCAAGGTATAAAAATAAGAGAGCAATCAAAACTAATATTATATGGAAATATTTACAATTTTAAAAATGAATTGTGTTGATACAGAAGCTAGCAATAATTAAGTCAAGCTGTTTATTAAAGCGTTTTAATAGGAATATATAATATTTAAGCCAAAACATATATATTATATGATATATATTTAATATAATTTTAAATATCAGCAACTCGTTAGAGGAATGCTCTTATATAATAATAACTCATTTCTGAAGAATTCTCGGAACAAAATTCAATAAAAAATAACTCATATTTCCACACCCATGTACAACAGTTTCCCACAATTTCCATCGGGCTTAAGGCACAATATCTGCCAGCTTTTACATCTCTTCTGCTGCCACAATTTGTTATCATTGATATGCGCTGCCTTAATATACCTGCTTTACCTAATGCATGGCAATAAATATGCGTTTTGTAGTGGTGTTTTTAATGGCCGCCCGAATGCAGTAGCTGCCGTGAATCGCAGGTGAATTGGTGGCACGGGCTTACTTATGCACTGCGCTGCCAGTTATGAATATTGCAGAATGCCAAAATGTCTTGTAAGTTCGCTGAAGTATGTAATATGCGCGCACTTTTCATTTGCCTTTGCCGTTTCCCTCACTGTTGCCATAGCCGTTGCCGTTGCCGTTACCGTTACCGTTAGTGACAGCACAAAATGGCGGCATCTTTCTGTCTGCCACGCCAACGCAGTGTGCTGTCCGTCTGGGCTGCGAACGGTTACGGTTAACGTTGCAATTCATATAAAAATAATTGTTTGCAAGCGCCACATTCATTATGCGCCCACTCACCCCTTGCCACCTGCTGTCGTTCTGCAACGGCAAATGATATTAAAAATGCAATTTGGCCAAAAATGCGTGCTCCTTGGGCTGCCAGCCAGCGACTTGGCTCAATCACAACGCACTTGGCAATACGCGTTACGCATTTGCAAAATTGCATTTCCAACCGGCTGGCCATGTCCTCTCACTCAACTCAACTCAAGTTGCAATTGCATTGCAATTGCATTTCATGGCCATGGCTTGGCTTGACTGGGCTTGGCTTGGCTTGGCTTGGCAGGACATCGACATTCGCTTCCTGCTTCTGGACAAATTAAACGCTCGCTCGCGCAATAAACATTAATAAAAATCACACAAAAATTGCCATTCGCAAGGTGCAGGCAACAAATGAAAATGGAAATTGCTCATAAACAAGTCCATCAAATAAAGTGCACACAGCTGAAACTGCAAAAGACAATAAAAACGCCAAGAAACAGCGACAAACAAACGAAATAAAAAAAGAAAAAAAAAAAAATACGAACGTTAAGCACGGCCATGCAGAATTATAAATACTCTGTCTGCATACAAATGACGTGCTGAAAATTATAAAAAATATTTAAAATGACTGCTGAATGCTCTTTCTGTTAGTTTGGCTAGGCAGGCATACTCCTTTATCATATTTAATTGAATTTCAAAATATTTTCCATCAGCTCAGCTGAGTCAGCTCGCAGGCTCATTTGGCTTAAGGACTCTCATTAGTGTATAAAATATAGCTATTGGTGACTTTTGGCGTTAAACCGCAGCACAATATTAACAATGACGCATACGTAGCAGCCAGCACACACCCACACATACACACACGCACACAGCGACAGACCACCGCAGACTATCAAATTTTAATACGCCAGCAGCTTGTGCCTTTATTTCATAAATGTTTAATGAAATTAAGCGGCAAGCTTTTTGGGTGAGCTGCCCTCAGCCAGGGTCTGCTCCTGGTTACTGGTCTCGGCTATGTGTGTGTGTGTGTGTGTGCGTGTCTGGCTGCCCGAAAAAAAGAGAGTACTCCGAAATAAATCATAAAGAATAAAATACATAAGTAAGCCAGACAGTTGGCCAACCAGTCAGGCAGCCAACAGGCATTACATTGTTTGCATACCTTTTTAAACGATTTTCAAAGTTATTTCACATCAAAATATAAAACAAAAAATTAAAAAAAAAAAAAAAAAAACACTGAACTTATTTTAATTTTATTTGCTTGCACACTTAACCACAACTAAAATTGCGGCTGCTAAATTATGAAATAAGCGGTTTTTATACGCTTTTGATTTTAATGAGTGCACACAGAGAGAGAGAGAGAGAGAGAGAGAGAGAGATAGAAAGAGAATGAGAGAGCACACACAGACAGATAGCTAAACAAGTATGAATGTTGCAGTTGGGCATTATCGACTGCAGAATACTCATGCACGCTGCTAAATCTAGTTTCTGATATGCCACGCCCCCAATTGGTATATATGTATATAATAATATTTTGGGGCAGATCAGTAGAGGCTGCCAACAATAGTTTGTAGTTGTAAATAAAACTGAACATACAGTTTTAACCGAATTGCCACGCCTCCAACGGAGGCTTACATTCAGTAAGACGGACATTTCACTAAACTAATATACTCCTTTCACTTTCGTAATGGAGTATAAAAAGGTTAACTAAAATAAGCACACCAAACACGAGCTCTGCTTCCGGCCCAAACATGAGTCAAGGCAGGCAACACCCCACCACCCCACCACCCCGAAAAGTATGCAGCAAAAAATGCTGCTCGTTTGCAGCGCAACCGAATTAGGGCTGGGGCGCAAGTTGGGCAGACGACATGCCGCATGCCGTATATGCGAAATCAAAAGTTGTTTATGACTCAATTTGTAGTTTCTGAACATGAATTATTGCAGCTGCGCGCCCAAAAGAGAATAAAAAAATAAACACCAAAAAACAGCAATGATATAAATGTATTCGTATTCATATTCGTATATAGCATACATGTGTGTGTGTGTTCCGTACAACACGAAAAAAGTACTGAAAAATTTGGCTGAAAACTAATTTTGCAAAGAGGAAATTAAATATGGCAAAGTTTGACATATGACAGATTTGTTGCAGTTGTTGCTTTTGCCTTTGTCATGATTTTATTTATACGTCCGTCTGTTCGCTTGTCTGCCTGTCTGTCCGGCTGTCTCTCCGTCCGCCTGTCTGTAGCTGTGGAAGCTGACTCGGCTGACTCGAAGCTGGCAACTGGCAACTGGCAAATGCAAATTCTCAATTTTCAATTTTGCTGCCAACGTCTATTCAGCTATTTATTTGCAGCAAAAAGCGTATTTCATTTCAATCCATTTGCTTTCAGTTTCTTCGCAGTGGCAGTCGCAAAACTTTCGCACTGAGCCACTTAATTTAGTCAATAAGATGCAAATGATCCCAGCGCTTCACTAATTAGAAATGCAGCCATGTCCAAAGCCACTCTCGGCCTCTCTCCCGCTCTCTTGCTCTCCCGCTCTCTCGCTCTCTCAGTTCGTTAGTTTGCCTTGTTTGCAGCATGGCAAATGCTGCGGTGCCTTAAAACTATGCATAATCCACTGTGAATATCCGTTGACAGCAACAACAACAACAACTATGTCAACTCGACACTGATGAGCTCCACAGCATTTTCTTTCATTTCCATCTTGTTTTCGCACAGAGGCGTAGCTTAAGCTAGACAATTTTGATTTCACTTTCAGTTGAGCTTGAAGATTTTTTTCTTTTTTTTGTGAATAGTTTATTGATGTTCGATATATAATATTTAGAAGTGTTTCATTTGATAATTTTTATCTATAAAATACAAATTCAACTTGCGTTTTATGATTAATTTGACAATGTAGTATAGTATAATATATACCTATTTAAAAAAAAAAACAAATATAATCAACCACAATTAAAACAAAATTGATGAAAAATAGTAAATTAAACTGAGCAAATATTTTCAAAATTTTATAATTATAATTTATAAATAGTAAAATGACTTCTTTATATTAAATAGTAAAAACATATCATTAGTTATATTAAATACATATTGTCTACACATAATACATTAAATATATTTTATTTATTAATCTTTATTTACTTATATATACATATATAGTGCAAATATGTAAGTTTTTAATGCATAAAAACATTTTTTTAATATAAAAATAGAAACATTAAGTTTACATATAAACAATTTATATGTACAATAAAATGCAACATACAAAATATCAAATAAAATATAAAAAATTTAAGCTACTAAAAATTTTTGGTCAGCAAATAAAATGATTTTGCTCACATAGCATAATCCTGAGTATTTAGCTAGTTTATAGCCAAGCTCTCTGCCTCCCCGCTGTCTGCGCTGCTGTGTGCCTGTGTAGTGCATATGTATGTCTGTCTGTATGTGTGTGTATATGTATCTTCTGGCTTTCTCCGAGTGCCATATGCAGTCATGCCGTGCATGAAATGATGTGCACATTCTTCATCATCAAGTGCGCAGTTTGTACGTTTATCATTTGAGCTGCGGTTACTTTTCAGCTGCTGCTGCTCCTGCTGCCCACATCTTCATTTTGGTTTGGGTTCTTGGTTACGTGGCTTGGGTTAAGGTTTCGATTTCAAGCAGCGCCACAATGACGACTCTGACGCTGTTGACACACTCGCTGACAAATAGCCAGCAGAGGAAGAGACAGGGACAGATATATATATATATATATATATATATATATATATATATATATATATAGAAAGAGAGAGCGAGAGAGTGCATATAATTGGATAAGAAGCGCACTGGCATAAAGGCTTACATTTTCCTGCGCTGTGTCGCTCAATTGGAAAATTCAATCAAATTAGCGCCAATATATGAAATTTATATATTTAAACACCAAAAACTCCCAACTATGGGTGCATATGCAGCTGGCTGCCTGACTGCATAGCTACATGGCGGCACTGACATTGGCAATGTAAGAGGGGAGCAGCAGCAGCAGCAGGAGCCGGAGTAGAGCCATTGCCACATGTTTCATGGCTGACTACTTATCGCTTAATCACATCAGAGCATCGACCAGTGTGTTGGGCCATAAAACATTTAGCAACATGAAATCGTTACTTTTGCCCGAACATCAAAGCCAATCAAAATGGCATTTCAATAATATCAGAGCACTACAATCGCATCAACGCAGCTGTGGGGGGGAGGGAGCAACAGCAACAGCAGCAGCAGCAGGAGAAGGCGGAAAACTCATACAGCCAGCAAATGTTGTAATGTGGCACGCATTTCGATGGGGGGCGGGGTGGGGCGATGGCACATAAACGATTTGTTCGCAAATATCATGAGCATGAGCTCACTCCCACACAGCTGACAGACAAACCGAAAATACACACACACACACACATACACACATATACACGCCATGTTGGGGGTGTTGTGTGGCAATTGTGTCAAACGAGACTTTCGCTTTTCAACAAATGTGTCCTTGGCCAAGCATTACAAGATGTCACATACATGCACGTGTATGTGTGTGTGTGTGTGTTAGTCATAAAGATATTGACATGAACATAAAGATTGGCAAAGGAAGAAATTATCTAATTTAATGTTACATTTTTTTAGATTTATTTTTATTTATTTTATTTTTGCTTTGCATGCATCATGACTGATAATTTTTTTTTTATTTTATTATTATTAACCTTAACTGTAATCTAAGCCAATGCTCGTCTCACGGGTTGCCTTATGTTATCTTACATTTCTAATTTAATATTATTTATTTTCATTTAATTTTTATTTTCCCTTTTTTTATTTTTAATTTTTTTTTTTATTATTTATTTTTATATTTTTTTTTTTACTGTTTTTTTGCATGCATCATAACTGGTAATTTTTTTTCTTTTTCTTTTACTAAATGCTGTCAAATGCTTCTACTGCTGCTCTCTACTCCTGTGCCTCTCTTTCTCTTTTCTCACGGGCTGCCTTATCGCATTCACAGCCCGAATCTTGTTCTGGAACCGGTTGTTCCGATGGCTGCGGGCATCCAATCTCGTCGGCCAGTGGAAATATTTTGTTCACCGAAACGGGATTTGGCTGGGATGCGCCGCACATACAATCATCTTCATCGCCACAATCTGAATTGCCGTCTTCGCCCTCTTTTGCATTGAGATCCTTGGAGGCGCACGGACACATGCCCTTGATTTCCTCCTGTTCGGATGGACTTAACTCCAATTTACAATTGTCATCGTTCATTTCAATCCTAATCGGCTGGGGTTCATTGGCGCACGCCTGCTCTTCGAGGGCTCTCGCTCGGCACGCCTCACAATATGAGCAGATGTCGGTCAACTGGCCCTGGGATTGAGCTATCTGTCTCTGCTGACCTTGCTGGTATTGCTGCTGCTGCTGCTGCGGCTGCTGGTATTGCTGTGGCTTCTGTCCCTGCTGGGGCTGAGCCGTCGAGCAAGCCGATGGACCGCCTAGGCCACCTTGAGCAGTTCGCATACTTCGCGCAGTCTGAGGAGGCTGACCGCCCTGAGCCCCACCTTGTCCACCTTGACCACAGGGACCACCCTGAGCACCTTGGCCAGATCGAGCCGCTTGACCACATTCTGTACAGAGCTGATCAGAAGCATATTGCTGAGCAGGAGGAGCAGAGCAAGGTGGGGACTGAGCTGCTGGAGGTTGAGCATCCTGATAGCATGATGTACACTGTGGGTCAGCAGAATATCGCCTATTGCCCGGCTTAAGATCACCATCATCCGATCCACACATTCCGCAATTGCCACTCTGATTGTAGTTTGCTACATTTGGAGAATCGTCGGGGCCACATGGACAATGGACGTCGTCGGCAAATGGTCTAGGCTGTTGTTGGCCACTTCTTTGATCGTAGGGATTTTGTTGGGATGGGGGCACTTGGCCAGTCTCACTTGTGGCAAAGCTAGCGATATCTTGAACCATCATTGCCGCGCCGCAGCACATCTGACACTCATCGTATTGCATATTCTGTTCGCCACACATCTTGGCGTACTCATCGGCATCTGCTGCCGCCTTCTTTTCCAAGTACGCATCGCTCGTTATGGGACAGTCCTGCAGGGCCGATGCCATATTATCGCTGCCGCCGTTGCAGTCGGCGTCAGCGTCGCCGTTGCCGCTGTTTGAAGTCAATTGGCAGCCGTACCTGACCAGCAGTTCGATCAGAACTCCGTTTGTCCAGCCATAGCCGGTATGGTTCTGTCCATCCGGACTGCCAACGCCCAAACCGGATTCCTCGCAATTGTACTGCAGGAGTAGGGGTTAAAACGGTTAGATTGCTAGACGACCCACACAACGATCAGCTTACCTTTTCGAACATGAAATTCGTCTTGGTGTAGGCCTCGTAGTTGGAGAGGACCCAGCGCTGTGTCCAACGGCACGCCATATCGGTCGCCTCGGGCGTGCCCAGATTGTTGAGGCCGTCGATCAGCATTAGCATCATGGGCGGATAGACGTTCGGATAGTCCCACAACTGGCCAGTGTTGCACAACGTATGCGGCACACCGCCCGGATAACAGTCCAGCTTATTCTCCTCAATGTAGCACATTACAGACTTGGAGATCTTTTCGGTATCAGCTATGGGATAGGCGTGCAGCCAGAGCGGCGATAGGTTCGTCACGGCGAAGTAGTCACGCTGCTTTCTATTCTTTATATCATAGTCCAGCCAGACGCCGCGCTCCTCATTCCACAGCACCGCCGTGATGGCCTTGATCAGGCCGCAGGCGGTGGTCCGATATTGCTTCGCCTTGTCGGCACAGCCCGCCAGGGTAAAGAACTCGCCAAGCGTTTTACAATTGCGGAATAGAATGCAGTTCAGCTCGACGGGCACTATCCAGTTGGTCTTGATGTTGGCCATGGTGCCCACGTTGTTGCCACTGGAGGAGATGAACCAGCGCGAGCTGAAGGCCTGGCCGGACTCGCAGGCAGCCTTTATGTGCGAGTAGGCGTCCTCCTTTTCCTCGGCAGAGTTGAAGCTAGCGGCTACCGCCTCATCCTCACGGTACGCCTCGGGTCGTGGCCCCGACGACTTGTCGCGATATTGATACATGGTGCGACCCTCGACCTGAACCGAGTGCTCCTGCAGGAAGGTCTCCATCTCCAATTCGAGCGCCGGCAGATTCTGGATGGCGTATTGCTCGTCCTTGGTAAACTCCACGTAGGACTTGACCATCGGCACCAGCAGCGGGGGCTGGGAGCGTCCCCAGTAGTAGACACGATTGCTGCCGGGCACCATCTGGAATTGCTTCACCAGATACAACAGATTATCAATCATGCCGCGCGCCGTCTGGAACATGCCGCTGTACAACAATCCGCGCACAATCCAATAGGTGTCCCAGTAGTAGAACTCAATAAATCGGCCGCTCGGCACAATGAACGGATTCGGCACATAGATAAGCGAGTACATGCCCGGACTGGTCCTCACGCAGTCCTTCATGGTGCGTCCGAGCTGCTTCCAAATGCGATTCAGGTCCATGGCAAACTTCTTCAGGGCCGGGTCATTGATCTTCTCAACGAATTTCGGCTCACAGCGATAATCTGGCGGACACCAATACTCCAGCTCAGTGCCGGGCTGATCGAAGTGATTGTCCACGAAATTGGTGAGATGCTTCACCGACGACTCGTTCTTCTTGCACGAGCTAAACAGCTGGTAGTCGGCAAGGATACGCTCTGGGGAGTATCGACAGGTCATGTCGACAAAGTACTTGCTATCCCTATACAAATTGGACATCTGCACCGCTCGCAACAGTGGTCCACCACAATAGACGGCACTGCACACGCATATTTATATTTATTTATTTATGCATTTTTTTATATATCTATTTTTTTTATGGACTACAATTGGCAGTTCTTCAATTGGTACTCACCCATTGGCACCGGCGACGTGCGTTTGCCCACATTCATTGCATTTGCGAGCATTCGGCATTTTGAGAAATTAATTTTGTGTGTGTGTGTGGAGCCTGCGAAGCGAAATGACAAACTGTTTTAACCCTACTACGGCCTAGCTTACAGCATGAGGCAACTAAAATAACAATACTAATGTTTTGATATATATTGCAAAGACTTGTAGGCTTGCTAGAGTCGAAACGCTCGCTAGGATTTTCTATAAATCAAAAGTCAGGCATGGCATAACATCCATTATATTGACCATTAAAACAAATTTGTCGACATTTGCCATTAAGAGTCAACAATGCTCCCCGCCATAAATCAGCGTAAATAGACAGGAAGCGCCTTAAAATCTGCTACACAAATGTGCCCCAGTCCCCCCTGGTCCCTGCCTGCTGCCTCCTGCCCTATACACATTTATTCGAAATTACCATAAATGTTTTGGTTCACAAAACCATCGTCCAGCTACCCTCCCGCCGGCGCTAAAGGCGTTTGCCTAAAAGCTATTGGCCTCTTGTCCATTTGTAATTTCCAGACAATTTATCAAACATGCCGACTGCCAGGCGAAAGGCAAAACGCAAGAGAAAGACAGAAACGAACAGAGAAACAGAGAGAGGGGAAAACACACAGAATTGAAATGGCGCAGAAAATGCGCTTCAAGTGGCCTCAGCGTCTCAGAGTCCTGGGAAAACGAGAGGAAAACTCGATTTCAGAGCCGATGCCATGGCAAGAAATCGACGACCAATGGACAATTGAAATCAGACGCGCTCCACTTCATAAATTTCTACCAAATGCAACGATTTTCGAAGGTAGCCCCACCTTCGTCCAGCAAAAAACTTTCACTTGCCCACCCCCCGCCTCCCTCACCCAGCAAAGCCAAAGAGCATTCAAATTAGGCATGTCCGGCATTCGAGTTGTCTGCAAAGTTTCTTAGTAAAATAAAAATTCAATTTGATTTTCACGTTCTACGTCTTCTCCTACTTCTTCTTCTTCTTTTGCGACTTTAACATTCGAGGCTGGTGTTTGCGCGAGATAAGGCTGAAAGGCTCGTCGACTGCGCCGGCCATTTGCTCGATGCCAATAAAATGCAGTGTATAATTAATGCACAGGCTTCAAAAGTGAGCAATGCAGGCAGCTCATTTACACACGCACATACACTGAGAGAAATGCAGTAATAAGTGTGGCAGAGTCTTAGATAAGACTATAATTATAATTATAATTAATGCACGGGCTTAAAAATTGTGCAATGCAAGCACTAACACACGCATTTACACTGAGAGAAAATATGAGTCTTAAAATGATTTATATTATCGAAAAAAGAAGATGCAAAAGTAAGTAAAGTAGTTGGATTAATGAGGCTTAACCTCAGAAGTCTGAGATTTCTAATGCCTAGACAGCAGTCCAAATGGCCTATGAGATCTGGCTAAAGATCCATTGGTCAAACTGGGAAGTAAATTCAACTGAGCCGATGCTTCTGATTATCCTATTCATATCCATATGAAGCTGAATTAAGATCTAAGAAGCTTTTTCTTGAGATAGCTATAAGCAAAAAGAGTTTGCAAAGGCAAATCCTATGGAGCTTTGGGGTAATTCCTGCATACATAGTATGTATAAAAATAATAATAATGTATATCATTTCCACAGAGCATAATAGTTCAGTTATCAATTATTTATCAATTATTTATCAGTTTAACTATGGACTTTTATATAAAACAGTGCAAGGCTTCAAATTCTTCCGTTTAAATAATTAACTTAAATATACTTGCAATTTTGCCTAGTATTTTTGGCCAGTGTAACCATTCAGTGGACTGCATGTTGACACTTGGCGCGAGGCATTGATCAACTTAACGAGCCGCAGCAGCAACAGCAGGAGCAGCAGGAGCAGCGAGTCAGAGTCAGTCAGCGACTGCAGCTAATTGAGTATTCTACTTTTAAGTGGCGCCTCGGAACTGCAGCAGTCAGTTGCAAGCGACACACTTCAGCTGCGTGTTGCTTGTGGCTGTGGCAGCCAGTCTACATGTGTGTGTGTGTGTGTGTGGTCACTTGGGCCGTGCAAAAGCATGCATTAATCAATAAGTTGCCATAAATTAATTAAAAATAAAAAATGTAAGAAATTAAAATTAAAAGTAAAAATAAAATTAAATGAAGCGAGCGCATCTCGAGCTGATCTGCTCGACTCAGCGACTCGCATGCGTCTCTATTGGCTTTAAGCAAGAGCTATCAATCAAAAAACTGCAGCTGCCTTAGGGTCGGAATCTCGGACTGAATCACGTAACGCCATGCCAGGGCGCATGATAAATTGTCAACACGCTGACGTTTGTCTGCAGCGATTTAAAAACTACTTAAAATGTAAATGTTGTTTCGCAGTTGTGCGTTGTTGTTGTTGTGTGGGTGAGTGGTTGGGTGGTTGGGTTGGTTCGCTGGGCTGCTTGGCTTTTATGCACACGTCGCAGCGCAGACTGCGAAAAATCATGTTGTTGACTTTGAAAAAAATATGTGTGCAAAAAATGCGCTATTGTAAATAACGGCACATAAACACGCAGACCGACTGCCTGACACTGAGACTTCCAGCTGACTGAGAGACGGAGAGATTGACGCAGTGAGAGACTGCCTGACTGACTGAGAGACTGATGACAGGGCATTGTCAACAGTCAGCAGTATGGCAGCAACAATCGACACACACACACACACACACACACACACGTACGTAGTCTGCTGCGAACTACTATGCCTGTGTGTGTGTGTGTGTGCTACGGCTTTTTTTTGTTGTTAACAAATACATTACATTTGAAGTGTTAAGCTTGCACTTGGCATTCACTCAGTTTGCTGTTTGTCTCAGCACTTGGCAGGACTCACCTGTCATGTATGCATCTATATATATATATATGTATATATATATGTATGTTTCAAGCAGACTTTGATATCCACTTGTGAGCTACACTATAGTTACTGACATTTTAAGCTACACAACGAAAATCCCAAGAATAGCTCAAATATTTAAAAGGCTTTTGCAAAAAAAAAAAAAAAAAAAAAAAAAAAAATTAAACTTGTGCAAATATAAATATATCTATCTCTATAGATCTCTATAATATCACTAACATATTTTAGCCTCAATCAGATTAGTATAATGCAGTAGCATCTACAAATTATAAAACTTGAGTTTATAATATAAAGATGAATTTTTTTCATTTTTAATATTATTACTATTTTTGTTTTAAGATAAATATGATTTTTTTAAAATATATATTAATTTTTTTATAATATAAACATTTATATTTACATTTACAAATATATATAAAAAATTTATTAAAACATGTCAAACAATTTTTGCTTCTTTTAATATAAAAACTACCAATTTTGTTTAGCACAAATTTATTTTAACTTGGCAGAAAGCTTTATAGCATTATTTATATTTTACATGATTTATATTTTACATTCCAAAATATAGAATTTTAAATAAAATAAAGATGTCTTTGATAAATTAGTCAAATGTAATGCTAAATTTTTGTTGAAAGCAAAAAAATATATATTTAAAAATGTTTATAAAATAAAATGTGCAATATTAATATAAAAAACTCATTGAAAAAATTTAATTTTAAGCATTCTATATCTTTAATATATATGTATATCTTTTGGTACGACTTCATCTGATTCTTTTTTCTGTAAGGATAGTAAGAGCATTATTTGCAGATTTTATTTGTATACCCAGAACCCATTGAAAATGGGAAATCAGGGTATAACGGTTTTCTTAAAAGTATGTAACAGGCAGAAAGAGGTGTGGCAGACCCCACAGGACGACAAGCTGAACCGATTTAGCCCTGTTCGTCCGTCCGTATGTATGCACACGTCGATTACACTGACCTCTCAAGCTCACTACTCCTCGAATGTGTGTGTATGTGTATGTATGTGTGCATTAAAGAAGTGCACAATGATTCGAATATTAGCTTGGAGGGTTCAGGGTATCTCCTAGTCGAGCAGTCTCGACTAGAGCTTTCTTATGTGTTTCATTTATCTAGTTATTAAAAATATAAATGAATCAAGCGAAGATGCATCGAGCTGTCAACTGAGCGACGTCATATGCGATGTCGGACCAGTGTCATGTTTATGGGCAAGTAAATTAGTTCATAAACTGAAAGAGTCGGCGTCTGTAACAAGTTGGAACTAATCGCACAAAGTTACACACACAAATTGCACTGGGCCTCGGCTGGTGGTTTAGTGAGCTATAAATTCGGCTGTCAAAATACTTGACAATTGATTAATTGAAATTGACTTTGAAAGTTGGACGATAAGCAGCCAGCGCACACATACTCCATACTCCCTACTCCCTACTCCATACTCTATTGCCAAGGGAAGTGGCCTGTCAATCAGGCCGAAACCAAATTGGCACACACACACACACACACACACACACACACACACACACACACACACACACACGTACAGGCACATGCAGCACACACGCATTGTGCGGTCATTTGTTGATGAGCTAAACTTTGACCAAGACGACGCCGAGCTTCATCAAACAAAGTGGAGAGAGGACGGGGGAGAGTGAGAGAGATTAGAGGTCGGGGCACAGACGTCGAAATTAACCGAGAGACTAGTTAAACAGAAAAGTTTCGCCCAACCAGATATAGACAGAGGCAATCGGCAAATGTATCTGATGTTCTTGTTGTTGTTGTTCTTGCTCATATCAAGTTGACAACTTAAATTGTTAGTGCTGGCCCGATAAGCGGCTGGCTAAGGGTTGCCCTTGCCCCCAACGACCTCGACCTCGCCCTAGCCCTTGCCCGGCTGCAGGGGCGTGTATAACATTTTTATTTATTTCACTATTTTTTATGTGATCCGCAGCGGGGCTGGGACACGCGCCACATGCCAAACGACAAACAAATAAATAAAAATCCAGTTTGAGGCTGCAACCAGAGCCGAGTCGAGTCGAGTCGAGTCTGAGCTGAGCCCAGTCGGAGTTTCGGGGGTCAGCGTGTGTGGTGGAGCGTGTGTTTTACAAGTCTATTAACTTGAAGCGCTTATCTAATGCTGACAGCAAGTTTTTCACTTTGCCAAAGTTTTGCTAGCCACCCACACACACACGCACACACACACACACGCAGACGAACGCAACTTCCGCTGCTGCTGCTGCGTTTCCGCTGCGGGTGGGCGTTGCTGGCATTAACTTTGCCAACATCCAAGTGGCAACTGGCAACAGTTCAAATGTTGTTGCAAATGCCGCACATGTCAATCATTTGTTTAGCCATTTTTCTTGGCGAAAATGTTGCATAATTTATGGCAGCTCATTTCGCCTTTAATTTGGCCGGCCAAAAGTTTGCGGCTTTAAAGCGTTAACTGATCGAAGTGAAGGCGAAAGTGCTGAAGCCAACTGCTAACTTTCACACTTGGTCGCCCGTTGGCCACAGATAAGAATTTTCTGATTTGTTGGCAGCAGATAACAGCTCAGCTCCAAGGATACAACTTGTTGGCCAAATGGTCAAGCGAGCTTGCAGCAGCCAAAGAGCACAGTAGACAGAGATAGAGAGAGAGGGAGAGGGATAGATAGAGTTAGATAGAATTTGCAGTTCATTAAACACGAAACTACCAGCACAACAAGTTGGCCAATGTTTGTGCTAAATAATATTTATGCGCTGGCTAAATGTTTGCCAGCAAAGCTGAGCCACCGAGCTGCGAAAATTCTTGAGCCCTGCCACACGACACTTTTCAATGAACGTTGCGCATTATTGTTATTAGTTTTCAGGTTGGCCATCGTAAAAACTTTCAACAGTCGAGTGGAGTGGAGCTGAGCTGAGCTGAGTTGAGTTGAGCTGAGCTAGTTGCAGTGCTTACACTGTTGCCTAACAAGGAACAGGAAGCAGCCAACATCCTTGGCTTGTTGTTGCTTTGCTGATGCTATCTGCGAGCATTGTTGGTGCTGCTGCTGCTGTTGCAGCAACATGTTGTTGATGATAATGCTGTCGTTTGACTATGTTGCCATTGTTGTGAGCTGCAGCGCCAGCATTGGGGGCATCAACAATAACGTCAGCTTAACTAAATGAAGGTCCAAGTGTCATGGATGCTTCTCAAACTTTGACACGACGACAAGGGGCTGCCTCCCACTGCCACTCCCACTCGCACTCCCATTGCCATTGCCGGCTTCAGTGTCGCAGCACGAGGGCGACTCAGGTCTAGGTCTCTTGCTTGAGTATGTGTGCGTGTGTGTGTGTGTGTGTGTTGGTGCCCTGTTGTGATTGCGAGCAAGCAAGCAACTTTTATGTCAATCTCTAGTTGTAAAACTTACTTATAAAACTCAACTCTTGGCAATAATCGCATGCCAACAGTTAACAACTGCCAAGCTTGTACTTAGGATGCAATCTAAGCAGGCATATGCTGCCATGCTCTTAGTCAACTCGAATTAATTGCAATTTTCTATCACACCTTTGAGACTGAACAATGTAGTCTGAATTCTTTGAGAAGTCATCGTATAGAAATTTTCAAAATTGGCTTGAAAGGAAATGCACTTTCTCGTTTATAGTATTTGATTATAATATATAATATATAATTATAATTATAATATCTTCAAAATGTTTTTTAAGTTTGTATTTTGTTTCATGATTTGCTTGATACAGATCGCAAGTAAATGTCGACCGTCTCTCGATGTCTGCAAATAAGTTTATATTATTGACGCTCTAAGAAGAAATTCAGAGAGCAATCGATTGCCTCGGTTCTTTAACGAGTTCGTTCGACACCCGACAGAAACCATTATGCTCCCATCGTTTGGTTGAGTTCTATGAAGTAAAATATATTTTTTGTGTGTATTGGTATGCATTTGAGAGTTGAGTTTACCTTCTTTGCTCACTCACTGACTCTCAATGTGCGATCGTCAATCGTATCGATCGATGATACGATGTTCATTAATAGACGCTCTTAACTCTTCGTTCAGATCAAGACACCCAGCCGATTACCAAAACGAAAAAAAACGAAGACTCCTGCTCAGAGAGAGAGGGAGAGAGAGAGAGAGAGAGAGAGAGAGAGAGAGAGAGAGAGAGAGAAAGAGAGAGAGAGAGAAAGTGAGACTGCGCAAGAGTATGATTATTTTCAGTGGATTTCGCGAATAGAGTGTAGAGAATCAAGGGAATCAAATATTAATATATGAAAAATATATTTACCCATATTACAATATAATATGAATATGAATAATATTAAATAAATATAGAGAAGCAAACGAATCAAATATTACAATATTAGGTAAATAATACATATTATAATATAAATATGAAAAATATTTATATAAAAAATGAGTTTATAAATTACCCTTGTTCTGTTTTCATATTTGTGTTAATTTTAATTTATTGCAAATTAAGTAAAAATTATAAAAATGAGCTATAAACATTTATTGTTGTATTTTACTTTATATATATTTTTTTTAAATTATTTAATTAAAATTATAAACATGTTTATAAATTTGTTCAATAAAAATCACTCACAATTTAAGCAGAATTAATGAAAATCAATTATTAAAAGCTGAAAATGTTCAATTGTTTTTTCATCAACAAATATTGTGTTGTTTAATATAAAACTGAAGGCTTTTTTATGTTTCATATTAAATGTTTCATTAAATAAATTGCGACAACAAATTGTTTGTTTTTGCTATTTATATTTATTACAAAAATGATGTTTAGTAAAAAATGGCAATAAAAATAAAAAGTTACAAAACAACTAAATAAATTATTTATAAGAAATATATAACAAATATAATATGAACATATACATATGCTGCTCACACAAATATATAGCTCAAGCCACATTTCATATCATATCATTTCTTATGTCTTTATTGTTGGCTATCAAATTTCAAATTTCACTTAAAAAAATCTCATTTAATCTAAATTGTTTTCCACATGCCAACTTCAGCCAATACATGTGCATTTTCCCCCGAATTCTGTTTGATGTCTGTATTTAAACTCATTAGACGCTCAAAACAAAAAATTGCTTTTGGTGCAACAGCAAATTGCAGCTGCAACAAATGCTGGTTGCACTCAATGTACATTTTATTTTTTTGGATTATTTTGGCTGCTTTTTTAGCTTTGTTTTTAGCAATTTAAAAGCTATTTTATGGTCATGCAAAGGGGCGTGGCGCGTTGAGTTCATTTCCATGTGCAAAATGCTGCGCATTTTTGTGTGTCATTTACAGCGGCAGCAATTGCAACAACAGCAACAACAGCAGCAGCAGCAGCAGCAGCAATGGCGACTTATTAACGCTCCATGGAAGCATTGAAACTGACCGCAGCAACAGTGACGCTGACAGCGACGCCGACGTCGACGCCGGCGTTGACGACGACAAACGGATGCGGAAACGGCAAATAAACGCACGAGCGCTTACGCGAGTGGCTCTGCTGTGCTTTGGCTGCGCCTCAGCTGCGACTCCTCGCCTCGCCGTTTGTTGGCATGCAACATGCGTGGCAGAGCGGCTGGAGTGGGGCAGAGGGGCAACCGGCATTTATCTGGCGCTGCCAGACCAGCCACGCCTCGCCGCCACACGCTGCAGCCATAACATTGCGGTCGGTTGTTGCATGTTTGTGTGGCGCATTCGAGACCCCCATTCATACTTTTCTTCTCAGCAGCTTTTTTTTCAGTGTGTGTGTGTGTGTGTGTCGACACGATGCGGCGCCATCGGTTGCATGCACGGCAAGGATTTCTCTGCTTAATTTGTGGTTTTCCAACCAAACAGCCGCCAACGACGACGAGAGCCCGCACATAAGCCGCCAGCCAACTGGCCAACTGGCCAACAACAGCGACAGCAGCAGCAGCAGCGACAGCAGCAGCAGCAACAACAGTGGCAACAGCAGCAACAGCAGCAGCAGCAATTGCAATTCAGGTTGCAGTTGCACGAATATTCTGGGAAACTCTTAAATATGATTATAGCATATGGCCGTGCGCAGGTTTGTCGTGTGTGTGAGTGCAACATGATTTGAGGCGCTGCATTAACTGCAACAGCTATCTCAGTCGGGCAGTCGAATTATATTGCCACAAACTTGATTTAATTGTCGCACATTATATGTGCCGCATGCCCGTGCACCTGCCACTGGCGCCCACACAATTGCCCCTCCCCCTAACACAATTACATAGAAAAATGCGACCGCTGCGGAAATGGCAGCAATGCAAACGACGGGCTCAACAGCAACAACAACAGCGACAACAACAGCGACAACAACAACCAACAACTAGCAATAACAATTGCTGTGTAATGCAACTGCAAATAATAACAAACTACGTGGCAGTGTCCCATACCCCATACCCCACACACACACTCACACACACACACACACATATGCATACAGGGAATGCAATGCGCCATTTGCAATTGTAGTTTATTTAATACATACCACAATTAGTGTACATTGTGCACGCAAACACAGGATCGGATGGCACACAGTTGCCATGTTGCCACACCATTTGAGGCACGGCAATAGCTGCTGCCACAGAGGTGCTGCCATTAAGCGGATATGCATTTGTATTTGCCATTTGTGAAGTTGAGCTGATCTATGAACTCAATGCATATAGACTGAATTATTTGCCTACTATTTACAGGGTATGCTGGATGGAGCTGCCTCTTTTTAGGACTCTCTGTTGAGTAACTGAAGTTCCAATTTAAGGACATTCACTATTTCTTGATATTAATGAATAAATTTAGACTGAATTAATTACAGGGTATGTTTTAGTCAAGCAGTGACTGGTTTGATCTGTCTGGTTTTTAATCTCTCTATAAGTGATTATCTGAAATAATTCTTAATATTAATGAATGTATTTAGACTGAATTAATTACCTAATATTTACAGGGTATGTTTTAGTCGAGCATTAACCGATTGGAGCTATTTGCTTTTTAATGTCTCTATTGATGATTAGCTGAAATTTCCACTTATGAAGTTTCAGTATTGCCTGATATTAGAATAAACTAGTAAGTATAAACTCCAGTGGGAAGTGCCTGACTAGAGAATACCCTAACCAAATATTTAATACATCATTATGTCTATAAAAGTATCGATATGTACCATGTGCAGGCAGAAGGACTAATTTATTTATTTTCTTAAAGCTATTGATATTGATATATATTGATATACAACACATATTGATATATGCTGTGCGATCTAGGAGTTTTCAGTTGGGGATAGATTGAGGGCAAAGTTTAAAGACTTAGTATTACTTCGTAGTGAATTGAGAGTTTATCCGAAAACTAAACAACTTGAGATATACTCTCTACTACTCTCTAGCATATATGACAGCTGTAGTTTTTATAACTGTGGAATACACACAAATAGCTATTGAATAATATAGTTTTTAATCAATTTAGTTGAAAGTAGAAAAGTTATCCATATCATCATGATAAGCTCAAAATTCCTTGATATTATAGGTAATGAATAGATTATTGATTGACTCAGCTGTTAATACTAATGAAGTATGTATGCATATACTTTAATAGGTCAGTCAACCTACTACAAGCATTTGAGCAAAAGAAAGGAACTCTAAATATGTAAAATACCTAATTAGATTTAACTGAAAATAAGTAAACTAAAATTCCAACTACATATCTGTAAATATACATATCCATCCTCAATTAACCTACATTTATGTAAATGACTATATTTAAAGCTAAAGCTGAACTTTGATCGATTACAACAATACAACAACTTATCAAATAAGAAATAGTAAATGTAATTTTATTAGAAATTCCCTAAATGCCATCAATTAAAAGCTAATTACTCAATTCAAACAAAACCCTTTTTCGTTTTTATTTCTTCTTCTTCCGTTTTATTTGACCTCGCGACATTTTAATTGATTTTGAAGTGTCGATGCGACACGCAAACCAATCAAAGCACTCGGCAGCTTATCAGGCGTTGACAATTCCACAGTTACTCATTACAATTGCCAGTGTCCACAGTTCGAATTGACTAAAAAGGCAATCTAGGCAATTGAAATTGAGAAATTTTCGTATAATTATAGTAAACATAAAAGAAAAACTATTAAGAAGTAAAGTCAGTATAATTATAGTTAATATAAAGAAAGTTTGGTATTTAATTCTACAAGGAATCAGAATGGAAGCTTCACTGTACTTTTGGTCATCAGACTGCATGTTTACATAGTATACGTATGTACATAGATCGTATTCAATAAATAAAAGCGTTAAAGTAATCAATAATAAAAGCACTTTTTATGCTCAATAACACTTAAATTTTTTTTATAATTTTTATTTTTTGTTTTTTTTTTTTGTCCTCAACTAAATGCCAATTAAAATTCGTAATTATTTTTTAATGGCATTTTGTGGTCAATATCCGGCGAATGATTTCAAAAATCCCTTTGACGACTTCAATGCCCGCATATGATGTTCGCATTTACGACTATGTGTGTGTGTGTGTGTGTGACTGTGTGTGCATTGCCCACATGCACATGAACATGGCCGACGACGTTGAGCAAATGGCCAATGGTCGTATCAATATCAATTCCAATGTCCATGACTTGTCAAACTGGCGTCAGCAGCCCAGCTGAGAATGGGGGCCAAATTGCAAGCAATTGCACAACAACAACAACAACGACAACTACTACTACTACTACTACTACAACAACACGCCTTTGTACACGTGTACGTACAAGAAAACGCAATAAGAGGCATTGCCGGAGGCCCTCGAGGCACTTGCTCAATGAAATTCTACCAATCATCGGCGACGTCAACATTTTCGTTGAGAACATGCCGCAAGTGACAATCATTTATATTTAATAAACAACTAAACGCATGCAGCACACACAACGACACAACGACACAAAGCAGCAGGAGGCGTGGCAAAACTAGAACCTCTCCTCCGACCCTACTCTACTACTCTCCGCGCCCGTAACCCATTTCTGATGATGACTGCTTTGTATGTTGTGGAAACGCCCCCGCGGCTAAAACGAGGACGACGATGACGACGCTGGCGATGACGATGACGACAGGTCCGAGACAATGGCCATCGTCTCGGTCGTGAAATGGTTTATCATGCATTTTGTGTTGCTGTAAATCGAATCGCCTGAATAATGCAGCAGGTACACGCAGCAACGGGTGGGGAGCGGGGTCGAAGGGTGGTAGAGAGAAGCGTGCAGCAGTGGCAAAATGATCAGCGCCCCATAGAAAGTAAATAAATAAGCAAGCGAGCGGGAGAAAGTTGCATATAACATGAGTGAAGGACGGCCAGATACCCTAGGAAAACAACTGAAGTGGAGTGTTGCAAAGGAGCTAGAAAGCTGAATTCAAAAATCGAAAATATTTTGAAACGTTTTTATAGAAATTCCCCGAATTATTAAATAGATTTTTCATTTATTAAAAAATATGTTAATATTAAAATTAAATTAAATTGAAATACTTTACCTTATTAAATATAAATATTAATCTGAATTTTCAGGTATTTGGCAATTCATTTATAATGCTCCATATTTTTTAATATTTACCTAAAATTAATTAATTTAATTATATTCTGAATTTCCAGTTATTGGGCAATTTATATTTATTTATTTTTCAATATTACCCTACATTATACTTTTCGATACTTCCCACATAACAATGCTCAGTATAACCTCACTCACACATTTTTACAGGGTATCTTTCTGAATATAACAAAAGAGAAATAAAATGACTAGAATGTGCAGAAGGACACTGTTTCGCTTTGGGCGGCATTCAAATTGAATATTGAAAACTGCCAAACGCTTGAATTATGCATTAATGATGTGTCTCGCTCCGTTAAGGCGGAGGCGGTACGCCGTGGGTGTGGCAGGTGCCAGCTGAAGGGTTCATGCAGCAGAAAGGACAGCGAAAGAAACGCAAAGAATAGAAAAGCAAAGACAATGGCAATGCGTCGCCGTCCTCGGCCCATCCACCAACCAAACCACCGAACCACTTGCCACTGGGCAGTGGCTGGCATCGACTGCTTATTAATTTTTTATGCGTCTGCTATTTTTATGGTTGACATGAAAGCGCTTTGCCCCGAGCTCACTTCTTTTTTAATGTTTTGTGTACATTTTGTGTACTACGGATAGTATATGGAAATTTGTTTGGCATTGAGCACTGCATTTGCGGTCGGTTTCCATTCTTATTTATTTTCCAATTACAGTTTCAGCATATTTTAAGAGATTGAGTTCTTTTCTATGTATGCAGAGAAGAGCACACACACACGCATACCAACGAGAATGTATGAGTGTGCATAAATTAGTTATGACAAAATCGAGTTGATGAGTGGAGAGCACACACACACACTAGCATGCATGAGTGTGCATTCGTAAAGATAACTTAGCAAACATTATTTAATTTATAATTAATAATTAATTTAACATAAATAAATATATGTATTTAATTAGCACTGCACATTGCCGCACATTTTCTTTCAACTATTTTACTTTAAGACTAAGACTAAGACTAAGATTAAATCAAACTCACGCGTGTAAATAGATATGCTAATCTGTGCAGTCGTGTCATGCGCGTGCATTAAAAATATCCCAAAAAGGTACATTTAACTATCGCAGTGTAGATATGTTAATGCTGCAGGTAATTTTGTAGTGAATTTATTAGTCAATTTATCATCATTAGTCATCTGAAAAAAAGGGTATAAAAAGAAGTCAATATTAATTTTCATTTAAATAAATACCCTGTTGAGCAATTCATTTCATTACTCAAGTGTCAATTGACGGCCGTCTCTAGTTGACGATAAGTGTGTACATCATTAGCATTATTAATTAATCGACGTATTGGAAATGCATATTAATTTCTATCGGAATGTCAGCGTTCGATCAATTGCTCAATATATATGTACATACCTTGAATTTGCTCAATAAGAGTTTAATGCAATTATATACATACATAAGTACATATGTCTGCATGTATAGACATATTTCAGTACATCGATGTGCAACTAAACGAGAGCGAACGTTGAAATCAGTTGACAAAAGACGTTAATTACCGGCATTAGCACACAAAGCCCCTGGCCAGCTTATCGGCTCCATAAATTGGGAGCCGACCAAAAATTGTCATGGAAAATATGTGTGCGTAAGTGTGTGTGCGTGCGTGTGTATGACCGCGTAAAACTCATTACATGCCACATGCCCGCCCCCACACCTGCGCACACAGTCACAGACACAGAATCCCCTCTGGTGACCACAAACATGCTGTAATGCGGGGTCTCTCTATCAACGTGGCCAACAATCGGGCACTGTGCGGGCATTTTGTGCACGCCCAGAGCCGGAGTCTGCACCAGGTTGGATGGATGGCTTTAAACAATTTGGCTGAAACCAAAAATGCCAAAGCGCTAATCTGTCAGGAGAAAGAGCCCGGCCACTTAAGCAACTGAGCTGAAGTCGCGCCCGGATGAGCTAAAATATCATAATGATGCAAGATGATGATCAACTGGAGTGTGTGGTGCAACAATAACGCACCACAAGAGCTTCTCATATCCTTTCAAATGGCAAAAATTTGTTGGCGCTTGACGGGCGGCTTCGCTTGACAGCGATGCGAACTCAAAGTCGGTGTCGGAGTCGGAGTCAGGCATCGGGAGTCGGGGGAGCAGGAGAAGACGTTGCCATTTGACGTTGTCTATGCCACCCGCACTAGAGAGACGACGACGCGCCTTATCAACTATGCAAGGCTTTGTCTAAATGATGGTCTGTCTCGCTCTCGCTCTCTCTATTCCCCCTCTCACTCCCACTCTCTATCCTGTCTTGGCTGCAACCTGTTTTTCGCGGGTGTCTTTTGTTGCGCTTAATGAATTTTACGTACATTTTACGAGCGCTGATTTCCGCCAGAGAGCAACACCCACTGCCCCCATCCACCCCAGCGACCCCATCCCAAGCAACGCCCCAGCTATTAATCTACACTTTAGCGCAAAGGACCAAAGCACAACCCTCCCTCAGTAGTTGTGCGTGTGTGTGTCTGTGTGTGTGTGTGCTTATAATGACAAGTTCAACAACAACTTAGCATTGTCTTCGTGGAACGTGACGCCCTGACATTTGTTTGCTCAAGTTATGCAAATATTTTTACAGTCAAGAAGTTTTTGTTTAATTGCATATTTTGACTCGAATTACGCGTGTCATAAAGCAAGGATATGAAGCTTACTAAGTTTGGGGTTGCTGACAATTAACCTGCTGCTGCTACTGATGATGATGGACGGACAGAATTAGTTGACTGCCTACTTTCCTACACATAAAATTTAGCACTTAAATAATGTAGATTTTGAAAAGCTGAGATTTTGGCGCCAATGTGTATTTTATTCTATTTCCAGTCATAGGGTGACACTGTACAACTATCGAAGTAGAAGCTTATCGGTATATTAGTATTGAATGTACATTTACAGTATGCTGACTGAGGTTAACAGTCGCATTGTGAGGGATTTACAGTGTAGTGTTAAGCAGGCATTTACTCGACAATAAACTTCGAACTGAAACAGCGCGGGAAATTCAAAAATTTCTAGCAGCATTAGGCATCTCAGACTTCGCAATAAATACACCAGATAATCACTTATTCGATAACCAACTGCTGCTGTAAACCACTAAACATAGAAACAGTTTTAGTCCATTGTTTTTTTTTTCAAATTGACGATAGTATCGCGGCTTTAGAAGCCAACAAAAGGTTTTATCTCGATTAGGAACTAGATGTATCGATACTATATAAACTATTGTGCTTAGGCTAGGCGAACGCGATTCAAGATGACTTCCAGACTATGTCCTCGTAAATCTGGCGAACACATTGTGAAACATGCTAAATATATAAAAGTGCTGCCTGCCGGCATTGAGCGGCTTGCCAAGGAGATTGTTGACGGTGTGATTAGTAAGTTAACAGCAAAGATCTCAGCCATGTGCTCTTAAATAAAACAAACATTTCAGCGAAACGCATTGATGTCGCCAATTTCTCACAGCATGAGCTGCATCCCAAGGCCACAGACGAACACGCTGCAAATTGGATTTTCCTAGTGGACACGCTGAACTTTTGCTTCTGGACGCCACGTGAGTAGTGTATAAAAACATTTAAATTTCAATATAATATGTTTACATTTAATACGTAGAAAACTATACCAAGTACAAGGTAAATGGCTATACCGGCTACTTTGCATTGTGTGCGGCCATTAATCGGGCCATGTCGGAGGGCTTGGACATAACGAACCCAGAGTTCTACTCCGAGATAGATCGGCAAACATTGTCCTCTATATTCCGGCCTGACGATGAGACCACAAAGATTCCACTGCTTGACAAGCGTTTGCTCTGCCTGCATCAGGTGGGCAAACGCCTGCTGACCAATTGGCAGGGTCGCTTTGAGAACGTGGTCAAGGCGGCCAACCATTCGGCCGTTGCTCTGCTGAAGCTGATTGTGGACGAGTTTCCCTGTTTCCGCGACGAGGCGATCTTTGCTGGCAAACGGGTGGCCCTTTGGAAGCGCGCCCAGATCCTCGTCGGTGATCTGTGGTCCTGCTATCGTGGCCAGGGACTCGGCCAGTTTGACGATATCGAGATGGTAACCATGTTTGCGGACTATCGCGTACCGCAGGTTCTGGTGCACTTCGGCAGTCTGCAGTACTCGCCCGAGCTGCTCGAGGTGCTGCAGAAGGACACCATCCTGGAGAACGGCCACGCCATGGAAGTGGAGATACGTGGCGCCTCAATCCACATCATAGAGCAGGTCAAGGATGCTGTGCTGGCGCAACTGAAAGAACATCATCCCGATGTGGACACACGCAACGTCAACTCCATTCTCATCGATCAATATCTGTGGGACTACCGACGCGCCCACGCCGCCGAGCTGGAGCACATTCCATTCCACAAGGTGCTCAGCATCTACTACTGAACCGAGATTAGGTTAAGCTTTTGACTGTAAGATCACGTTTGTATCAAGCATCACAATTTCATGCCTCCGTTGCGGTTCATCGACAATGCGCGCGGGTCAAGAGCACAATAAAGAAATAATCGACGCTTGAATGAAATAGCAGAGAGACGTCGAGTGGGGGCAAGTGACCGAGAATCAACTAAAGGGTTGCCCAGACTAGCTAAGACAGCCCCTGACATTATAGTCTGTCTGTTTATCTGTCTGTTTGTCTCTTTGTCGGCTAGTAGGTTGGCCTTTTAAATAGTTAACTCTGCCGACATATTTTCATGCCAAACAGCAGCTGGCTTTGTCTATTCGGATGCCATGCGAATTGATAAGCGACAATTAGTTTGGTTTTGTCTAAAATGAGGTCAGAAGTTTAATGTTACCCACGTTTTTTTTTTTTCTGTTGCTGTTTATGTTTTTTTTTTTTTTTTTTGCCTGGTTTGCTGGGGGTGTAAAAACCGACGTCGCTGTCGGCGCTGCGGCACAGTTGATGTCGGCTCTTTGGCTCGAACGGTTGTCGCGGTCTTCGCTCTTCGCTCTTTGCCCACGGCACAGATTTAAGGTTTCCTCCCAGAAAGAAAGAAAGTGAGTGAGTGAGAGTGGAGCTGTCTGAAATATGCAAATACCAATAGACGCGCTGATAAGATAAAAGGTGGGGGCGAGTGATAAGCGTGGATTAGTGTGTGGCTGCTGCACTGCACCACAGTGAAAAGCCCAAATACAAGTTGTGAGCGAGCATTGAACTCGCCGAGTGAACTCAATTGAGTGTGGTAGCAATGCCAGCAGAGGAGCACGACGGCCTGTGCCTGGAGTGGAAGCAGCTCAACTACTATGTGCCCGCCCAGGAGCAGAGCAACTACAGTTTCTGGAACGAGTGCCGCAAGCGGCAGGAGCTGCGCATACTCCATGATGGTAAGCTATCCATGTGGGAGCTGGGCAAGTCGTCTTGCCCAATCCGTAGCCGAATCCAAATAACTGTGGCCATTGGCCTCCCCTCGTGCAGTCAGCGGTCACCTGAAAACGGGCGACCTCATCGCCATTCTGGGCGGCTCGGGGGCGGGCAAAACCACATTGCTGGCAGCGATTTCGCAACGGCTGCGAGGTAACCTAACCGGAGATGTGGTTTTGAACGGCATGGCCATGGAGCGGCATCAGATGACACGCATCTCCAGTTTTCTGCCACAGTTTGAAATCAATGTCAAAACTTTTACGGCCTACGAGCATCTCTACTTCATGGTAGGTCCTAGCAGAGCCAGCTAAGCCCAGTCCCAAAGTCAGCCTAATCTTCCTCCACCATCCACTCCTCCAGTCCCATTTCAAGATGCATCGCCGCACCACCAAGGCGGAGAAGCGTCAGCGTGTCTCGGATCTGCTGCTGGCCGTGGGCCTGAGGGATTCGGCACACACGCGCATCCAGCAGCTGTCGGGGGGCGAGCGCAAGCGCTTGAGCCTGGCCGAGGAGCTCATCACAGATCCCATCTTTCTGTTCTGCGACGAGCCAACCACCGGCCTGGACAGCTTCAGTGCCTACTCAGTGATCAAGACGCTGCGCCATCTGTGCACCAGGCGGCGCATAGCGAAGCACTCGCTCACCCAGGTCTACGGCGAGGACTCGTTCTCCACGCCCAGCGAGGAGAGCACCAGCAGCAACTCGATCGAAATGGAAATCGTGGACAAGTCGCACGAGAGCCTGCTCCAGGCCATGAAGGAGCTGCCCACGCTCGGCGTGCTCAACAACAGCCCCAACGGCACGCACAAGAAGGCCGCCATCTGCTCCATCCACCAGCCCACGTCCGACATCTTCGAGCTCTTCACGCACATCATCCTCATGGACGGGGGGCGCATCATCTACCAGGGACGCACCGAGAAGGCGGCCAAGTTCTTCACAGAGTGAGTGTGAAACACGTGTGGCCCAGCTCCCCATCGGGACTCTCACGATCTCAGCTGTGATGCTGGGCTCTATTTGCGCATACATTGTAGGCTCTTTATGGCACGATCTCTATCTTATTTAAATAGGGGAGCATGAGTATTTTTATCACGTTTTTTATCTTGCGTGAAATGTTAATAAGAAACACGGAAATTACATTATTTAATAGACCTCTCTACAGAGGGAAACATACATAGATAAGAAAGTAATGCGCATGTATTTCGAGACGCCAGACATACAATAAATACAGGGTATGCTTTTAGTTGAGATAACAAATCTGAGAAGCTGAAGATTAATTAATGGAACAGGTTTTATAATGTTATATTAATGATTGTAGTGATATATTTTATTCCTTTACAAAGTAGGGTATCTCTTAGTACATACCTGATTCCATGATAATGTAGAGTGCCTCTTATTCCATGGTAATGTAGGGTCTCTCCAAGTATAGAGTATATTCAACCAAATACACTATTTCTTATAGAGGGCATCGTCTAGTGCATACAGTATTTTTTGTGTAGGGTATCTTCTATCTTCTAGTATCATTTTCCATATATAGTATGGTACATACTCTACTTCCTAGATAGACTTTCTTCTAGTCATACTAGACTTTCTTCCTTGTACAGGGCATCTTCTAGTACACACATTACTGCCTATATAGGGTATCTCCTGGTGCATACCTGATAACATTCACTCACTTTCCACCTTCTCCCTTTCGCCCGTCCAGCATGGGCTTCACGCAGCCGCTGAACTGCAATCCCGCCGACTTCTACCTGAAGACCCTCGCCGACAGCCAGGGCACCGGGAATGCGGGCGAGCTGCTGCGCGCCAAGTACGAGCATGAGACGGACGGACTGTACAGCGGCAGCTGGTTGCTGGCGCGCAGCTACAGCGGGGACTATCTGAAGCACTTGCAGAACTTCAAGAAGATACGCTGGATATATCAGGTGTACCTGCTGATCATACGCTTCATGACCGAGGATCTGCGGAACATCAAGAGCGGGCTGATTGGGTTCGGGTTCTTCATGATTACGGCGGTGACGCTCTCGCTGATGTACTCCGGCGTGGGCGGCCTGACGCAGCGCACGGTGCAGGATGTGGGCGGCTCCATCTTCATGCTGAGCAACGAGATGATCTTCACCTTCAGCTACGGCGTCACGTACATCTTTCCCGCCGCACTGCCCATCATCAGGCGCGAGGTGGGCGAGGGCACCTACAGCCTGTCCGCCTACTATGTGGCCCTGGTGCTCTCCTTTGTGCCGGTGGCCTTCTTCAAGGGCTACGTCTTCCTGTCCGTGATCTATGCATCCATCTACTACACGCGCGGCTTTCTGCTCTACGTGACAATGGGCTTCCTCATGAGTCTCTCGGCCATTGCGGCCGTCGGCTACGGCATCTTCCTTTCCAGCCTGTTTGAGACGGACAAAATGGCTTCGGAGTGCGCGGCGCCCTTTGACCTAATCTTTCTCATCTTTGGCGGCACCTACATGAACGTGGACTCCGTGCCGCTGCTCAAGTACTTCTCGCTCTTCTTCTACTCCAACGAGGCGCTGATGTACAACTTCTGGATCGACATTGACAACATAGGTGGGTAGAGTCAATCATCATTCGCCAGGTCCAGCTAAAACCCCGTCAAAACTCTCTCTCTCTCTCTCAGATTGCCCAGTTAATGAGGAGCATCCGTGCATCAAGACCGGCCTGGAGGTGCTGCAGCAGGCGTCCTTCCGCACCGCCGACTACACCTACTGGATGGACTGCGCCAGCCTCCTGCTCGTCGCCCTCGCCTTCCACATCGTCTCCTTCATGCTGGTGCGACGCTACATCAATCGCAGCGGTTACTATTGAGTTTAGCTTTTATTTTACACATTCTATATTCAGCTTACATTGTTTACAATTCATCATAGTATATTAGCGCATTCTATTCGTAGCGAGGCGTTCAAGTACCAGCCGAATAAAGGTCTAATCCTATACATATTCATACATAACTCTAGTTACAATTTTCAATATCTTCGTTTTCTTGACTCTCTCCATATTGCATTTCATTTATCTGTGTATATTTAGATGTAAATACGTATGTAGTCGTCGTCGGTCTCTGCCTACCGCAATTGTATAATTAAATTAGGCTAGAACACAACCCGTGAAATATGGAACAACACACTCTGTTCGAAATAAATAGTTTTGCAAAAAAAAATTCAATAAAACAAAGGAAACAAATTTAGCTATCGAAGGATATTTGGCGTTTCGCCTTGACGCCAGAGCCGCCGCTCGAGGCTGCGTTCGCCTGCAATTTGCGCGCTGAGCCGTTGCTGTTGCCACCGCCCCCGCCGCCAAAGTACGGGCTAATATTGCGCTGATCCTTGCCGGTGAAGTTCTTCTGGCCCGAGCGCCGCTGCTCGCAGTGCACGTTCTCGCGCAGCGCCAGCCCACCCAGATTGCTCTTGGACGAGCTGTTGTGCAGCGAGGGATTCGGCTGAATGGGTAGCTGCGGCTGCGACTGCTGCTGTTGCTGCTTACAGAACAGATCCTCCGAGATGCGTTCCATGAAACTGGACTGCGTGGTCGAGTTGGATGCACCGTTGCTCTGGCTCAGTTGACTGAAGCCGAACGAGTCCACTGAGTTCTCGCTGCCAAACAGATTCTGTATGGAGCCGCCAGCCTGGCTGCGCGTCAGCGACATCTGCGACAGCGACTGTGACTGGGTGGAGCTTTGCGACAAGAGAAGCTTCCGCTGGGCAAACTCCTCGGGGCCAATGTAGCCGGAGAGGCGCGTGGAGGACTGTCGCTTCGCTTCGCTCTCGTGACTGCGCGCATGCAAGTAGATGTCATCCGGCTGCTTGCCGGAAATCACGCTGAAGGCGTACTTCTTGGCCAGCCTATAAGTAAAGCAACTCCAATTATTAATTTACTCATTTTCCAAGAATGCCAAATACGCACCGCAGCAGTGTCTCGCTGTTGCTGGTCGTGTGTCCTTGGTGGAACTCCTGGAAGATGCGCTTGACAATGCGCGCCAGGTCCGCTGCGTATTGCCGGAAATTCTCGTGCTTGGCCGATATTTTCCTTTCCTGCAGCGCCTGCGACACGGCCCACAGCAGTTTCTATAACAAAAATATCAATGTACAGTTATATTCAACTATGTTTAGCTCCAGCTTCACGCCTCACCTTGCGCTGATTGTCCGTCATGGCGCTCTGCGGCGCTGCGCTCATCTCCGAATGGGCGCGCATCAATTTGCTGCCAGCTTTGGTTGTGCTGCTGCTCAAATTGCTGCTGCTGCCGCTGCCGCTGAATCCAAGACTAAGTCGACTGGCGCTGCCAAAGCCACCAGCTGGCTGCAAGCCAGCCGCCGTCTTGTACTGCGCTGCTGCTGTCGCTGCTGCCGTGGAGGAACCAGCTCCAATGCAAAAGCTCTGACTCTTTATTTTGAGGGCGCGAGGCGTTAGTCCGTGACTGCCCGAGCCGCTGGTGCGGAGCAGCTTCCGGCTCTGGCTGGCCAGCTCGGCGGCATCCTCGTCGTCGTCCTGAGCATTGCGTTTGCGCTTGAGCAGCGTGTCCAGCTGCTGGCTCACGCTCTCAGCACAGCCAGCGCCTGGCTGCTGGCTGCCACTGCCGTTGTCCGGCGAGAAGAGCGCACGCTTCGATCTCTCCACACGATTGGCTATCTCCGGCTTGAAGAGCGGCTTGGGCGGTATCAGTTGCTGTTGCAGTGACTTGGCCGGGCTCTGGAACAGTGCGCGCTTCGAGGTCTCGCGCGACGGGCCCGGCTTGATGAGATCGGTGCGGTAGAGGCGCTTTCGAGCTGAGGAGGTAGGCGTCTTGCGTGCTGGATATATACGATGTACAAAATTAAGTGAATATTTTTATATTTATGTAATTTTGAATACTTTTTTTACGCAGCATTGTAAATACAAAAAAATAAAAAATTAATTAAATTGAACTATGTAAAAAATAAATATATTAAAAAGAAATGTTTTAAAATATATTAAGCTAAAATATAATAAATTAATTCAATTGAAAATAAAGAAAACTTAAAAAAGGTTAAAGAAAAAAATATTTTTAATTAAATTAATTAAAATAAAATCCATAAAACTCAAATAAAACAATGGGTATAATAAATTCTTTATACGATATTCTTGCCCCAGCAAATCATTTCTTCAGTCAGTCAGACCCTCATATCATTATCTTGAATATAGATTATGGATATATGGAATCGCAAAAGCCTTTTTCTGCTTGAGCCTAATGCAGTTCCTTGGACCTTACCTTTCTTTTTGCTTCCGGGTGTTTTGCGTTTTGGAGTTGCTTTGCGTCTATTGCGCTCTTTTCTGTAAAATAAATGAAGTTACTAATAGCAGAGAAGGTTTATAAGTGCAGCTACTCACTTTTTATCTAGTAGTATTTGTGGACCTATGGAACTGTTCAGTTTGATGGAGTTTGTGGCCAGATTGGCCGATGAAAAGATTGCGCGACGTTTGGCCAAATGACTGAGCCGATTGCCCGGCGATTGCGTAAGCATTCTACGTAAATAATACATAGAAATTGGTTTAAAATAATATTATAAGTGATATTTACTGCTGCGGCACTCACTTCATGCGCATGTTGCGCTTCTTGGCACTGGAGGGCGATCGCACATAGGACGTCGCCGTCTCTGCACCCACGTAACGCTCCACAACGGACAGACTGAGGTATTCGTTTTGTTCGGCCGCCTTGTTCAAATTGTAGCTGAGGAATTGTTAAAGGATCTCCGATAAGTTGGGAATGCTATTGGCAATTAGTTCAGGCAGAGCTCACCTTAGTCCATGCTGACGTACGCCCAGCACTTCGCGCCAGCTCATGCTCTGTGCCTCGGCCAGGCTGTGGGTGGGCTTGAGCAGTGAGGGCGTGGCACAGATGCCACTATCCTCAATGCTGGACGGCGTGGCTGCTGACAGGAAGTTCAGCACATTCTCCTTCATATTCACCACCGTGCTGATCACATCTATGTCGGGCGTGGTCACGGTGGGTGGCGGGCGAACACCCTGCAGACAGCGACGTATGCGTCGATAGAGCTCACGCTCCCGCCTGCAATTCTCAATGAAGTGGGTGCGTGGATCGCTGCCCGCTAGCTGAGTGTCTTGCGTCTGCTCGTCCACAAAGCTGGACTCCGTGGGCGCGTTCAGAGAGTAACGTTCGCAGGCATTGTGGCTCGACGTTGGCACCTCATTCGCGCATTGGCTCTCTTCCAGAGCCTCAGGCAAGTCTTCCAGAGTTGTGCCCAATCCTTTGTCGATTGGCTCATCGCCCTCATCTTCGTCGCTGTCAGCAAAGAGATCGGGCGAACGTTCGTTGTTCATTTTCTTGAGAATAAACGATTCCGACAGCTGCTGCGGCGCCTGCTGCTGTGGCACCGGCTCAGTTGGATTGCACGAGCTGCCAGACGCCTCAGTCAGACTCTTGATTTTGCCATCGAAGGACAGACTGTCTGTCGTTGTCTGTGCTATGGATGCTGCAGCTGCCGTGGCTGGCATATCGACTGCATTGCAGCTGTCCTCCTCCAAGATGCTGTCGTAGAATCTGGGAAAGACGATCATGCCGGGCGACTGGCGCTTCGCTGCAATCAGCTTCTCCGGTTGTTTTTCTGGCTCCGGCAGTTGCAGGTGCTTCAGCTGCGAGCCGTACAGCTGTTTGTTCACTTGGCCATAGGGACTGTCACCGAATCCTCGGAACTGCGACTCCTGGCTACTGTGGACACTCGATTTGTGGGCATTATCTGTGCTCAGTGTCTTCGGATTCAGCATGTATGGTAGATTCATGTTCTCCTCGTCAGATATGTGGCCCTCATTGTTTTCACTGAGCGAAGACTGTAAATTGGAAAAACGAATTTTAAGTAGATTTTGCTTTCACTTTAAATAGTAATTTCGTAATTTCGAAACTTCGCTTACCCCGCTGCCCGTGGACGGTTCCGATTCGTAGCTGTTGTTGATCTTGTGCACCGTATTGGAGTTAAGTGCAGCCATCCTTCAGCAGTTCAACTAAAATTACATACACTCAGTCACATTTGATCATTTAAACTTTTGATTTATAGCGCAGTTATTTTTGGATATTTTTGGTACAGACGCCGCGCTTACAAGAAGTTGGAATGGGCGCAACATATAGCAACTATTATATTATGCGGGCGTGCTAAAATTATTTCTGTAGATTAAGCTCATTTGCTTTTGCTTAATCTGACCTACAATTGTGGGACTTGCATTTACCTTATGAAATGTGGCACTTTTTCTCAAAGCGATGCAGCGGCATCAGGCAAGAAAATGCGCGCGCATTATATGCAGTTTATTCGCACACCTTTAGAAGTTTTACAATTTGCACAATGATGATAAGGATGTGAATATTGTTATAGATAACTAGACTTCATTTTTGATCACTCTATTAATATAATAATTTAACATAAATGAATATTTTTTTTGTAAATTGCGTTGCGTGTGCGAACATCTGCCATTAAGAATTTGGCGGCGGCTCTTTGGAGTATTGTATCGATACATCGATATGTATGTAGCCGATATTTCACGGTATGCTCGGAGATAGCGATGGAAATAATATTTCTACATATTTATTTTTATATTTCTATAAAAGAGCGTATTCTAAAATTTTCATAACAAAACTATAATAAACTATTTAATGTAATTATTTCTATTTCAATAACTGAAGTATAAATGCGTAGTCATATGACACGTGTAGCGAGTCACTGCTGTCACGAAGTACTCAATGTCTTGAAACTGAATACAAATGTATTTAATTTATAAATATAAATGTGAAAGAAATAGAAATATACAAATATGCATTATTTCATATAACAAATGACTAATAAATACCTGGCGTGAAACTGTATGAGTATATTGTTTACCTCAGCGTTGCAGCCCTTGCGTAACAGCTGAGAGCAATAAGATCCACTAAACCACAATTTGCGATCCACAATTCTCAACGATGAGCAACTGGAATATACAGCTGTTTCTGCCTCGATGTATCGAATAAATCGATTAAATTGAGGAACAACAATAAAAAAAACACTTATCTGATTAATATTTGTAAAAGCAACAAGCACAGTTGTAAACAACGTAGCGAGCGTAAGTAAACGAATTGTGAGTGCTGCGACTCGCCTGCTCGGATAAGAAAGCTCAGTCAGCAAACAATAAACAACGGCGCTCTTTGTCGAGCCATTCGTCGCCGACCACCTGCCAAAGTGCATCATTTTGCACTGTGTCATTAACAATAACAACAACAACAACGTCAAACACAATACATATCCAGAACCATCGCGACTTCGCAGAATCAGTGCATCATCTATTTACTCACCCAGTCAGCCATGCCATCCAACTGATTGCCATTGCCAATAAGATGCGTGGAATAGAGGGCAAAGTCGTTGTGCTAGGCTCGCGAGGTAAGCACCAAATGCAATTGAAACCAAGTAGCATTTTTATTGACTCTGAACTTCAGCTACACGCAACGTCATCGTATGCGTAGCTCACCCGATTAATTCGTAGTTGAAAACAATTTCAGCAATCGCCCAGAGAGATAACACAAGGCAGCTTAAGTTTTGTTTCTCTTTGTTTTTCTCTTCTTTTGCGCGCCCAATTCGATAAGCGCCCGCCCCTTGAACACTTTTGTTGGGGGAGTTTCGTTCGCGATTTTGTTCATCAACCCAAGAGAAATTGGGCCAGCCGCGGCTTGTGAGGTCTTAGCTGTTGCCCTGCGCCGCATTCCAAAGCAAGCGGGAGTTTTTGTTCATCATTCACAATGTTGCAGTGTACCCTGTATGTGTTAAGTGCGCAGGGTAGTATAAATCTGATTATTTTTTATATACATATATAAGGCAAAAGAGAGCCTAGCAGCTGTATAAATAAAATATTGTGAAATTTTATCATATGCAAACTTCCAAAGCTCTAATGTGACCGTCTCGCTTTCCAGGGTATTTCAAATTTATGCGTGCCTAATTTAGCTCTTTGCTTCGCACACATTCGTAATTACCGTACGATTTTTTGTATATTCGCAAGGTCAGCAAGCCTATGAATTTGAGCCACATGTTCATACACACACACATACATACTTAGGCAAGCATATGTATGCATATTGATAGTAGCTGTATGTATGCATGTGTGTGTGTGTGTACTTTGAATGCGTGCTCATATCTTACGACGACATTCGCCATTCTCAATTTGAAATCAGTCGCGTACGTTTTGTTTTAAATCCGTTATTTTTATATTTATTTTAATTTGCTTCGTCTATAAGATGAGTCAGTCGTGCGATATCTTAAGGGGCTTTTCATAATAGGAATGTCTCATTTAATGCATAACAAAGCGACGCCTGTTTATAAACGTACATTGAATGCTGGAGACATATGTATTTGCATGCATACATATACATATGTATGCATATATGCATGTGTTTATATATAATACAGTTGCCGTTCGCTTATCGCATGTTTACCGCTAGCTGCGTCTCAGTAACACCTTTTGTTTATTGAACCTACTTTGTTTATGCATCTGATAAGTAATATCGCTCATTTCCTTATGCCTAAAAACAATAAAGTAAACAAATAGAGCTGTATCAATATATTAAATACATATATTAAATGTCAGATTATATTTATTCAGTTTCAAAGAAAAATTACCAAATGGGCAAATACTTGTGGATTATGGCAGCAGCTTCCGTATTATAGAGATTAGTTATTTGATATTTGTGTTTATATTTGATATCATAATTATTAAGTAATAGTCTGTCAGATGATATAGCCAATATCTGGGTATATTCAAAGTAGATATACGATTATTATTAGTTTAGGAATACATATGTATTAGAATAGTCTGTCTATATGTTTATCTACCATAATTATGGAGTCTCAGTCGGATGAGCTCATATACAAATAATCCCAACTACATTTGTAAAATTATACATTTAAAGTCAATGATACATTTAGCAATCGAAAACATTCTTTTTAAGTCTCTTTTGTACTGATTTATTTCAAATCTCTTATTTACTTTTTCTCGCCTTTTCCTTCTGACATCCGAACTCTCTCTTTCATATAGTCTGTATTTTGTGAATTGAATCTGAAAATCTCTTCTCTCCTTTGCAGGTGTTGGCAAATCTCGTTTGGTCATCAAGTATATTAAAAATGCTCTGCATCGCAGCGAGGAGCCGACGATAGCTGTCTCCTTTTTCACCTGCAACATCATGTTGGATGATGTTAAAATCAAATTACAGGTGAGCACAACAAGTTCCATTTGTACAAGTGCCACGACTAATCAGAGCTTCTACTGCCAGCGACACTTGGTTTAGGATGTCATCTGAGTTATTCTTAGTCAGCGAGGATTTTACTATGATGTTTTGCTATACTCTGTCATCCGGAAGGGGTATTTTGATTGAGTGGAAATAGTTTTGTTATAGATTTAGAGCTTCATCTGTCTGTATTCCTTTGATTCTCCATTTTCTAAAAAGGAAATGGTCCCCTAAGTTTCTGTTTATAATTTCTCGATTTAAATTTCTTTTCCTATATTCTCTCTGTGTTTTCCTTCGAGTACTTTTAAGTGCTTTATCAATATATTATATCTTTCAAGTGCATCACCCTACAGGGTATTCGTCAAGCTTGCAACTCTTTTTTGGTCCCCTTTTTATTTGCAATTTCTTCGTCCAGTGCACTTTCTGTTTATTTGGCTTTTACTTTTTCGATGGTCGTTCGCGTTTTCCTTCTCTTTTATAGTTTATTGATAAGCTAAATTTGTTTCCCCCCTTAAGCTGGGACTGCATTCCTAACCAACCCACCCCCACCCTCAGCGGCCGCTCGTATATTCCTTGGCGCTATTTCGATTACGTTTTGGTTTTTTATATACCATGTAGGACAGCAGCAGCAGCAGGAGCAGCAGGAGCAGCTATAATGGCAAATAGTTTTCGCTGCCACAGATTTTTAGCCCTTTGTTTTTGGCTGCGTTCTGCGTTCGTTGCCCCACAACAATTTTTATGAAGATTTGAATTGTGCACCATAAAGATGAGCACACACACACACGCACACAATATGATTGTTATTATTGTGGGAAAGCGAAAAGCATAAAGACCGAAATTGCAGAATAAACGCAGAATGGCTCAATTAAAGTTCAAGTCGTTTGGAGTGCTGAATGCTGAATGCTGAATGCTGAACGCTGAATGCTGAATGCTGAATGCTGAATGCCGATTGTTGCGAGAGTCGAAGCTGCTGAGTTGAGTGTGTGTCGTGGTCACAATGAATTTTTGCAACATCCGTTGATTGAGTACTCATCCCTTTTCTCTCCTCCACAGATCTGGGATACCGCTGGACAGGAGCGCTTCAGGGCCGTTGCACCCATGTATTATCGGAATGCGAATGCTGCCATTTTAGTGTTCGATCTGACACAATATAAGACATTTACCGAAATCAAATCATGGATTCAGGAGCTGCATCGCAATGTCCAGGACCCGATGATACTGACGCTGGTGGGCAACAAAATGGATCTGCAGTCACAGCGCGCCGTCTCGCGCGATGAGGCCTATCTGTTTGCCAGCTCGATTGGCGCCACCTACTTTGAGACATCCACCGAAACGGACCAGGGCCTGGAGCAGGTGTTCCTCTCGACGGCCCTGGGTCTGGTGCGCCTGGCCGACGAGGGCAAGAGCCATTCGCTGCGCTCCTTTGAGTCCACCGACTCGCTCTTCTACACCAACGGCAACACGGCCTTCAGCTATACGGCCGCCGCGGTGGTGCGCAACGAGGATGGCGCCGCATTTCGTCTGCCCTATGTGCATATTGGAATACCAGTGGATGGGCAGGATGTGAAGGCGACGGGCGAGGGGCGTCTGGAGACGCCCTCGTGGGCGATTGAGCACATTGCCCTCGGCGAAGTGGAGAGGGTGCGCTGGTGCTGCTACTGAATAGAAACCAGACAGAGCTAGAGCCAGAGCCAGAGAACTGTCAAAACATTGTGATGTTAATTAAACAGGTTTACCTTTAGTTATGCACCTGCACTCAAATTCGAATCGGCTAAAGCAATCGAAGCCAAATAGAAGACCACCCGTTAACACAAGAAACAAACAAAGAAACAAGCAACAAGCAACAAGCAAATGAAACTGATAGATTTACCGAGCACTGCGGGCACAGCCCGCCAGCGGGTGGCAACGCAATCAATTGACACATCCAAATCGTGGCTGCTAGTCGTAAGCTAATTGTAAGCTTAGTTAATAAGTCTAACCAGCAAATGCCTAATGTATATTTTATTTATGAATATTAACAAGCAGCAGCGTCGCTTAAAGCTCACTTGACTCCAAAAGTCGCTAATGTTATTCATTCACACACACCCACACACACACACACACACACACACACATACACACGCCGGTCGTCTCGGTTGGCTGTAATCACAATTCATGTACAAACACATTTTATACAACAACAAATATATATATATATATACGAGTTTATATTATATATCCATATACATTGACATATAAAAGGTGTGCATAATGTGTCATTTGTCCACGCCCATAAAGCATTAAAGCCCACATTGCTACGGCTCCTGCGTATGCATTAACTTGGCCATTAACGCAAAAAGTTGTCGTATAATTGGAATTTAATGTGCCGGCGAGAGGCCAAGGGTTACAATTAAGATGCCAGGCTGTAGTCTAAGCAGGCAGTCCATACAGCTCTGGCTCTGGCTCTGGCTCTGCGAAGAGAATGCGTCCATTTGGAGCTAATATACAAAACTTATGGTCAGTTGATTTCTTATGTATAAGTAATACGCGCAATTTAGCGTAAGAAGTCCACGGAATAGCTACAACAACAACAATGCCAAAGGACCAAAAACTCATTCAAGTGTCATCAGCACATTTACAGGAGCGATGGACCCAAGCCTGAGACCGATGTTGCCGATGCTGTTGATGCTCTTGATGATGCTGATGCTGATGCTGTCACAGCTTGCTTGTGGTCACACAACGAGTGTGTGTGAGAGAGAGAGAGAGAGAGCATTGGACAGTGCATTGATTTGCCATTAGGCAGCAAATGAGTTTACTTGACACCCAAAAGCAGTTGGGTCTCCACTTGTTGTCTGTCTCTACGCTGGTGCGTTCAACCGGAAGCGATGCTCAAATCTGCACACACACACCCATGCATACACGCACACTAATACATACATAGTCATAGATTGAAGCCAATGGCATACGCTGCTTGAGGCCCCAAAGTCTTTGGCTTGCGGCAAGCTGGCACGCATCACGCATACCACAAAACAGACCACAATACACACACACGCACACACACACACATAGATTGACATGACTGCTAATGGCGCTTAGTTTGCTGACTTAATGATCTAGAAATGCATCAATGTAATCAAGGTAAAGCAGTCAGTCGCCTGCAGCTCTTCCAGTCGGAATTCGTTTGCCTGCGACTCTTAACATTTGCAGTTGGTTTAACCGCACTGAATTCCATGCAAATTGCTTATTTTATTAACACAGTTGTTGCCCTGGCGACAATAGACCAAAATACCGACTGAAATCATCATCCCTAGGCAATTTGTGGCATAGGCCACAAATGATTAGGAAGGACAAAATATTGAAGCGATTCTAGGGCTTTGTCAGCCTCTATCTATGTAATTAGATGTTGTAAGGCAAGACAGATAAGACTTAATGTACGCAATAAGCCAAAGAGCAGATACACTGACAATTTAAGCGCTTGATAATATATAGGTCATTCAGTTAAGGAGCTGAGTTTAGCATGGACAGATATCAATCCAAATGACTAATTCCCACCTCTATCCGCATGGAAATTGATCAATCACATAAATATGTATACCCTGTCTTAAAACTAATTTGTATTCTATTTGACAAATTGGCATTTCTAATATTTCAATTTTCACACAATCCGCCTTTAAGCCTTTGTAAGACCCACTTTGCCTATCGACTGACTGGGCATCAGAATTTTGACAACAAATTAAATTTACAAAACATAAAACACATTTACAAAATGTGCACATAAGCACTAATACCCTGTCTGAAAATCAAATGTGAAGAAGGGTTGCATGAGTGTAATAACAAGGCTTGTAATTTGTATGATGATAATGATAAGATATTATATAGAGAGAGGTTAAAATAATAAATAATATTTAAGAACTGCTTACGACTATATTGAGTACATCGATATTTTCTATATATATTCTTAATGGAAGAAGAACTTTATTTGTTGGCACTCGAAGTGCGACCTAGGCTAGATATAAATTTATATAATTTATATAGAAATTTAGCTGGATTTTCAAGTTTTACATTGTTAAGAAAATAGTTTTATTATTATTATTATTATTTTTTTATTATTTTCATGTAGGATCATTTTGATTTTTAGAACATTTTATGGAGTTTTTGCTTTTTAATATTTAATCAATTTTTAATATTTAATAAAATTATTTATTAAAATTCTTTTCTTTTTTTTTTTTTTTTTTTTTTTTGAATAATATTTGTGAGTCTTTGACTTTTATTAAATGTTATTAATTAAGAAATATCTTGAATCACCAAGATTCTTTTAAATATTATTATATATAAATATACAGTATACAATAACAAAAAAAAAAAATGTAACAACTATTTTCATTCGCAGAGACATCTAAATTTAGATATCATATATATTTACTATTTAATTTCTACAGCTTTTCATTGAAATGTCTAAATTTACATATCATATATCTATGTAATCTACAACATCTTTATAATTAATTGCACAGTATCATTCGGTTCATCACATTTGTCTTCAGCGCTTTTTTAGCTGATTTTTTGACAGTTTATAAGCTTTTGCCGGTTTTTGCTGCAAATCTTTGTGCTTTTTTTCGTTTCTACCTCGAAATGCGAAAATTGTTTTTGGCCATTAGATTAAAGTATGTTAGTTGGCAAAAACAGTTTTTCCACACACACACGCACACACATATGAATGAATGTGTATGTGTGTATGTTTATATAGAGATATAGCCTAGAGAGCATGGCATATACTATGTATGTAGTAAATAAATTGAATTAGACGTCCGTTTTGGCATGTTTACGAGTCTGTTTGTGTATACAACTACATGCGTATGAATGTACAGACCTGTGTCTAAATATAGTATATAGATATATAAATATATTGGACATGAATATGTATTTATGGTCATGTCAAATACGCCAAAGTTCTCAATGCCACATAAATTGAACACAAACAAACGCAAATCAAATATGCAAACGAACAAATTGCTGCGTATGTCCAAGTGTGTGTGTGTGTGTGTGTGAGTGTGTTTGAATATATGTTGGTATTGTTTAGGGGAGTGGTTGGGTGGGCTGCGATGAGTGTAAGTTGAACCCGTCAGCCGGCTTTGTTGTTCATGCATATGATTTTGAATATTTAACAGGTGAGTGCCACGGTTACTGGACTTCAGCTCAGCGCGCTCGCTTCTGATGCATACTTTATGGCGTCCGATATGTGAGTAGAGCTCTGTGGCGCATACATTTTGCACAGTTTGTTTAGCAACAACACCTGCATTGAAAGTGCTGGGTATTTATGCATGCACTGCAATGTCTGCCCGGGGCCACATCTGGCACTCGAAGCAGTTCAAATTCACCTTCATGCATGTGTTTTGCTTTCCTTGAAGCTGACTTTGAGCTCGAGAGGTACTTAAAAGTTGTCTCTGACTCTTCGCCATGGCCAAGTCAACTTCGAGTTGGTATCAAAATGGGCAAAAAAAAAAAAAAAAAAAAAAAAAAATGTGTAGAGTTTTGGTAAACTTAGAATCTAGGATATAAATATATATATACTAATACTTATACTGATTCAATAATATAGTATCCTTTCCATATATTTCAGTAGTTCTATATATTGAATATATCTAATGAATCCTTGTATGATATATATCCTATCCATATAATTTTATATATACGAAGTCATATATGATATAACTATTATGAGTCCCTCACTTCCTCTCACTCCCCACCTACAACAGAATATAAAATCCTATAATGCTTATCAAAATTTCGCCCCACTTAAGGCATAACTTTCGTGTCCACCCTCGAGAGCATTTATCATTAGATGCGTGACAAGTCAATATTCGAACTAGTTCGGCAAGTTGGTAAATTGATTTCGGTCAGGTGATATTCATTTATTTGCCAATTGTAATGACCCGAATAGAGAAACAAATTGCCATAATAGTTATTTGACAAGTAAATTAAATGAAAGTGCATTTAAATTGAATGCAACTGCAGCAGCAGCTGCTGCCACTTGCATATGGCTTAAAGCTGCAGATGTCATTAAATCAACAAGAAGGCAAAATGGCTTTCCTGCAAATAGCTGAAATTCCTTTTGCTCTGGGCACTGTCAAGAAAAGTAGCAGGCGCTGAAAGCTATGCAGCGACATGGAAGAGACCACATCAGAGAATGGTGAAAATTCCATAGGCTAAAGCAGAGTGAGAGAGAGAGAGGCTGCGGCTAAGCCGGAGACTGAGACTGGGACTGAGACTCAGACTGAAACTAAGGCGAACTGGCGTATCGTTTGAGCATCTGTCTCGGACTCAAATCCCAAATGCTTGGAGTGCTGCTCTATAGCTGCTGCACAAAGGCAATGTCAACGCTGGTTGAGATTGAGAGCAAGAGTGGTTGGAGGTAAGGGCGGAGGCTGGGGCAGGTTGACTAAAGAAAAAGAAGACGAAGAAGGAGGTGTTCTGACAGCCAGCTTGAAAAAGCAATCCAAATGGAATTTAATGCTATTTTAATTGAGCTCCATTGCAATGTCTTTGCTACTAGATATCGCTATCCCTCTCTCTCTCTCTCTCTCACTCGCTCACTCTTTGGTTTATCTGTCTCCTTTGCACTATTTTTGCTGTACGGATTCACTTAAGTTATTTATGGTAAACACGTTGTGCTAAGAGGTTTTGCTCTTCGCATTGCCATAGGATGGAAAATTCGATTTGCATTTTATTCAATCGGTTGCTTCGAATTGCCAATTGCCTTTAGTCTGATGTTGTTGTTGTTGTTGCTGCTGTTGGGCTGCCGAAAATGCATCAATTTAAATTTTGCATTAAGTCGCGTCGGCAAGTTTACTTACAAAATGCATAAATAATTCACTACGAATGAAGGCATTACACCCAGAAAATCCCTAAGACCTAACTGCTCATCATATTTATTTGCTTCTGCTCAGAGTCAGTCTCTCTCTCTCTCTCTCTCTCTCTCTCTCTCTCTCTCTCTCACCTCCTCTGTGTTTCTATCTCTGTCTCTCTATTGTATACACGGGAATTGATGTGCAGTGCCAGCAACAAGACAATTTCAATTTATCATAATTTGCTCGCAAATTACTTTTTTGCCAGCGCTTGCCAACTCACGTTGCCAATTTGGTTGATGCTACGGCCGAGCCGACAGGTGAATCGCAGGTACGCAGATAGTCGACCTGCAAATGGGAGCTCGGCAAATATGGCCGCCATTAAAGTGATAAACCCCAAGCCAACAGCTGTGCAAACACATACGGCCCATAGGCACTGTGTCGGCCTCTAAGCAGCTCCTTTCTGCGAATGTGTGTGTGTGTGTGTGTCCGTTCGGATGAGTGATACCTGTGAGGGTGAATGGATCTCAATATGTAGCTATGAGTGGGCAGACGTGTCCCTGTCTGAGTGGAACATTCAAAAGCGCTCAATTTGTCTAGCAACTTCAATTATACGCTTTAATCTTAGCTCACATTGATATTATGTACCCTCATATATTAGCTCTAATTAACTCTAGTATTAGATATATACTTATACTTATATATATGACTGATTTTTGATTGGAAGTATAATCGATAATTTACACCTTGATAGGGTAATTTAAGGTCTAGCATACCATTTGATGGCAAATTGTTGCTGTTGTTTATTTGCATTGTTCGAAACATTTTGCAGATACATAAGCACCCACTCACGAACGTGTTCCCACCCACTCGTGCTGCCCCGCACTCCAACTGCAAAGCTGTCATAAAAATTGAGAAATGTGACTGCGATGAGTGTGCACCATTTGGATGTTGTTTTGCTTAGTTGAGTTGTTGTTGTTGTTGTTGTTGCTGTCGTTGCTGCTGCTGGTGCTGCCGTTGTTGTTGTTGATACGGCTCGTGCATGGCGTGTCGCTTTCTATATTCACTTTTGTTGTCTACCTGTGTATGCATACCTGTGCACGCCATTTGCTTTTTTAATTGTTTAGGTCAGCCCTAACAATGGCGGCTTGCCGACATTTTTGTTGTTGTTGTTTTTTGTTTTTTTTCTATCATTTTTTATGTCCTCCTGTTCGAGCACCCTCAACAGAAGGCGGTTAGTCTGAAAAATGGTCTGTCATTGACTATGTCAGCTGGCAACAGGTTTGCTGCTTTTGTTGCTGTTGTTGTTGTTGTTGTTATTGTCATTTGCACAGTTCGACTTGAGTGTTTGATAGAAGTGAATGCACCCTGATATATCTGACACTTAAGCCGAGAACTATTCTTGTCTAGGCCTCTGAGCAGGGTTCACTGATTTCGCCGTCGCATCATTTGTCTGCTGACGTCGCAGATGTTTGCCGAGATGATTTTTCATTTTCAACAGCTTCGAGCATGGCTCTGAATTTAAATTCCCTGCTACCAATAAGCTCTTTGGGTTATAGACGTGCAACGACATCACCTAGTTGAGGGCATCTTTGTCTGGGCCACTGGCTGATAATATTGTAAATATCATTGTTGCTTGCACATAATTAAGCAGGAAACTCGGCAGCTTCGGCTGCCACTGTTAAGCCTAACGGGACCCCATAGAAAACATACTGCCAATGTCTCAACTGGCATTAATTTTATTTCTATATGCGTCTGTGTGTGTGTGTGTGTGTGTGTGTGTGTGTGTGTGTTTGGATTGTAGCTTAATGCGCCAGTCTGTTGACTTTCAGCTCTGACGCTAATTAAGCCTGTTTATCGGCGTTAGTTTGGTGCTTAACTTTCACAGCAGCCGACATCATCGAAGCAGGTTTATCAGAAGGAAAGCCATATACATATATGTAACTGTATAAGAACAGCTTTGACTCCATATCGAGATGCCAATTCTCATTCTCATTCACATATCCATTCCCATTTCCACTTCATACGCCCAACGCTGCTTGGAGTGCAATAATAAAGCGATTCTCCCAAATGCCACAAAGCCTTCAAGTTCTAGTCTAATTGAGTAAATTGTCCAGGGAAATGAAAATAGCATAGCACATGAGTCTCTGGAATTGTCACACACACACACACACGCACACACGCACAGCTAAGTGGCTGTTGTGCTGCTGCTGTCTGTCGTCTATTTTGTGGTCGATGCGCAAAATCTCAAACAGCTCGCAAACAAAACAGAAAAACAAATGCAATTTGAAAAAAAAAAGGAAACACATACGCACACATTCAGTGTCTGTCTCTGTTTCTCTCTCTCTCTCTTTCTCTCTCTCTGACTGTGCTGTGAACTCAATTGTTTGTGGTATGTATGGCCAGTGACATTCTATTAGCAGATAAAACTAATTACATGAAAATCTATTGCGAATGACAGCGACCACATTGCGCAATTTGCCCACGCCGCCCAAAAGTAGGCAACACTTTCTGTTTAAGCATTTTTGGTCAGCAAAAAGTTTGAGTTTTTACCTATGGCCCTTTGCAAATGAATACATTTAAATACATAGTACAGCCCAGACACACACACATACACACACAATCAAATTTATCGCATGGGGGCCACTTGGCAATTGGGCAAATAACCCAATCATTTATCATCATGCTGTTGCACACACTCAGGTGCCTGCAATTGCCATTCAACTATCGTCCAGACACTTTTGCATGCTGACAGTTTTGTTGCCTGTTCAACTTAACCTTTGACCGCACTTGCTGCCGTTGCTGCTGTTGCCAAAGCTGATGTCATAGAGGCAATGGCTATACCCTGGACTGGACTGAAATTTCAAGACTCTGTTTAGCTGCTTAGGGCAATGCAGAAAATTTAAAAATGGCGAAAAATCAGCAAATTTATTTATTAAAATTGTATATATATTAAGCAGTTAAATTATTTAGTCGTAAGCAAAGTCAATTCAGTGGCATCCTTTAGTCGCTCATTTTTCACTTCACTCAAATAATTTTATCTTCACTTGTGCAACATTTTGTTTATCTGCTTCAATTTATTTTGCTTTTAAATTCCGTTTATTTGCCTTCTTTTCAATGCTTAAATGCATCAAAAATAAATATGTATGTATAATAAATAATAAAAAATAGGAAATGAAAAGTTAAATGGCTTCGTAAATATTCAACTTTTCTTTGCAAATAAAAAACTTTTTTTTTTGCCAAGGTTGAGCACTTTGCTTTGTGATGAACAACAGAGATTTGTCTTGCAAATTTTCAATTATTTATGTGCTTTGCCAGCGCTGAGCTCTCTGTCTATCTAATGTATGTATATAGCTCTATCTTATATTTATAAAATTTGTCTTTTGTTTCTATATATTTTTATACTTTAAATTAAGCAAGAATTTCTGAGGAATCGTTGAGGCAATTCTTTTGGTATAACTTTATTTAAATAGAATAATAATTTTGGCAAACATTTTAGCTTGAAATCAAATATTATTATAGGAAACACTTATTTGCTCAACATATATCATTTCCAGGAAACATATAAAGACTTAAACTACGCTTAACAAGCAACAGGAATGTTGAATTATTCCGGACTAACGACATCCATTTTCGAATTATTTAATTTCTATTTTCTTCCCTTGTGGTGGCATTCGTCTTTATGTCTGTTCCAAAAAATCTAGCAAAAAATCTGCATTATATTTTTGATCCAAAACAAGTCCAATGAGACGCCTGTTAGCTTTTTTATTTTTGCCGAAACTGAATAGCCCTATGAAAGAACATGACTAAGCGACAATTGAAAGGCCAAAGGCAGCAGCAATGGAAGAACTAAAAGAGATCATTATTTATGAGTGGGAGTAAATGTGGGCAGAAAGTGTATAATAGCTGGGAATGATAATGGGAGTTTATATAAAAAATTCTGCATTTTAATATTTTAAATAAATATATACACTCTAACTTTCTAGCTAAAGTACTGTATAACTGTATAATATCAGCTCATAAACATTTCGGCAATCAAAAAACAGGTTTTTTTTTTTGTGAAAACCTTCAAATGTATACGAAATTGATTTTAAATGTCAACCAAACAACTGCAGAGTATATTAACGAATTACAAAGTGTGACAAATAGATAAAAAAAAGGGGAAGAAATACAGAGAGAGAGAGAGAGAGAGAGAGAGAGAGAGGGGGGGAGAGCAAACAAATATGAATGCTGTGCACACAAAGGAACGGTCAACTATTTCCGGTTGACTCGTTTGACCTGCAAACAGTTTTTTTATTGTATTCCATTCTTATTGTTGTTGTTGTTGGTTGTCAAGCCAAGGCCAGAGCTTAGCATAGTAAATAACAAGTGCATGCATGTGTGTGCGTATCGATTGTTGCATTGGCTGCGGGGCAACGGGGCGTATGAATTTTGCGTTTGATTCACCTGCGGATAAAGTGAGTTTGAGTTGAATTGAGTTGAGTTATCTGTATAACGGCCAGTGCACTGCCATAGAAATGCATGCTAAGGCACTTGGCAATATCAATTTACTTCTTGCTGCTCACCAGCCATCGCCATTACCATGGCAATTAAGTTGAGTCCAAGCCCAAGTCAAGTGCCGGCTGAACTCAAAGTCTCGGTCTCTGCTTGTTCATTGTATCAGTGCAGGGGATAAAGCCCTGAGCTGCTGTTGTTGCCAACCATGAGTGACTACAACGCATAGCTTGGGCAAAAGTTTTTGAGAGTTTTGCCGTGTTTGCGGGGCGAGTGCGAGTGCCTGTCCACACATGTGTGGCCGAGCGTCGTCCATGTGGAGCTTAGCCTGCTTTATGCACTCTCTTCGACAATGTCAATTAGAGTCTGGTCTGCGTGGTTAGTTGGCCAGCAGCAGAGGGTGTAGACTCTGCGAGAGTTATTTCCGTTTAAGCCAAGTGACACAATAATTTCGACAATCCCTGCTGCTCGCTGCTGAAGGAAAAGCCCCTTTCTTACGATGCTCGTAATTTGCACCGTGTGTTCGACAAGCTGCAAGTGATGTCGGCATGTGTCGCTCGCATGGGGGGCGGCAGTGGGCGTGACAGCATTTGTTTGCCTATTATTTGCGTTGCACAGATAGCAGCAGCTGTTGTTGTTGACCCGCTGCAATTGCTGTTAGCTGCCCAATTAGCCTAAGTGCCGCTTGTCGCTTGATAAGCCGCCGAGCGCAGCTGATAGGAAATACATGTAATTGCCGTGTGCCCCCTTGACTTGGCTATAAAAGCGAGCTGCCCTGGCGCCAACCACAACACTGCGAAGCGTCAGTCAATCGAGCGACAATGCTGCCAGTGAAGATTTTGGTACTATTCGCAGCGCTTGGCTGCCAGGCTCTGGTCCCCGACCCGACGACGACGATCTGCCCGTCGACACCCAAGGACAGCAACTTCGGCGACGATTCGCTGTGCCCCAACTTCCAGGAGTTGAGCGGCGTCATCGAGGTGAATACACTAGCGGAGCTCATACAGGGCCACTCCCAGTGCGATGCCAAGTTCCGCAAGGCCATGTCCTACTACCAGACGAAGCGCTTCCAGCTGGTGATTCAGGAGCTGCAGCAGAGCGAGGCCTACGTGACGCTGCTGAGAGATCTGCGCAGCGCCGGCGTCGATACCAGCGACATTGACAACATCATGGACATCTTCGAATGCCTGGATCAGCCGTGGCCAACAACGCAGCAGCCGCCGTACTCCAACAAGACCTGCGACTGCAAGCAGCTGCGCGGCCGCAACTTTGTGGGCGATCTTCTGGCCGCCATGCCCAATCAGGAGGTGCACAGCTATACGGCCGAGGCCAGGGCAAAGCACAACAACTTTGGACTCTTTGCGGACACCATCAGCTCGCCGGCCTTCCAGTCGCGCCTGCGCACCAATATGGTGAGTAATTGATGAAGATCGAATCTTGATTGGTTGATTACATTGATACCACTTGACAGCTGAAACGGGATGCAATGCGCCCGTTGCGCGTGCTGCGTCGCTATGGCTGGAATGTGCCCGAGATGCTTAGCGCTGCCGTGTCCATACTCTCCTGGTGATCGACATGGACAAAGGGCAAGCACCACAATTCCATATGTGTAAAGCTATTGCAATTGAATCTGTAGAAAATGCTAAAAACTTGAATAGATGAGCGCTGTCAGCTGCTCAGAAATTCTAGCAGAGAGTGTTGTTGTTGTTGTTGTCGTTGTTGTTTGCATTGATTAAATTCTGAATATGGAAGTGATGCATGGGCATGGAAATTGATAACAGTTTGGGATTCTTTCTGCAGCACTGCGGGAAGAATTGAGTAAGTGCTTCAATCATAACTCAGCTAGTTGAGCGGCATTTATAGTTTGTCTGTTTATAATATCTGCCTCTCTATCAATATATTTAATGTAGAGCATTTAGTAATTCATCTCAGTAATTCATCTCAGCTCAGCAGTAGCAAGCGTAGAGTGAGCGAGCAGAGGAAGAGCGCGATTCCATTCGCTCTTCCACAATTCGCTGCTCTCAGAAATGAACACATTGAACGCATACCCTAGCTTGCATAAATAACAGAAGATCGCTTCATCTCGCTCTCACCTTGAGTAAGAGACTTCGTTACCCGAAGTCGAGCTTCGGCTCGTTTCGTTTTTGCTTTCTGTCGAGCGAGTTGAGTTGAGCTGTTCGTGTGGCGTAAAGAGAAATACGATTGACGCTCGCGCAATGCGAGGCAATGCACACAGTCACACTCACATACACATGCACACACTCAATTCACGTTGTGTTTAACGAGTACAGCTCTCGCACACATACACACATACATATATAGTTGAAGAGTCTCGACTGAGGTTGCTGTCAGTACCAAATTGATGATTTAACAATGCATTGCCGTCTCTTTCTCTCTTTCGTATACACCGAACAAGCGAGCAAGCTTTCCCTCTATATTCTCTATCATAATGCTATTTATAGCTGTGCGTAAAAGTCTTTCAGCTCTTTTAACTCTTGCAACTTAATACAAGTGTTTTGATCCCTTCACAGTTCTCAGTATTTACGCCGATGGCTGAGTGGACTTTGTGAGAAAACCAATCGCAATATTGATAAACTAAAATTAAAATTCTTGGTATTCATTAAAGAGAAAACTCAGCTTAGCTTAGCTGAGCTGCATTTCTGTGAAATATTATATAAAGCCATGCGAGATGAGCACACAATTTCAATTTAAAAATAATTATGATTTTATTATGAATATTCCCTTTGCGCACTCCCATTAAGCCCAATTGAATCACATACTTAAGAAACTTATCGCCTTTCAGACTGTCTGCATATCCATATGTAATTATAACTGAATTGAAAATAAAGGCTGCATTATTTTGTATGGCTTGCATGTCGCTGGCATTGCCATTGCCTTTGGCATTGGCATTGGCACAGCGCCCAGTTGGCTGGGAGGACTCGCATAATTTCCATTTAACTCGGCCACTTGGCGCGCTGGACAAACAAATTAAGGCTCGTTACACTTTCATTGCATGCGCTCAATTTATGGCCCAAACGCACGGACAGACGCCAGTTGGTAGCTACACCCGATGCCAGCTGTCGTGTTGCCAACAAACAGCAGCACGAGGAGAAAGAGAGAGAGAGAGAGAGAGAGAGAGAGAGAAAAGTGCAACGACAATTTAATACTCTGGCAGGCATATGCTTGTCAAAAGTTTCATATTTAAATGAGTGCTCTTTGGGTTTTGTATGTGAGGCTTCAGAAATTTACTCTATGCATAATAAAATTTGGCTTAAACTCACATAGACCTAGGCTAGGCTAGGCTAGGCTAGGCTAAGCTAGGCTGCCTCATCCCATCAGCTCGACTGTTTTCTGCAGTTTCATCCAGCTCTTTACATAATTCATGACAAAATTGTAATACCCTTTGTTAGCGCACAAGTACAGCTGTAACAATTGCAGAAGCCTGCTCGAGCTGCTGCTGCTGCTGCTGCTGCTGTTTCTGGCTTCAGCCTCAGCCTCAGCCATATCCTTCAGGCGTCCTCTCCTGTGTACATAACGCATGCAGTGCATGCAGTTTTCACATCGCTACACGCGCCTTCTCATGGCAATTGATTTATGGGCGAGACGTGACTTCATTTTTTGAGGCTGTTGGGCGCGTGGGCGTGGCAGCACCTGTTGTATCGTCGCCAGTGTGCTTATTAAATTAACAAAGTAACGATCTGCTTCGCTATCAGCGAGCGCGCGTGCACCTGATTTGTCTCGTGTGCGTGTTAGCCAAATTCAAAGCCATTATGCCTTATGGCTGTATAAACAAATGGCACGCCCACTGCGCGCCCACACCAACAACGACAGCAAGTCGCGTACGTGCGTGGCCGAAAAAAAAACAAACACACACACATACAGCAGCTAATGTGTGTGTATATTGGACACTCTCTTTTTTTCTCTCTCTCTCTCTCCCTCTCTCGTGTGTCAATCAAGTTAAATGTTAATGAATTAGTCGGCATCGGCATAAGGACACGCTGACAGAGGCAACGCCGCCAAGACTGACAAGTTGTTTTGGTTTCCATGTTCTCGGCGCTCTTGTGGCTGGCGTCTCTTTTTTCTCATCTGCTTCTTCGTCTTGCGAGTGCTTGTGGAGGTCCAAGTGGTCGGCCTGTCAGCGCACAAGAAGCGAAATAAATCGTTGCATACTTACGTGCGCAAACAATATTGCTTCTTCGACAAACACCCTGTAAGACGGACAGCTTGTATAGAGGGGGTAATGTAGGCCTCGAGAAGTGTTTCTAATTTCATTAATATTTTGTATGGGTTGTAGATAATATGTATGTTCTTATAAATATACATATATTTAAAATATTTATTTATTTGTATAGGACACTTTAGCTTTGAATTTGCTTTTAAATATACGGTATACAAAAGTGTTGTATTTATTTTTTTTTAATTAATAAAAAAAAAAAAAAAAATAATAATAATAATAAAAAATAAAAAATAATAATAAATTATAAATTTATGTATATTAAATAAATATTTCCGGTATATCTATTAAAATACATTTATTAAAAATATTAAAAAAAAAAAATAATAGTCAAAATATATCTATTAAAAATATTAACTAAAATTTATTTATAAATATATTTCTTAAAATTATACTTGTAAAATATCAGTTAAATTCTTAAATCAGTCTGAAAGTCTTTGATGATTTTTTTTTCCTTTTCAAACTAGCTTTTAATCTTGGCAAACCAAATATGTCTCAGCCACATGCAAACTATTTCCGAACAGCACTTAAACCATCCAGACAATCTAGTTGCTTCCTCGCTCTGTACAGGGCAACTGGTAGTCCTCATCACTCAAATTCTCGTTAAGGTCTTTGCGTTGCTTTGCTTCCATTTTCGGCTTCACTTTCGCTTTCACTTTCGCTTCCATTTGATTTTGCACGTTGTTTTGCCGGGCAATACGTGTCATTGAATTCATTATGCTGTCAGCATGTTAGTCGCTTGCCACATTGCTGGGCGCACCTGCCAGCAGCAGCAGCGGCGGAGCAGGCGGAGACGGGGGCGAAGGCGTGGCCACTACGTGCAGCAGATTAAAAATATGCATTGCGAAATTAATTAATTAACGCAGCGCTTGTTAGCTGCCATTTAAGCTGGCTCGCATTTTATTGTTGGCATTCTTGCCATGCTCCACATTCTTTTCACTTTTACTTTATTTCTCCCGGCTCTACAGAATTATTATAAATTAATTAACAATTGTGCGATTTAAATATACATTATATACATATATAAATCAAATATATTTTTTCATTTGTTTACATTACTCAACGCGAAGCATGCTCGTCCCAAATTGATTTGCAATTAATTAGTCCAATTATGTTTAATGGTTACTTTAACATTCAATTCAATTATCAAGTGTTTGCATAAATATTAAATATGGTATTTATTGCCAGCGATTGTCGTTAATATACCAACCGCATTTCCGACAGGAAAGCCTTTGAAAAAATTCAAACAATTTACGGCAGGCGGAACTAGTCGAGGCTGAGAGCTGGCCGCTACTAATTTTTTGCTGTTCCCAATACTACTACTACTTCTACTACTGTTTTTGTTACAACTACTACTATTTTTATAAATATGCCTACTACTATTACTATTTCTATGACTAGTTGTACTACTATTACGACGACTACTACTATTTCTATGACTATGCCTGCTACTTCTTTGGCAATATGTACTACTTTTTCAACTACTACTATTTACTATGACTGTGTATTGTACTTCGACTATATCTTTTTCTACTACAACTTTAAATATTTGTATTTCTAATTATTATTACTAATTGTACTACTATTACTATCAAAATTATTACGGTTACTATTTCTTATGCTACTATACTATTCTATTCCTATTTCTACTGCTATAGCTTCTACTATACATATTTACTGCTGCTACTTCGATTGATATTACTACTACTATTTCTACTGCTATTTCTACTACTATTTTTGCTGCTATTACTTCTACACTACTATTTCTATTGCTGTTGCTATTACTATTACTATTACTTCCACTACTACAATTCCAACTACTGCTACTACCACAATTACTACTGTTACACTTCTTTCTACTCCTACTCCTTCACATTTGCCCAAATTAAATTCCCATTTGGTACTTCGGAATTCCACAAATTCTGTAGAATTCGCCAGCATCCTGGCTTGCACTTCACTTAAAGCACCCCACTCAGCAGTTGAGTTGACTGTCAATCAGTTGGAGCACGCGAATTACCGTGTCACCGTCATGCATGTAGAATGATCACATAATGTGACGGGAATATGCTGGCAGTGTCCAAAGCAACGCCAGCAGCAAACAATGGCCAAGCTCCACAGACCGTAATTACCCGATGGGTTGATTATTTCAGATCGCTGCCCATAAACGCCCCGTTCGTGTGAACTGAAAACGGATGTCCGGCAGAGCGAAATTGTACAGGTATGACCAGGTGAGTAGCCAGGTATTTCTGGCACAGTATGCCTTAGAGGCATAATATTAAAGACCAGAAACAGTATGATAGCCAAACTTCAAGGGAGAGAATGAAGCTTGAAAGAGATGAACTAGGAAAAAAAAGAAAATATTAAATATTATACAACATATGGAATGTGAATGTAAGATGGAACTGTAAATTTCATATAACTCTTCTTCACTCTGAATATTTGGTATTCCTTACATTCCATATGCCAAGTAAGTATTTCCAAATCGAAACTTGTTTCACTCCAAAAACTTTAGTTAAAGTTGTCTTCAACTGCTTCAGTTCAGGCATTTAACCGCAATTTTTCATTTACAATGCATCTGTGAGGGGAATTGCAACAATTTGTTGGCTTGATTTGTTCTAAAATTGCATTACGATAACGATCTGAGGGGTTCTGCAACGATTGCAGCTGCACTCCTGTGGCTGGGAATGTGAATGGGAATGCTGCTGGCATGGGCCAGTTCCAATGGCTGGCGCTCTAACTGTGGTTGTGCCAAATGCGATTTGAGGCCCGCATTTGAGGCAAGTGGAAGGCAAGGCACGACGAAGGGGAAGGGGAAGGCATGTGCGTTCCCAAATGCTTTACAGTTGTTCAATTTCCTTACAATATTTTCCAATAAATAGAATTTGTCAGCATTCGGTTTTGTTCATTTTTATTTATTTATTTTTTTTTTTTTGACAAAAAGACAAAAAGATTTTTTGGTACTGGCACTTCAGATAAATTGTGCAATTTATTTAAATTCAATTAAAATTAAAACAATTGAAATCAAGTTTTACTTTGCAATTTATGTGAAAAAGGAAACCTTTAGAAAATGTACAATAGCTGAAATTAATATATTTTATACTTACTTAATTTAATTTCATTAAATTGCGTTTCTCTGTTGCTGTTAAGATAATCAATCATACACTGAAATTTCCAGCAAAAGCGATTCTTCTTTGCATTGAAAGTGAAACAGGAATGCATTAAAAGTTTTCTCTCACTAACAAAATAGTTTAATTTAACGTGAAGTGCAAAAAAAAAAAAAATTATTATAGCTGAGATTCTCTGGAAATTTGGTTGTTATTGTTGCTACTATTGAGAACGTAGCAGAGCTTAATTTTATTCAGCTTTTTTAAAGTGTTATGCATATTAATTCATATTTATTTGATTCCTTGAAATTTATGCAGGAAATAAATTAAGCTTGACTTTCCGCTAAATGTGCTTTAGACTCCATATGAATAGAAAAGCCAAGAAGTATCCTAAAATTGCCAGAAATTTTATCAAGTGGAGAGCTACAATAACTGGCGCATATTTATGTAGTTACAAGGGCCAACTCTTGGTGTTCCGGGGTCAAGCTGGAGGCAGCTGCCAAGCTGGTCTCCTCTAGCCGCTATCTGTCCATCTCCGAGTCATTGTTGCTCTGTTGTTGTTGTTGTTTTTGTTTTGTGTTGTCTTGGCATTTCTGGTAATGTGCTCGTTGATAAAGCAACAGCTATTGCTCAATACTCGTAATGCTGTTGATTTATGGGCTAACTGCTATCGGCCATGGTAGTAGTGGCTGCGTGTAAGTGAAGCGAAGCGCAACAAAGCTATAAATAAATGCTGAGAGCTAGGAAAATGGCGACCATTCGAGTATCGGTGGACAAATCTCATTATGGGTTATGATTTGTGAACCCGCTGGGCAAGCAAATGGCGCTGCTGCTTGCTGACCGTAGCTTATCTTGGCCGCTGCCTGCCAGTAGCTAATCTTGGCCAACTGCTGCTGCAGCTGGCTGCTGTCTTATTTCTATATCGCATTGGATTGAGTGGCTCGGCCATTCAGTTTTATTTCTTCCGTGCGATGGCGTCTGTAATTGATAAATAAAATATGGCTGAGCAGGATTTCATTAAAGCCCCGACCGGGTCAAGCCTGGCCTCGTTCGTGTATGCATTTTAAGTGCAATTTGCGGCTGTCAACAATACATAAATTAATTCCGATGTTCCCCAGTTGCAGCGCCGCTCGCCATGCGTACAATGAGATATTCGGCCAAAAACTGTTGGCATTTTAATGAGCGAGCCAGCCAGACAACAGCAGAAGAAGAAAACTGGCAAAATGCCAGTTTAAAAAAAAAATGTGCATAAAAACAAGGAAATGGGGAAAAAGGTTTTTTTTTTTTTTATCAAGGTCGATTGGCATGCAATTATAATGAAATTCGAGTGCGTGGCATCGTGGCAAATATTGCAATTGCAATTGTTGCTGCATCAGCAGCTGCACATCATGTGTGCGTGTGTGTGTGTGTGTGTGATATGTGGGGTCAGTGGGGCAATGGAGCAGTGGGCATGCCAGCAGATTTCCTTCTCCACTTGTGTTGTTTTTTTTTTTTTTTGCCTCTCTTTTCAGCTTCAGCTTTGTTTGCTGTTTTGTGCTGTTGGCGCTTATCTCGGCCCGCCTTTAAACAGCTACTAGTACAACTATTCCTGGTCGTGTCATTCCCTTTGCCGTGAAGCAGCTATGCGGGCGTTGCTCCTTAACCAGCGCAAATATGTTAACCTACAACAGAGAGCAGAGAGCAGAGAGCCACAGCAAGTAAATAAATGCGCTCGAGATAAACTGGCGCTTGGTGTGTGGGCCCGTCCATGGGGAACAGGGAACGGGCCAGTTTTGGGTCTTAAAGTCCGACGCTTAAATTGTTCGTTCGTATGCAAAAATCTGGCAGCCAAATATGGTGCACCACCTAAGCACCTAACCACCTAACCAGCTAACCACCGCCAATCCACCAATTCACCAACCACCGGTCATGTACGTGACTTTGGCGCCTGAAAACTACGCGCTTCACTCAGCCCAAGCAGCCGTTGTTGGCCATTAATTTGAAGACAAAGTCTTTTTGAGACTTGGCTAGCGCGAGAGCATCACAGCGAACAGGGTGCTGCAGCTGTCTATCTATGATTTATAGTTGGGATTACAATGGAAATCCGAAAAATGTTTCCTCTAAGCTATTGTTAAGCTGAGTTAAAGGTAATCCCAGTCAAGGTCTGACTCGAGCTGCATGAAAAATCACGATAATTATTGGGAATTGAGCTCCCTTAAGGAACAATGCGCCAGGCGGTCAAGTTTTTAAATATGCGAGTTGTAGAGCATCCTTTGACTAAGATTAAAATTTTGTATACTCTCCTGGGAGATGCTCAGAAAGGGTCAATTTGTTTCTGGGTAAGTTTAAAGGGCGAGGCAACGAGAGACACAGCAAATGAATGAAAGAGGTTAATATTGTTAGAATAAAAGAGAGAGGGAGAGAGAGAGGGAGAGAGAGAGAGAGAGAGAGAGAAGTGGAAGAGAATGTAACCTCAGAGATCGAGTGGGCATGAGAGGTGGAGAAAAAGAAAGAGTACTTGACAGAGTGAGAGAAGGAGAGACAGAGAGAGAGGGAGAGAGAGAGAAAGAAAGAGATAAAGAGATATAGGGAGTGAGATAGAGAGATCAAGAGAGTGAGATAGAAAGATACAGAGTGAGATGAAGAGAGAAGGAAATAGAAAGTAGAGGAGAAAACCAAAGAAAGTGGCGAAGATAGACTGAGGAAGAGAAAAGTAAACAGAGAGGCAAGCTTAAAAAGCGAGAAATGAAAAATGGAATATCAACCAAAAACGACAGCAGGAGAGAAAATTATAGAGATTATATCAGGCAGACTAAATAAGAAACGGACAACAATAGAGAGGAAGAGAGAAAACCATCTGCCTCCCTCTGTTTTTAAATTGTCTGCTTGAACAGGGTATATAGTAGTCGATTAATTTGCTCTCACTACCTATAATTATTGATTCGTTAAGCTGCAAGCAGAGCGCAAAAGATTAAAATGAGGGTGGCACGAAGACAAAGAAAGAAACAAAACTGATGGCAAAAAGCAATACCGAAAACTATATTTTAGGTAGAATATTGTTGCAAATTCATTTTCTTGTTGATTTAGCATTCATTATAGATGGAGAAAATAATGTACACGAAAAAATAAGCAGAAATGGGCGAATATTAAAAGGATAATGGATGAGAAAATGAGAAAACCGGAAAACGAAGAGAAAGCGACTGCTTAATACTTGTTCGTGAATATATTTATATAAATATGAAAGTCTTATATAATTAAATACATAAATACTAAAATGAAAAGTTCTCCAATTGCATAAAAGCTAATATGTCCCTCTTTAATTATTGGGCAAGTAAGGGGTTTGACTGCTTTAGAGGAACATTGCTTTAACGCTTGTTTTGCTAGGGCTAACAACCTGAGATTCGATAAGAGAAAGAGGCCTGTCACTCGGTCTATCAGTAGTGCGGCACCCTGTTTGTGTATTTGTGTATGTGGAGCTACTTTGTCAACCAGTGCACGTACGCGGCACGTATGCCGGCTGAAAAGGATTCGGACTGTCCACGCTTTGGTCAGGGCGAGCAGCGGACGGCAGGCGCCATCAGCTCGATTTGATGTTGTGGTGTGGCCCCACTGTGGTTCGGGTTTTGTTTTGCGGCTAGCACCGCTGACCCGGTCTGTCTGAACCTTCGTCTAATGGCTTAGAGAGAGCGAAAGGGCAGGCAGAGTGATGGCGCGTTAAAAAAAATGTTTTAGCAGCGCATTTTTTGAGGATAACAGCGGGCACGTGCGCCAACGTCATAGTCAGAGCCAGAGCCAGAGCCAAAGGTGGCTAACAAAGACAGACAGCCAGCCAGCCAAGTTTGGGCGCTGAGTGCTGGGGGCAGCTGGCCAAGATTTATCAAGCAGTGAAATACGTGACGGCAAAGCGTGTCAACTGGCCTGGAGCCACACGAATTATGACGAATGTCGCCTTGTAAATCTCAACTGGCATTTGCGGACATACGCCATTTAGTGGCCCAGGAATAGCTCCTAATTCGGCTTTTATTGTCTTGTCAGAGCTACGCGATTTTGGCCTTAAAGCTTTCGCCAAGCTGTCAGCGCGAAACTCGAAACACGAAAAGTTTAATGGATTTTTTTGTTTTTCGTTTTTTGACGCACTCGAGCTCAAGTCGAGAGGTTATTGAGGCTAACTCGTCGAATATTGTTAACGGCTTACCTTGGCTTTAAGGCGAGGCCAGTGGAGTCGGCGAACCATTTAAATTTACGACCGTCTGTAATCTCGCCGAGCCCGGACTCTTCGCTTTTGGCCAAACGGTAGACGTTTAATAGGCAAACTGAACTGCCAACACTGCCTGAGAACGGCCTCAGCTTTGGCCACATAAGCCGTCGGCCTCCCTCTTGGCCAATGCAATTTGCGAAACGAAAATACCTGCATGGACCCTCCAGGACGACTGTTTGCCAGTCGGATCTTCGATGGCCATTGGCTGTGGTAGTGAATGTAACTGTAACAGTAACTGTAGCCCTTGCTCTGCTCTGGCTGTGGCTGCGGCTGTGGCCTTGGCAACGCTTTGTTGCATTCTCACGCAATATCTGAAATGGGGCGCCTTCAGTGGTCCACATGGCCGAGAGTTTAGCATTTTAATAGGTTCCTAATGCCATTCACTGCCGCCAGTTTGTTTATCTAGCAGCTTTTCGGCCAAGTGCCAATAGGGTTTACGTGCGCCCTTAAATAAATCGACTCTCGCCTCGCAGCACAATTGAATTTTGTGCGAATCAATGCAACTGCATGAGAAACGGAGCTAATTCATGCCATTGACAAGCTCAAACATGAAACTCGACCCAAGCACTTGAGCTTTTCCTTATCAACTCGGCTGGCAAATTGCATTTTACGACTCGTATTTCTAAAGAAGTTCAGCTGTTGCATTGTTGTCTGCACTACTGACTGGAATATACTCTGTATTTTTATTATTTTTATTTTTATTTTTATTTATTTATTTTTTTTTTTTTTGTATGTGAAATATACTATATAATAGGGTATTCTACTACGCTCTGTTTGAGACAAATAGAAAAGAATAATTTTGTTTTTTTATAAGATGTTTAAATGTGATATATAGTCCATAAATTCTATAATAGCCAATATATATTCCATCTATACCATATATATACTATTTTTACTGCCTATATTTGCTGCTCAATCTACACCCTAGATAGAGATCTACATAGATCTACAGTCTCTATACTCTCTATACCATTTACTCGATCTATATCTATCTGTTCTATTTATACTATCTCTACTATCTATATAATCTATACCTTCAATCGCAACTCTACTATTTATAACTTATTTACTATTTTTGCAACATAAATTTGATATTTGATATTGACTTGTTACTAAATATATTTAATATGCATTCAATATTATCAACTATTTCCTATTGCTTAATAACAAAGCATTGCTCAATTGCACTAAGCCTTCTTTTGCACATTCTTAATGCGTATATGGTCTACATGCATACACACACATATATATGCACGCAATCACACACACATCACATGCACACACACCCACACAAATCTGTAGTCAGTCGCAAGTGGAGAACAAACAAATTGAAATAGTTTGCATTATTGTTACAGTGAAAATGTCAACTATCTCCTTATGTGTACTCGGTGAATATTTAGTTATGAGAGCAGAACACAAAATTCGGGGCCAGATTTTCGTTTATATAACTTTTGTATGGATGTCAACCGTTGCTATGAGAATTTTACAATAAAATCTCTGAACCAAAAAGCCAAAGAGAAGAAAAACTTTTATGATTTATAATTGTGCTATGTTGATTTATTTTTAAAATATTTAATTGTAATATAAAAAGTTTTTTGTGTTGTTATTTACACTTGAAACTATTTTTGATGATTTAATATTATTTCTATTATGATATATATTCAAAATTGGAAATTGTTTTTGGGGTACGTTAAAGTTGGTTTTATGCTGATTTTAGGTATATATTAAATGATATTAGGTTTTTTTTTTTTTTTTTTTTTTTTTTTTTACATCGAAAACTTATGCAAATTATATTTATATAAAATATTTCATAGTGTAAAAATTTATCAATTTGTTTTGTTAGTCCAGTTTTTTTTTTTTAAATTAATTTTTGACAAAACTTGTTTGATTTATTTTTATTTATTTATTTTTTTTGTGTTTAGTTCAAATCAAATAGATTTCATAAATATTTACGTACTACAATATGTTCAGCAGACTGAATGTTTATGAATTTTTAAAATTGACTTTTAAAGCCATTGAAATTGATTGTTAAAATGTTGATTTTTTTATTTTATAAAGTGTTCAATGGAAATCTAAAAAATATATACAAAATATCTTACTAATTAAATAAAAAATACTATAAATGGTTATATTTAAGTAAAACCACGAACTACTGCTAAAATTATATATTTAAATTCAATGCATCGCTGCAAGCTGAAGTATTCGTAAAAATGTTTATTTTATTGGATCTTCACTTTACTTTAGTATATATGAAATTTAATTAAAATTTATCTACCATTAACAACAATTTAAAACACATAAGACCCAATTTATTGCATGTGAATCGAAAACGAAATTTCGATTTAATACTTTAAGAAAATGTAAAAAAAACAACTATTTATATATAAATGAAGTGGACACGTAATTATGTTTACGGCTGCATCTTTAAGCGCAGATGCACCGCATATTCTGTTAAATATTAATGATGTTGTCAATTCTCAACCGACTGCCCCGCCCACACACACAGCCAGCTAGCGCCCAGTCACGTTTCTCGCTTGGCTACGCTTTTATAATAGAGCTCGGCGCTGTTGGTCTGGCCTGATGTGCCTTGGCCTCTGTCGCTCTGTAGAAGCCAAGTATGCAATATATTTGATGTATATATATGCATGTGTTTCTCCCACTCGCACACACACACACACACACACACTCTGTCGCCCGCCCTCTGGCATGTAGCCATCACTATCATAAACATTAACGGCTTTTACTTACCCGCTGCTCGTGGCTGGCAGTCACTTTTGCACTTGACACAAAAGCGAAATGTAGGCAAGCTGCTGAATTCTTTTATGAAGCATACTTTTGAGCGCTGCTGCTGCTGCTGCTGTTGCTGCTGCTGCTGCTGCTGCTGTGATTTTTCACAAGCAGCCAAGACATGTGGAGCACGTCAGGCACGCAAAACTTTGACCTACAGCAGATCCGTTAACCAGAGAGCCAACCAACCCAGTGAGCGAGGGAGCGCGCGATGACATGTGCCAGGGCTTATAATAAAAGGCGACAAAATGTTGTCGCTGTCTCACATCTGGCCATATGTGTACGCAAGTACCGCTGGCACTTTTAAAGCGTCTATTTGTTATTTGAAAAGTTGGTAGCGAGCACGCTGGCTTACCTATACACTACCACACACACACACACACACAAATGTATATATAGATGTTTGTATATATGAGTTACCTGCACAGGTAGCCCTTGGCAGTTGACTGTTTACGCGACCACATAAAAGCACATAGGCGCCGTGGCGTTTGCTTGCCAAGTTTTAGTGCGGTCTCTTGACCACACCCCTTTGTGGTCAGCCCTGAGACGAGGCGCCTTCAGGCGCATTCAGCATGCCCGGCACGTTCCGTTTCATTTAAAAGTTGGGGCTAGCATCGAGTAAAAATCAAATAAAATTAGCACAAGACGCGCATGTGTAAGCAGCGGAAAATTGTTTTCAATTTGCGCCAGGTATATGCCCATTCACACACACACACAATCACACACACACAGTTGAATTCGTGAACTGGCTCCTTCAATCGAAACTATTTAAGTACATCGTAGGCAATACAAGTTTGTAGCTGCTTTCGAGCATTTTACGTGCGATTTACGCAAATCCAAAGCAAATGAAAAAGCAAAGATAATCGAAAGCCTCGCCGAAGGTTGAGCTGCAACTCAAAACTGTTTTGCTTAGCATCAATTATCAATGAGCAATGCGATGGCTTAGGCATGAATAAGAGTTGTGCATAAGCCTTAAATTTTATTGCAATACAAAATTCATTTAAATAAAATTAATTAAATAAACTTAATTAAATAATCAAGAAATTCTCTAAAAAAAATAATATCGGATTATTTGGCACATTTCATGCGCATTCTGCAATGCCTTAATTTACTGAATGTACTTTAATCAGGCATTCCAGCATGCTTACACTTGTGCGTGCTCTCTCTCTCTCTCTCTCTCTGTCTTTATCTTTCTCCCTCACACACATACATATTGCCATTCAATAAATACAAATTACACATTCATCACTGTCAGCGTCGATGGAAATTGTGCTTTAATTTCACGCCTGTGTCCTTGCGGCGCGTCGCCGAATGAGTTGCCTTTAAATTTGCATGCGAATCGACATCAAGTTGTATTTACAATATATATGTACATTGAATTGGCAAACATAATGATTTTTAAAATAATATTAAGTAGATTCATTAAAAGTTGAAAATAATGGTGTTTTATTTCCTCATCCATTTCTGTATACAATTTGATTGGAGATATTGATGTTTTTTTTTTTTTTATAATTCTACTGTTAATTGATATGCATCTGCATTATTAAGAGAAAATATTGCAAAATATTTAAAGTATTTTTTAATTAATTTTCTTTCTTAGTTACTTGCGGATTTCACTTAATTTATTGGTATGTAGATGCGTTCATGAATATGGTTTATGCTTCATTGAATGTAAAAAATAAATTAAAATAAATAATAATAATAATAATAATGAACATGCTTACAATAAATAGTGGACAAGAAAGAGAACACAGTTATATATATATTTTGGGTCTGATCAATAAGGTAGATCTGGGGAATATGCGTAATAGAAATGCCTATATATGTACATATATTACCTGGAAATCTATTAAAGTGTTCTCTAATTTTGCTTTTCATACATTTATAAGTCTCTAAGTATACGACTTTTACATTTTATATTTTATATTTTACATGCACATATTTAATATATATGTATTTATGTTCATGGATGCTCATGGTTTTATTTTCATTTATTTATTTATTATTTATTTATTTATTTTATTTATTTTTTTTTTATATTAAATGGGTTTAGTATTTAAATTTAAAATATTAAATCAAATATTTAAATACTTTTTTCATTCAATAAAATAAAGTAGCAAATTTATTAAAAATTCACTCAATTTTAATTGCAGTTCAATTAACATGGCTGCCATAGGCTAAATACCAACTCTCTCGATTATATTATTTGCATATTAATTTTCAATTACTGCGACGTTTAATCTGAGTGAGCTGCACTGGTCAACCTCTGGCCATTGGTTTGATTTCATGTGCAAGATTCTCAAAATGGCATTTGATTGCATCCATTTATACCGGTTCGCATGTGCTGGAAGGCAGAGCATATTGGCTTTTGGCATGGAGTCGTAGATTTTCATATGGGAAGTGAGATATGGATTTGTGTGACTCTCTATCTACCATAGACTCTTAGCATGAGCGGCTTTTAAGAGCGAATTGATGCTTTAATATATTAAATTTGGTAAAATTATACAGATTTCATAGAGTTGTCCCCTCATCTATATCTCTGTCAGCTTTCTAGCTAGACCAAAGTCTTTCTTAAATAAAATTTGGAATATTTGATAAGCTGCTAACTGGCATTAAGCTGTCTCTTATAGGTCTCTCAATTATATATTCCATGTGGCTTGTAAATGTCCGTTTGAGACATTTTAATGCCGATTGCAATATGCACATGTGTGCGTGTGTGCGTGAGTTGGCCTACCAAGTGTGCTTAAATTGAAATAATTTGGTCAGCCGCACCGCAAATGCAGAGCTGCCTTTGGCAAAATTTCTAATTTCAATTTCCGGTAAGCAATTAGGGCGCAGCTTTTGATGTGGCTTCTGGTCGGCTTTGAACTTGACGGTCATGACAGCATAAATAACTAAGTAGCTGACAAATGGCAAACGTATGTATGTGTGTGGTGTGTGTGTGTGTGTGTGTGTGTGAGTTGGTAAACTCTTAAAGAGCAAAGCTAAACAATTTAGATACAAGCAACTTTTTTTTTATAGAGGACTTTGATTGCAGCGAACCAAGAGCTAAATTTTAATGGCTAATTAAGCGCGAGTCGAAAGGGTTTCATTACCTGCCCGTAGACTGCTATAATGGCTGAGGTGTGCACCTGTATTACAAAGGCATTAAGCGGGGAGCACCTGCCGCTGGGCTGGTGACATCGACGGGCGTGTGTGATGCCATTTAATGCCAATGCTTTTATTGAAATGTTTTTTTTTTTTTCTTGCTTTTTCTTTTTATTAAGTGCGTTGCGCCAGGCAGACGATGAGTTTTTAATTAACTTTTGGTAGAGCCGTAGCCAGGCCTTGTGTAGAGGCAAATCGGTTCGAAGCGGCGCATTAATTAGTTACGCATTTGAAAGGCACACACACAAACACACACACACACGCACGCACATACACATAAATGTGTATGGAAATTTGTAAAATTGCCCGAGCGCACCACATGGCGTATGATTAATGTGAGCATTTTGTACATTTTATTAAATAAATTGTAATTTATCATTGAGCAACAGCGATGCGAAAGCAAATCAAATAAATTACACAGCACTCGAGCAAAAACTTTGACCATTAAACGCTCTAAACAAACAAACGGAAAGCAGTGACGATTTTAGTCCACCCACCGAGCCAGCCAGTCGAACCACCCAGCCACATCTATCGCCGCACTGATTCGATTCGAGTGCGGTTTGTTTTTGTTTCACTCACTCTGCTGCTGCTGCTGTTGTTGTTGTTGTTGGCATTTTTGTTTGTGTTCATTTGTGGAGCATTTTATTGCAATTGATTTTTGGTGCCGCCAGCTGCAGAGCCGGACAGACACAGCCGGCCAGCCGTCCAGCCGTCCAGCCGGACGGACACAGCCGACACAGATACGGGCTCTGAGGCGAGACAAGTGTTGCGGCTGCGGCTTAAGTTTGTCGACAAATTGAAAACTTTTTGCGCAAGAAAAATAAATGAAAACACCAACGAGCCGACCGCAAAACCAAAGTCTTTTGGCCGCCAACAGACCCCCGCCCCCGCACACCCCACCAAAAAAAGAAAGAAAAAATGAAGTCAAAATCAGAAAAAAGAAAACAATCAAAGTAAGCGAGCAACAAATGCGACTCGGCTTTAATTTCACGCGTCTTGAGGACAGCAAGGCTAATTTTTTTTCATCTTCTTCTTCTTTTCTATCATAAATAAATAAATGACTGCCAAGTAGTTGGCCAACAAATTGGCAGTTGCGTGCAACAGCTGCTCAGGGCTGCTGTCGGCTAACCGGCTTAGCCAGCTATAAAATATGCATGCAGTGAGTGTCGCTGTGTCGCTGTGTGTGTGAGTGGGTGTATCTGCGTGTGTGTGTGAGTTCGTCGCCATTTGACCCTAGGCGCCACCGGCTGAGCTGTAGCAGACGCTGTAGATGGATCGCGGCCGGTGGGGCAGATGCACCAGCGCGTGGTGCTGCACCTCGTCCGTCTGCACATCGGTGCTGGAGAAGGGGGACGCGCCGGTGATCTGGCTGAAGCGGGACTGATAGCCGCGTATGGCCGACACTCGCTCGCGCCAGGTGTGCCAGAAGTACTGCTTGTGTATGTGGCCGCCAAACTCAAAGATCATGGGACGCTCCGCCTTGAGCTGCGGATCCACCGGCTGCACGCTGAGCATCATGAGGCAGCGTTCGCGCTTGCGATAGAAATTGAAGCGTATGTACTCGAGCGGCACCATGCTGATCAGATCGAAGCACTCGATCTCCGGATCCTGGCCCAGGCAGCAATACCAGCTCGGCTCTCCATAAAGCTCGTCGTCCCGGTCGAAGTTGTCGCAGCCGAAGAGCAGCTTGGTGCCGGTCAGAGCGATTTGGTACTGGCGCAGACCCACGCCGTGGTCATCGACTAGTGTGAAGGGACTCTCCACCATTACCGGCTCGTAGATCTCTTGGTATTCGGTGAGTAGAACTTTTTGCACTCGGAACATCGTGTCAGCAGCAATCGTAATCGTAATCGACTTTGCCAACGACTTTTTGTCTATAATTTAATTGAAATGTCAATCAAAGTTTCGCTGCTTGCTGTTCGCTGCTCGGTGCTCTCTCTCTCTCGCTCTCTCGTCTTCTCGTCTTGTGTGTCCTCGGTCTGTCGATTTGTTTGTTCTGAGTTGAGTTTCTTTTGGTTTTTGGGTTTCGGTTTCTGGCCTGGACTTGTCCCAGTCACACACACTGTCACAGTAGCAGCGCCTGCTGTGTGCTATCCCAAAACTGTGCTGCAAAGTCGATTAGGCGAATGCAAATCAATTCAGCCCAATTCCACACTGTGGCCCCAGAACCGATTTGCATCTGAATTTAAATTGCTATTTGTCCTATCACCAGTCCACTCTTCATTCTCCAGTCTCACATAGTTTGCCAAATGCCTGCATTATGTGCACTCTGTTGACCTCCGAGCGGTAGCCGAGTTCATGCTGCCCCCTGACGTCGCTTTTAAGCCATGTAATGCTGCTTGGCTTTTTGTGCGTCTGCAAATAGTCTACACTGAAGAAGGCTTTTAGAGCATCGAGTTTGCTTTTAAATAATATTTTTATTGATGGGCTCAAGTGTGTACTTTAAATGTTTACAGAATGCATATGTGGACATAAAATGCTATCTCTCTCTCTCTTTCTTTCTTTGCTTAGCTGCTTTTGCTTCAGGCAATATAAATAAGTTTTTCATTACTTTAAATTAAGCTCCTAGCTCTACATATTTTATAACAATATTTTTTCAGAGTTGAGATAAATTCTTTTGCTTTCAATAAAATAAATATAAAACAATTTTAATAAATTAATAACAAAATTAAATTTAATCATTTAAAAAAATTAAATGAATAAATATTTAATCTTTCAATAGAATAAATATAAAAAAAAGTTATTAATAAATTAATAACAAACTTAAATATAAAATAATATAAAAATATAAAAAACTTAATACAAATTAAATTTTAAAAAATGTAGTTATATGAACAAATATTTAATCTTTCAATAGAATAAAAAGAAAATTTTTTTTAGCAAATTAAAAGGAAAACAAAATTTAATTAATAAAAAAATATTTAATCTTTTAATAGAAGAAATATTGAAAAATATCCCAATAATATATAATAATTAATAATAAATAAATAAATACTTAATAGATACAAACTTAATTAATAAGTGAAAAAAATATATATATGTATATATATATTTTATATATTTTTTATTCAAATAAGATTATATATCGACCTGCTCCTTTAATGTAAAATTCTGTTGAGTTAAATTCAAACTTTATTAGCTGGTAATCACCATTTAAAGACTATTTTTATATGTAATATAATATTTATTTATTTATATTTATATTTTCACTCTAAGTAACACTAAAATGAAATAAATTGAATAAAATATTCTTTATTTATTGCCTTCAAGTATTACAATTGCAGATAATTTTGATCAGCAAATTGAATTTGCTTTTGTCAGTTTTCGCAATTCGTTTAGTTTTGTGATTTATGTCTGCTGCGCCATCAAGTAGCCTCGATGCTAGTAGATCTTGGCTCTACAACCAATTGCAATTGCTGACAAATTCCACTCAGAAATCCTTTCGAGCATTGTACAGCTGGCGCTGTTCACTCGATGAGATAAGCATATTTCAACCAGATTGACTCTAGCTGGGGCGAGAAAATGTCCTCGAGCTGTCATGTCCGAGATAATGTGCTATCCTAGGTTCCGTACGAGTTCAGCTAGTGCCAAAGACGAAAATCATCATCAATTAATTAAGTCGACTGGCAGAGCTGTCACAATTGCCACTTTCGGGATTTAATTAAAAACGTTTTCTTGGGCAAAATTTATGCTCGACTCCATGCGATGCGATAAATAGTCAACCGAAATATTGCTAGCCCATTAATTTGTGGCAAATTGTGGAGATTGCCGCAAATTGCGATGCGGTAATTAATGCAACAAATGTGTTTCACATCTAAGACGCTTCTAATTTGCACCACTTGATTTCGAGTGGTTCCATTGAAACTGTTTGCCCATCCAATTCGAGTGGCGAATGGCCTTCAGCCAGCCCATTGGCTTTGGCTTTCAAATGGCCGCAAAATGCATTTCCTGCCCAGACCTCCGTACAGAGATTCGAGATGGCCCATTCCGAACCTCCTCCAGCCACTAGTGGATGATGCGTCGACTTGCCCACTCGACTGACTCGATGGCTGCCTGGCTGGTTGGCTGGCTGGCTGTACACGTCAATTGTGCTTAAACTGAGTGCAGCAATTAGGTAAAAGTGGCTCTAACAACAATACACACAAAGCACATTTACACAAGCATACGCATGTGTGTGTGTGTGTGTGTGTGTGTGGTTTATTGCCGTTTTGAGCTTTTCATTACAAAACATTTCAGGTCTTTATTGTTAAATGCGACGAAACATGAAATGGAGAATCAACCATTGCTCATATGTACATACATACATATACATATAGTACAGCAGCAGCAACAACAACAGATAAAATTAGGAATACTTTACAGCTACAGTTACAGTTATAGATACAGCTGTGGTAGTCAGACACACACACTTACCTATGTTTGTTATTGTTCGCTCTCACAGTCACATATTCGTTGCCATTATTCACCTATACCTAATAGTGTTTACCTCTGCTCATATATACTTCTCTCTCTCTCTCTCTCTCTCTCTCTGACTGCTGTGTAATGTGTACTTTGTGGCTCACTTTGATGCATATTTCAGGCAGTGGTTTTTTCCTTTTCGGTACGTAATGCCGAGTGCATAAAAGCTCTATTAGCATTAAAGTGCCGCATAATGTTAAGAGTCCGCACTTGAAATGGGCTCGCAGCTTTATTGTTAAATATGACTCGCACGCGAGCATTATAAGTGGGCCACGCCTGTTTTTTTTTCCGTTTCCTACTTCAAGTTTTAGACATAAATTGTTACTTCCCGGGCAGGTACTTGAAAATTTAATTAAAATTTGGCGTTGCCATCAGAGGTGCAGGAAATTTGTGTCCATTTTAATGCCACTTAAACACAACTTGGTAAAAAATTGTATGAATTGAGAGTTATATTATTAAGCTTCAGATGCTTACTGTAGATATAAAACACTCATTAAAGTAATTAAATATAACTGTTTTATTTATAAGCATGCGATTAAAAAGGTAATTCATTAATATGAACTTTTAAATTCTATTAAAAATTTGCAATTCCAGCAGATAATTGCTTCAATATGTGAAATGTGGAAAACATAATTAAAGCATTATTTAAAATACAGTTGAAATATGCCCATTAGTTTTTATTAAACTCATGCTTGCAAGCAAAAATAAAATAATAATTAAGTGCTAAATTGTGTTAATGCTATTTATAGCACAGGCCAACAGGATTTGGTAGTCAAGTAAGGTCTTTATATATGCTATCAATACTATATCATTTTTCCCTTTTATTATTAGAGTCGGCTTTATTCAGGAGCAATTTATCGATTGAAATTATTATGCCACAGCCTTTTCCCTATCTTGTTATCTTTTACTCTTTTTCTCCCTCTCTCCCACTCCTATTTTCTCTCTATCTCCCTCTCTCTCTTACTCTCGTTTTATCTCCTCCTCTAATTCTTTCACTGCATCTCTGTGCTTTTCTCTCTCTATCTCTCTCTCTATCTCTCTATCTTTCACTCTCACTTTATCTCTCACTCTCACTCTCTCTCTCTATCTCTCATTCTTTTTTATACTCAACTTTCGCCTACATATCAACTGTACCGACTCTCATTTAAATTTATAAATTCTTGAAAAATTCATGTCTGATCCTAAACTTCCCCTATTTTTTCATATATTTTGTTAGCCAGTGTAGTTAAATCACAATTTCAATAGCTGTCATCATAGCTGTAATCAGTTTTCGCACGTTTATAATAAACCAATTACATTAACAATTTGCACTTTATTTAATATGAATAAAAATTAATTTATATCTATTCAATTAATCTGCAATGATATCATTACATAAGCCAGCACACTCAATATACTCTATACAATGGGCTGAGCACCTCATGTGATATACGTTTCTTGTAGAGACTTCAATTTCCCCTTCAACTTTAGGCCTCTAATTGCTAATTAGCTACTACGCCCAAGTTGCTTTGGCACTGCCTGCAGGGTATCTGCATAGTGCACCTCGCTCTCATCTCATCAGCCGTTAATCACTTCAGTTTGACATTTGCACCGCATACGCTTTTGATGTAATTAATCGCGTTTTTATTAATTGGAAACGCCGTTCCCATCGCCGTTCATGCGGTGGCCATGAGAGCAGCACAATGGGTGGACAGGTGGGTAGCTGAGTAAAGTGGTTACATAACTTTGAACATAAGCTTTGATATTTTCCCCCCACACACGCGCTTAAACTTAAATGGATTTAGTTCGACTCACTATCTGCATTTAAGACTTAAAAGCTGGAGCTTCGCATATTTTAGTTCTCTCTCTTAGCCACTTTTCTCCATTTCAGCCATGAAAAGTAAATCGCATTCAGTTACTTTTGTACGCCCAATTGAAGCAGCCATCAAAATGCTGAGCTGAAGTGGCGGATAAAAGTGGAGGCAGCGTTCAGCATGCAGATGTTCTATTAAGTGGGAATTACCGAAAAGAGGTTGTCAAGCCAGAGAGACATGACACTGCCATATGGCTTCACACTGTAACACAGTTGGCAGCTAGTACCTTGAATAATACCCTGTAAGTATGTCACGTAAGGTAGTTTGAGTAACAAAAGTGCAGGGAAGTAAAAACTCTCTCTCTCTCTTCCTCTTTCTACTACATCTAAGACCCCTAGCCTTTGCTTTCTCAGCTCTTTCAAATATTCAATGGGGTATCATTTATTTTAATATGCCCTACTCTAATATTTCACTATATCTAGTTTACTTTTTGCTTTGTTTTGGGGAAACTGCTTGAATGAGTAGGAAACTATTTACACGGTTTATCTTTATTGGCATCGCATAGTCGCAGAGCTTAAACTCAATTTTTGCATTTGGCGCTTATCGCACATCCGCATCTCCACCGACACATTTGCACAATTGCTTGTAGCTGACACGTCCGACAGACAGCCAGAGAGACAGACAAGTCCAAGTCCAAGTCGAAGGCGAAGGCGAAGGCGAAGGCAAAGTCGAGACATAGGTAGAGCCAATCTTTTACTGAATGTGGACTGCCAACAATGTCTGTATTCAAATGGCTATGTTTAAGCTAGTATGTGTGGATGTGTGTGTGTGTGTGTGGGTGCGTATGTCTCCGACAGGTGTGGGACCACAATCTCTGCACTTGAGGCAGATTTATTTTATACACATATATGTACACATGTATATATTTACATACAAATGCCTTAACTTTCTAATGCAATTCACGTGCACACTCAAATGCAGTTGTGCGTGTGCGTTTTTCTGTTCCACTTGTTTTTATACCCTGCACACAATGATAAACGGCCTATGTGGTATATGAGAGGATCGATAAAGGACTTTGGATTTAAATTGTTTGATCTGAAATTGAATGGAAGAAGGTTAAGCAGCTGTAGCTCATTTTAATTCTCATACCTTTGCCTGATTCTTTCCTATAAATATCTATTTCCTCCACTGGCAGTTTAGCACACAGTGTAGGGTATTTTCTAGTCAGGCATGTGTAAGTTTTGAACTTTTTTTTAATGCTTTCCTTTGTATGTATGTGGAGTTGCACTCGTTATGTTTGGGTAGAGTTCACATTATGTGCGAGTCCTTACAGCAGAACTATTTCTGCCAGGATAATGTTGCTACATCCATATATATATGCTTTATATATGCTTACATATATGTATGCAAAAATTGCCCTGGTATCGGTTGCTTAGTTGTTTTTCGTTCTCCCCTCGTTCCCCCACTCTGCCCGCTGGTGTAATGTACTGTGTGCAGCTTATGTGAAAACCACTTGAGTTTGGTATATGCAAACATGGCTATAGATTAGTTTTCATCTGATCAAAATATTTGCGAAGCTTTCCTCTCAGCCAATTAACAGCTACATTGCGGGCACGGAGCTAACTTTAAGGTAGCTTTAAGTCACATGAGAACACGAGTGGCCGTAATTTGGTCGTTTATTGAGTGTCTCTTGGTGTGGGAGAGAAGGAGAGAGACAGCAGATAAAAGCCTATCGCCCAGCTGCTGATTGTTTCGCATTTTAAATACTCTAAGGACAAACAAGAGTTGTATGAACTAACAGGAATGCAGATGCTGAGTGAAATGTAAATTGATATTTTCTGGTGTCTTTTGTAGTTTTAGAATAGTTAAAACATATATAAAATATAAATAGAATAAAAGAAAACTTAATACTACTTATTAATAATCATAATTTTATCCAATGAATTCATAGAAAATGTATAAAAAAAACTATGTCAAAATATTTAGATAGGAAATTAAAATTATTAAAATTGTAGTTTTAAAAAATCACGTTTATTTATTTTAAATAATTAAAAACATATATAAAAATTAAAATTATATAAAAAATTTTTTATAGTCATTTATTTATTTTTTAATACCTAAATATTTAAAAAAAATTTTTGTTATATTAAATAATGTTTAAAATATTTTTGTTTTGAAGAAATATAATATGTTTTCATATACTTAACTGTAAAAATGAATTTATTTTAAAATACAACTCAATTTTTGTTGTACATAATTCAATTTACCTTTTAGCTGCAAATTTATTTTATATTTGACATTTACAAACATATATCATATTCATATTCATATCTAAAACTTTTCAATTGTTAAATTTATTTTATATTTGACATTTACAAACATATTTCATATTCATATCTATATCTAAAACTTTTCAATTGTTTACTAATTCATTTTTCATTAAAATTTGAAAATTACGAAAACTTTTTTAATCTAAATTCATGTGGGAAAGTCGTCTCAAACAGTAATTTTAATTAAATACTTGAACTTTTCATTCAAACTTTCTCACAAAACTATTTACGAAAATAATTTGTGTTAAACAAAATGTTGAATGTGAAAACACAGTTTGACAATGTACAAAGCAAAAGCGTTGGCAAATCGCCGGACGCACCTGACTTTTTTTTTTACCTCTACACTTGAAGTAAATATTTGAGTTGTAGTTACGTTAAAGCTGTCTGTATAGAGAGAAAATGCCTCGAGTCATCTGTCAATATATGTTCACTTGTCAGGGTATTTGTGCATCGCTGCAATAAAGTTGGAGAAATCTCTTTTACAATATTATGACAGCAGAGCAAGAGAAAGGCAAAGAAAGTAAAAATTGGAAAGCCAAGCAGAGCAACGGCATGGCTAGACGTCGAAACAAGTGACTGGTGGCTGGTAATTTTCTCAATATCGTTTGGGCTTCGTTTGTTCTACCCCTCAGTAGCAACAGCAGCAGCTGCCCTTAATAAGGTGTTGTTGAGCAATTTAATTTTATTGCACTTATTTTTGGCATCTGAGCAGGCAGACGCAATCACACACAGACACAAACACACAGACACCCATATACATTTATAGTCCAGGCTTTTTGGCAGTTGCCTACTTTAATTTTAATTGGCTCCACGCACGTGAACCTAAATTGTTGTCCTCGATTGTTGTTGCTGTCGTTGTTATTGTTTTCACCATGTCGACATGTTCCTCTATCACATTTCAACTCCCTATTCCCTACTCCCAACTCCCTACTCCCCCACTCCATATACAGCACATTCGATGCTCTGTGCTTTGGTCCTTTATTGTTTCGCATATAAATTTGCTCGACGCTTTTGGTGTTTGGTTTTTGCAATTTTTGGCCTGCAAGTCGTTAACATGTTTTTATTTAATGCCATTTTGATGTGGCGCAAAGAAATTTCCACTGGCATTTATTGCCGTAATTAAGTGATGAAAAATGTTTCAAATGCTCTGCATCATCTCATCCCTAACCGAGCCGTGACCCCTCATGCCGCTCCCGTTGCCGCTGCCCCCATCAAAGGTCATCAGCATCGACAGGGTTATAAATTCTGAAGCACAGACCCATTCACAGTGCTCTTAAGTGCCTTTATTCTGTTATTTCGACTGCTCCAAACGACTGCTCTAACGCATTCAGATCTTCAATTTATGACCAGGCCGAAAGAAAAAAACACCTGACTTTTGCGCCGATTGCAACAGGCTCTTCATTAAATGTTTGTCCTTTTGATTGCCACAAATAAAGTCAAAATGCTTTCGTTTAGCTTGATATATGTATAAATATAAATATGTATATATATATACATATATATATATATATATATATATATATATATATATATATATATATTTTTTTTTTTTTTTTCAGGCAAGTCTATTAGTTTAATTGGATTTTCAAATGGAAATATGTGAACTGCATTAATATATCCTGTATTCTAGAAGCATGAGAGGGTATATGTGATCTGATGAATAGTTAAAGCCTGGTTGAGAACAAAGAGTTTGGCTTAGCTCAACACTGTTGCATTTTATTTTTAACTCATTCAATTTAATTTGTTTTAATATAAGATTTTTTGCTACTATAATTAAAGCTAATTTAATTTCATTTTAATTGAATTTTAATTCAAAATATATTATTTTATATCTATTAAAAATTTGACATATTATTTCCAGGGCATGCTTTATTCAATCACACCTTGTAATATGCATTTTTTTGTTTCATATTTTCAGGCGAGATTTTTTATACAAGATTTAAATGCTTTGGCAAGCTTAACAAAGGCATTGCCGGCATTCTTGAACCCAAATCCGTTGAAATTCCACTGGACATATTTTCATAGGAATCCACGCAAAAATGTTTGCTAGCTTAGCGATCTAACGTGCTTAAATTAGTTTCATATTGAGACAAACAAAAACTATTTGCACTTTGGCAGAAGGTATTAAATTATATATTAAGGGGTAATTAATAATTATGAAATGAATTTTGTAAATATATAATAATAAAATAAAAACTAAAAAAAAAAAAATATATATAAAATATAATATTTAATAAAAAATTGTAGACTGAATAAAAATACTTATTAATACTATTTATTAATATGCTTTTTCAGCACTATTTTGACTTCCGTTTATAGTATTAAATGAAAAGCAGCTGTGTCTAGGACTTAAAATTCAATTCAGGAATTGCTAGTGTTTTTAGTAATACTGATAGAGCTACAAGCTTAGTAGCTAGATAGAATGTTGAAATTTGTTTATTAATCAGATCACGTAAGCAGCAGGAAATGTAATAGCAAAATATATGCACTCAAATATGTTGGCCAATTCAATTTGAGTTTTAGCTTTAAGTGCGTCATATCTTCAAGTAATCTAAAGTATATCTAGAATTAATTAATGTTTTACCTAACTTTCGATTTCCGCACAGCTGTAGCTGAATAAAATATAATGTGAGGCTTAAAGTAGTGCCACACCAAGAGACAGCTTTAAATTAATTTAACTTCCAATGTGGTCGATGTGGAAGATGCTTAAAATTCAATACACGCACTTTGCAGCCAAGAGTCCTTTATAAACTTGATAACACTCGGGGCTCTGTCGCATGCGGGCTACTCTCCATGTGCGCGTGTGTGTGTGCGTGTGTTTGCACGTGTGCGTGTGTGTGAGGGTCTTTAACAGAAACTGTCAGCCGGCTGGGAATTTTAATTTGGAACGCAAACAACAAACAACAAACATCAGACGAGGCAACACTGAAAACATCGACAGGCAAATGCTGTAGAAACATTTAAATTAACGTCTCCTTTAAAACGGTTGACACTGTGCGTGTGTGTGTGCGAGTGTGTGTTGGAAAGGCATTCATAAAACGAGCCCATAAATGGCAAAAGGGTCACACACAAACACAAACGCAAACACGCACGCACTGCCACACAGGCATGTCCATAAAGATAAAGACCATAACGTTGCCATAAACCGAAAGAGTCCTCAAGCATGTGTGAGTGAGTGTGTGTGTGTGTGAGTGTTGAATGTTGTGTTTGAGTTTTTTCTCTTCACTAGGTAATGCTACTGGAAGTCATACAGAAGATACGCACACACACACACACACACGCAGGCGTACTTACTCGAAAATGGACATTGAGCTGAGTGAAAACAATTTGCACAGCTGGCCATTGGGGCGTATGCGTAATATTGCTCATACGACCCACTGGCTGTCGAGTGTAGCGGCTGCAGCGAGACGAGACGAACCCGCTGTATTTACAGACATTCATAATAAACCTTTATTCATCATTATATAGTTAAATAACATTTGCATTTTTCTCGTACATTAAATGTATTTAAAAATGTTTTCATATCATTTTGTTTGCTTTTTCATTTTTTGTTTGTTTTTTTTTTGTTTTTGTTTTTGTTTTTGTTGTTAAATAAATATTTGTGAACAATGCTAAATGAAAATTTAGCCATAATTTGTAATATAAACAATTTTGGTTATTTTCGTATGCATTTATGCGTGTATTTGTTTTTAGGGGCAATCGTTAGTAATTTTTCATTATTAGCTACAATTAAACTAAGCTCTGAAGGCTGAACAATATTTATATATATATATACGTTTCTATTATTTTCTTGAATTTCTTTTTGGCAGAGATATGTTTATTTTACAGTTTTACAACTAGAAGTAGTACGAACTCTAAGCTATTTATTTATATACACACATATATTGCACTTGATGCTAGTGAGAAGCGCGTTATTAACTATTTTAATTTTATTTAATTTATAATTATTCGGCTGCTCTTTAAGTTCGTTTTCATTTAGTTAAGCGGCTTAGTTAAATTATTTTGGGATTGCTACTTGAAATTCAAATTCAATTTATGCTAAAACACATGATTTACAACAAAATGGCAACGCTGCTTGTTTAACTCTGTACAGTTGTATGTGTGTGTGTGTGTGGGTGTGTGTGTGTTTGTGTTTGTGCAAAATATTCACAACATTTGGGGCTCATTATTGTTGCAAATGTTTTGCGCTTGTTTGCGTGGCTAAACGTGGCTTTTGGCTTTCACTGAAATCAGGCGTTTTAGCTCTCGATTATGGGCTTTAGCGCATAATATATGTATGTACATAGCTGTATGTACATATGTATATATGCATGTCTATATATATAGATTTGTTGATTAGTTGCTATAGTAGTACAATTAAATTTCATAAAGTCTTTCATTATTTAATTATCATAACATAATCATATACTAATCAATAGAATTTTTCAATCGGAGAACACATGCCATCTCGCTCTCTCTCTCTCTCTCTCTCTCTATACAGAAACCTCCTTGGTATATTTGGATCGATCGTTCAGATCGAGCACCAGCTTGTCGGGCCGCTTGGGTCGACCTGTGCCGGTGCCGGTGCCGGTGCTGCCGCTCGTCTTGTCCGTTTGGCTAGTGGAATTGTTCGATGCATTGGACACGTTGCCCAGCGACCTGGTCGCCTCGGCCGTCGGCTGTGCCACGGCTTCAATATCGGCGGAGCTTGCAGGCTTTGCCTTATAGAGCGCAATGTCGTCGGTGGAGCGAGCCACCTGGGTCACAGCGATGCTCACCTCCACCTCGGCACGGTCCAGCAGCTCGCTGCTGCGCGTCTGCCCGGAGAGCGGCTGGGGCGCGGGCTGGGTGCAGCTGCCGCTGCGCCGTCGGCCGGCGGGAGGCGGCTTGTCGCTAAGCCTATACTTACTTCTACAGTTATCACAAATTTGATACGAAATGCTGACCTCGGCCTCGAGCAGGTTGCGCGGCCCGCGCTTGCAGCTGGTGGGCGGCGTATTGGTGGCCGCAGTGCGCACAGCGGGTCGCCGGCGCTGCGCCTGGTCGAGGTCCTCCGACTGCGAGCACATGCAGTCCAGCTTGATGTTGGCGAAGCTGAGGCTGCCCTCCTGCTGGGGCGAGCCGAGCTCCTCGCAGGCGGTGCGCGGCGGGCAGCAGTAGTAGTGCTCCTTGGACGCGTCCAGGCACCGGCTGCAGATGATGTGGCCGTCGGCGCTGCGCCGGAGCAGCTGCTCTCGGAAGTCGTCGCCCGTCAGCTCCGTGTTCATCGACCGCTCCTCGTAGGCGGTTGTGGGCGTGGGCGTGGCCGAGGAGGGCGGCGTCTCCAGGACCATGGTGGGTATGCTGCCACGTGCCGCCGCCGCAGCCGCCGCTGAAGCTGAAGCTGACGCTGCCCTGCCATTGGCATTGTTGTTCTGCTGCAGCTGCTGATTGTACTTCTGCATCTCGGCATTGAGCGTCAGCAGGGGCAGCGCCGTTTGGCGCGCGGCCGCCGTCGCCTGGCCGGTGGATGCGTGCGTGGCGGCAGCGGCGACCATCATCATGCCACCGGGCGTCTTCAGGCCATCCAACAGACTCGATATGGTCATCACAGCGACGCCCTTGGGCGGCGCCATGTCCTGGATGCGCTGCAGCTGCATGCTCAGCTGGCGTATCTCCTCGAGGGCCTCCTGGTCGGACAGCTTGGTCTCTGCAAAGGAAATGATTGCTGGATGAAGTCGTCGGGCCGCAGCCCGCAAAGGCAAAGGCAAAGGCAAAGGCAAAGGCAAAGGCAAAGGCAAAGGCAAAGGTAAAGGCGAAAGCGAAAGCGTCGTTTACACGCCGCCGCCGCTTTCAACGGGCAAAGTTGCCAGCCAAACAAGTTTCGCACTAAAAAAGTTGCGTCTCGTGTCAGAAGTTGGCCCAGGATGGCTCGGATCGGGCTGGGGGTCGAGGACAATTTAAATGCGTATTCCTGTAGCTGTGGCAGCCAACGAAACATGCCAACATGGAAATGAAAATGGACGCTGTTGCGGCTGTGGCTGTCGACGTCGCAATCGACGTTGACGTCGACGTCGACGTCGACTTTTATACAAGACAGCCTACACTTGGCAGTGAGTGTCTAAGTGTGTGTGGTGTGTGTGTGTGTGTGTGTGTGTGGGTGGTTGGGCTGGCTGTGCTGTTTGCTCGATGATAAATGGCCGTTCAATTCAACTGAAAGCCTGTCAGTGTGATTTAAGTGAGTCCACTCAGCGCCACTTGACGCGACTTTCAAATATATACAACAAAAAAAGGGGATTTTTTGTACATTTTGTTGCCGCTGGATTTAGATTTATGGCTGTGAAATTAAGCGGCAGCAGTGGGCCAAGAATTGAATTTATTATGTGCGCCTGTGGTGGGCTACACATATTTGCACAGAAAAAAAATATATATATTTAAAATTCACCACACAAAAACAAATTCACATGAATATAATCTAACAACTTTGTCTCTAACTGAGCGGGAGTGTGTGTGTGTTGGTGTGTGTGTGGCTGGGTATATTTGCGGCTTTGTTATTGTTTAATTTAAATATGCAAATTGAAGGCAGCTAAAGCAGAAAGAAGCGAATGCAAGCCATGAGAGAGCGAGAGAGAGAGAGAGAGCGCGCTGGAAATTTAACGCACAATTTACGCAACCGCAAATGCGTCTTGCGGTCGTGCCGGGCAGCGTTGGCATAGAAATACGAGCAATAAAAAATTAAATATAAAAAAGAAAGCGCCAAATGAGAAAAGGTCGCTCATAAAGCATTAAAATATAAAGCGTCGCTCAGCCTCCCAGCACAGCACCGCCCCGCCCCGCCCCGCTCAGCCCAGGCCAACCCAGTTCAGTTTGAAGCCTGGCAATAAACTGCGATGGCAGCGCGGAATTAAAATGCGGCCTAGACAACAAGCCGCTCGTAACTGTTTTGCCAGCGACTTAATCATTTGACGTGCCACGCCCACGTGTCAAAGCATAAAATGCCACCTGCGATTGCTCCCGTCCGTCCTTTCGTCCGTTCGTCTGTTCGTCCGTCCGTCAGCTTCGTCTTGCTGTGCTGGCAAAACTTTTGCTTCTATCTAATTTGTAGCTCGCCTCAGTTTATCATGTCGGAGATTTGCCGTTTATGCCAGCGACATCCTATCAAAAGGACATCATCAGGCATTGAGCGACTTCGGGGAATAAACCCTTAACAAATTTGCCGCCTCTTGTGTAGTGGCTTCTAAATAAATAAATGTAATGTTTGGCATCTCGACGAGGAAGTTAACGCTAGGCTGATTTCAGTCACAAACAAGTGAGCGCTTGAGTGCTCTGTCCCCCTCGCTCTCACTTTCCCTCTCTCTCTCTCTCTCTCTCGCTAAGGTTAACCGCATCAAGCATGGAGGACATTTTGCGCACATAAATCAAAGCTGAAGTTGACATAAGATATCTGCGAATACTTAAGCATATTCATATATATATACACACATATACATATACATATATGCATATCTATTCATATATATACAGTCTTATGTATGGCTAGACAGGAATGTCGGCATTAAGCTGACGCCAGCCGCGCAATCAGTTTATTTTTTAAATCGTCCGACAAAGTGCCATAAATAAAAGTCAAAATGCCACAGATGAGTTGACTTAATCAGCATCCTTGAACTGTGTGAAAAAAAGAGGAATGCCTGGCCCGATCATTTGTCAAGCGTCTCGTTAGTCGTAAGTATATCGATATGCAGTCCAGTGCGGTCTGGTCTGGTCTGGTCTGGTCTGGTCTATAATGATGCAATTATGCTTACCCGCCGAGGTGGTGCCAGCTGCTGGCACCGTGGACGTTGTCATCGAGCTGGGATGGGCGAAGGTGCGCACCTGTGGTCGAAAATTGAATTTGGCGCCCGATGCCTTGGCGCCCATGCCAATGTTCTCCTGATGCGATTTCCCGCTGCGCAGCACAATGTACACCTGTGAGCAGGAGGGGGCGAAAGATGTAGAAGGAAAACGGTAAAATGGCAACAGCTTCATGCAATCGGTCGCTACGCACCTTGCTGCCAAAGATGAGTGCCAGGAGCAGCGTCACAGTCAGCTGCGTGTGGCAGAAGAAGATGATGTAGAGCAAATCTGGATTGGCGGGCGATTGCAGAAAGAGCCTGAACAGAGAGTGGGAGAGAGAGAGAAGAAAACACAGACGGAATCATTGTAAATGCTAAATCAAAGAAAATATGAATCGTGGAACATCGAGTGGTTGCCTCAATAGACACTCGCTACTTACATGGACACATTGAGGAAGCAGGTGAGCAGGAATTCATTGTAGATGGCCATTGATATGAAGCGGCTCTCGTTGAACTCGGATGGTGCCTTCCTGACCATTATGCAGAGCCGTACGCCCCAGGCCAAGAACAGAACTTCCACTGTTCGTGTGCGGAGGGGCGCGAGCATATGGAAATGAGAGAAGGAAAGTGAAGTGAGCTGAAGTGAATTGTAGCGTTTGCTTCTGCATTTGCAGGGCTTTTAGCTTTGGTTTGCTTTGAATTTCAATTTTAATTAAAACCTCTTCAGATAGATAGAGTGAGAGAGAGAGAGAGAGATAGGGAGAGAGAGACCTTAACGTGTGCGCCAGCTGCCTAATTAGACGGCAATGCCTACGAGCCCTTTAAAATGTTATTTAACATAATTCTCAGATGTTTACAGTGAGAGAGCACATTAATAAAGATGCCTCACACACACACACACGCACGCCCACGCATACTCGAACTGTGTATTCAATTTCAATTCTGATTCTGATTCTGTTGCATACTTCTCAGCGCAAAGTAGCAAAATTAATGCACTCAGCACGCAGCTGTTGGCGTCGCTTTTAATGCGCATTTCGTGCTGTCCCATGTGCACTATATTCAAATTAAGTTATTTATGCACTGATTTCTGCTCTCAGAGCTGTCCCTGGCTCTGGCTTTTTATTCTCTGCTGTGCATAAAACAAAAAATAAACGTAAACTGATATTTTTTCCATTTTTCCTGAACAGCCATATTCGTTTATATTGTAATACTATTGAGTGAAATATAAGCTCGATAGAGTGAGACGGTGCTGCTGACGCTGATGGCCTGGTCACGGTCATGGCCAGCATACTGAACCAGTGTTGCCAGCTGTTGAAAGAAAAATATGCTGGAATAACGCGCCAGAGGGAAAATGAAAGAAAACATACTAAAAGTAGCAAATATATTTAAGAAATTATTTGCAGTGACCTTTTAGCTTGCTCAGCTTACAAATAAAATGTAAAATATAAAATCAATAAAGTATTTCCTGTAAGTAATTTCTCTAAGTAATTCTTTCTAGTATTACCTTCAAGTAATTCTTTTAAATATTTCCTTTAAGTATTCCCTTTAAGTATTTCCAGTAAATATTTTCTTTAAGTATTTATTCATTCATCCAAGTATTTTCTCCAAGTATTTATTTTTGAGTAATTCATAAAAGTATTTTCTCCAAATATTCCCTAAGAGTATTTTCTGAGAGGATTTCTCTTCTAAGCATTTCCTCCAAGTCTTTAATGCTTAGCTGAACGATCACACACTTCACTTCCCTTTACACCAGGTCTGGGCAACTGAGGAAATGCTGCAGCTGCTGCCCTTTATATAGGGCGACCAACACTCAGAGCCTAAGTCGCGCTCAAATGTCTCAACATATACTCATCTGGTGCCAGGTAGAGGTCGTTGCAGTCGAGGTTAAAGGGAACAATGGGAAGGAACACTACTTCGTAAAGAGCTCTAGCTTCGTTTTACTCAAATATAAATACCAACAGAATACTGCTGCATATATTTAAACAACTCAAACGATCTTCTGTAGCTCTTCTTCATCCCTTTCTCTTGTTAGGCAGACAGAGAGACAGACTGTGACATCTGAGATCTGAGACTGTGAAATCTGCAGCAGTTATTCACTTACTTGCCTCAGGCAATTAAATCAAATGGAGCTCTCTCTAAAATCATATTTCTGGCATATAATAATTTCGATTTCAGTTGATGCAAACCTTATTTTGTTTGTCATTGAATGAGTCAGTTAATATTTATTGATGTTGCAACAGGATTCGTCAGAATGGCTGAAAAACAAGCACACAATAAAAGCAGCCATACAATGGCTCTCGAGTTCAATATGTACGATTCCAACAAATTTCTCCCCCTCTCTCTCTCTCCACTCTCATGGAGAGAAAAGTGCGAAATAGAATCGTACTCAAGCCTTGCGAAGCTGAAGAAGTCTATTGTTCGTGAGTGGGCCAAAGTATTGGCAAGTCATTGCGGGCTGCCGTTTCTTTACCATCTGAAGGCCATAGTCAAGGCAAAAGCAGTTCATATCGAGCCGATTTTAATTGATTCCAAATTTGAAATTAAAATCTAAATTTTTCATTATTTTCATTTATATTTCTGTTATTCATTTATATTTTTTTATATCCTGATCTGTTATTTAACTTATTTAAATTTTTAATAAAAAATCAATATCCAAAACGAATTTAGGATTTGCCTGAGCTATACTTCGATTGACTATTCCTGTAAATTTTTAGTATATTTCATAGTTTGACTGAGTTTGCTGAAACCAAATTTTACATCTATTGGAATTTCATGAAAAAATATTTTATCAAAACGAATTATACAAAAATATTGTTTTATTCAAAGAATATATCTGAAAATTTTACTCCCTTATTTCAGTCAGGTCAGAAATATATCTATTGCTTAACTAACTTTTAGTTACTTTTAAAGACTTTGTGCCTCGGCTTATCTTGTTTATATTCCATCAAATGCAAGTTGAGTCCGCTCTACATTTTGTCTAGAAATTTTTTGCTGCGCGCTGGATTCAGGCATATTGAAATATTTTCATCTGGCTGATAAATACCAGAATTGTGCAGGGTTTTACCTGTTATAGTTGAGTCAAACATGAAGCCAAACAATTTTTATAGAAAAAATTGAATATTTTATAGCAATTTTTTGCTGTTGCAGCTGAAGCTGATTCAGATTTCATTGAATTTATTTTATTTTTTAAAACTTATTAATGTTAAATCAAACAGATTTTAAAATCAAGCACTTCAATAGATTTCTTTAACTTGAATCCATTATGTTTTGGTGCAATTCATTACGTAATATAAATAGCTGGAACTGAACAGCTATTGCTGCAGAAATCTATTCTTGAAGTGGCCCTTGGGATGCCCTTAAATGCGAGAGCTTGAAAAGAGACTTCGGCAACAAAGCTTGCATTTGTTGAATGACAACTTTTGCACTATGTTTGGATGACTTGCAATTTGTGAATAAGCCTTTTACACTGCCCGAAATGCCTTTTGACGCATCACAGTGCAGTGCAGCCGGCTCGCAAAAAAAGTCGAATTTAGCTGCAGTGGCCGCCCTGGCCTGGACTCTCTGAATCGCAGCACTCTGTGGCCTCGTGGCTGGATTTTATGTTAAGCCAGCAGCAGCGCACCCACACCCACTCACACGCACGCATACATGCATACGTTTCCTATTGCCGGCCAGTTGTCCTGACTACGTTGGCATTTCAATATTTTTCTTTTGTCCAGGCACACGCTGCGTATGCGTAATACTGCCCGCTGCAGCATTTTCGCTTCGCTTTGTGCCTGGTTATTCGAGTGTTGGGCATGATTTAAAGTGGCTGCTGGATCAATCAAATGTGCCTATCGTATTTGGTGTCCGGCCCATCAAAGCATTTTGAATCGCCGTCTCGGTTTACTTACTCGAGGTGAATGTGTAGTCCCACCAATCGGTTTTGCATAGAAATGCCTTCAGGTCGTCCGCCGTACGGCCCACCACTACGTCTGGCGGCGATACCAGAGTGCGCACCAGCAAGCAGGTCCCAATGGCGCCACAGATGATGCCCAGCCGCTTCAGTAGCGCCGCGTCCGTGATTTTGACAGCCTTCGCCGAGCGCACGCGAAATATCACCGAAATGCTGCACCAGAAGATTCAGTTGAGCGGAAGAGCAAGAAAACTGTATGCATAAGAATGAAGCTGGAGGCGTTGCCCACTTACCGCCAGGTTTTCAGCATCAGGGCACCGTAGGTCAGGGAGAAGCCAATCTCTCGCAGCCAGATGCGAGCCGTGCACGTGTAGAGATTCGGGTTCGGGTACATCACGATGTTCTGCAAATGGGCAAATATGCAAATAATTTAGTCCACTCACATGGCCGATTGTTCGTTTCGTTTCGTTTCGTTTAGCCACTTGGAATTGCAAAAATGAATTCAGTTGTAGACGCAACGTCCTGTGACAGGAACAGGAACCAGCAAAAGGAATACGAGTACGAGACAGGAAACGCAACCTGTGATATCTTCTATTTCTGTTTTCTCATTTTTTTCTTTCTGCTATTCGAGCAGAACTAAAGTCAACAATTCTATATTTTGTTGGCAATTTATTTTCATTTATACTAAAATATTAATAAAAGTGTAGCAAAGGCAGGAGCAGCAGGAGTTGTTGATTCTAGCACAGTTTAAAAAATCATAAAGCATTGTTGCTTGTGTCTTGTCTCTTCGACTGAGGCAGCCAACCCCCTTCAGATAAATAGCACAATATATCTCTTTTGTCTGCGTATTTTATATATACATATAACTGTATGCTATACATTCACATTTGTGTGTGTGTGCTAAGCGATGAACTCTCGTTTAAAGTTCTTTATTCTGCTGCCACAGTGCCACATTATTTATGTGTCACGAGCCATAAATCAATCAACTTAAATTGTAAAGTAATCTATTTGAATTGCGTCTGCTGGTCACAGCTACATGCCATTCTTTTCGCTCAGTGTATGTGGAAATAGATATTCATAGCCTCAGCTACCTGCTACCTGTGCAAATGATGAATATGACAATTTGAACCCCATAAAGAAATCAATTCCGTCCTAAGTAAACTTATGTGAGCGATGCTTCAAATAATATTCCATGAATATAGAAATATGTATGCTTTGTTCATGAGCTGAGGATTTTTAGCAAAGGCAATATTTTAGCTAAGTTTGCAGTGTTATTTAATATTTATTCATATACTAGTTATTTATGAGAAAAATAACTGAAAATGTACAAAATGAGGAAAGCTATAAGTTATAAGTTTTCTTCAACTTAACATTAAATGAGTCAGTGCGAAATATTTAAGTTTATATTTCTGTCAATCAGAAGACTATTAACAAAGAAAGTATATATATCTCATCTCACATATGCCACTTAAATTTATTCCAAAAGTCAAGCACTATTTTATTACGATTCATCTGAAGCATTGGCTATCTAAAACTAGCCCCATTGCTTGTTTATTATTTCTATATTTATACGATATTCAATGAAGCGATGAGGTGAGCGTGATTTGCATAACATCTACAATATTTTATGCCATTTTCTGCGTAGAAACTAACTGGTAAATATGCCACGTACAGAGTAAAAGTTGTTGACTTTTTATTTATTGTGTCTCCGACCGAGGATACGCAAAATTTTGTTGCTAGGCTAGTGCTGCGCAAGTACCACTCAACGTCGTCTGAAGGAGGTGTCTGTGTTGTACTGAAATGTTCATGTGATTCTTGAGCTGGCTTGAGAAGCTTAAGCGAAAAGGCGGCTTACTAGTTGAGGATTCCAGCTCTGTAAATCAGCATATTCTATATTATTGAATACTCTTCTTGGCAACATATCATTTTTGGATGTATTGGAACATGTTTATTTACTATGCTTATGCGTTATCTACATTCAATATCCTCTAATATCCGACTTACATATAATTTCTACTTAATTTATATTGCATAAAAATTAATTGCATTTGTTTCTATCTATTAACAATCAACATGTTATGCAAATCTGTAAGTGTAACGCTTTCAACAAACCAAAGTCTAGCACTTGCATTTTAGTAAAATATTTTAAAGCTGAATATATATTAAAAAAAAAAAAAAAAAAAAAAAAAAAAAAAAAAATTAAAAATAAAAAAATTAATAAAAATCAAAATATATAAAAAATAAATAAATACAAATAAATAAAAAAAACAAAGCTTAAAAAAAATAATAAATAAAAAAATAAAATAAATACAAATAAATTAAAAAAAAAAAACTTAAAAAAATATTATAATAATCATAAATAAAAAATAAAATAAATAAATAATTTTTAAAATTTTTTTTTGAATTTATTTTTTGTAAATAAATACAGTGGTTAACATTAATTTCTAACTTTGTCCACTTTGTATGACTTTAATAAAATATTAAATTTGATTAAATTTGATTTAATTTTTCTTCATTTTCCAATCAGCAACTGACTTAATTTGCAGCTGTTGACAGAGCTGCGTGTTTGGTCGCCAATCATTCAGTCAGTCAGTCAGGCAGTGGGACAATCGGACAGCCAGTCAGTTAGACAGTTTGTCAATCAATCAGTCAGTGCATGAAACTCTTTTGTGGAAATAGACATTTCATTCAGCATTCAGAAATCAGTCAATCAAAAACAGAAATGTTGCTTCCCTTTATGGCTCTCGAGTAAAGTTCACTAAATTGTCGACTGTGCCGCGTCAGCTTAGGTCTAGTTTTAAGTCAGATTAAAGGTATAATCGCGTTAGCTTACCGTGCAATAGATGAAGAAGGCGCCCAGTGCGATGACCCGTAACAGCGCCGGGCTGGCAGCGCGCACAACCTGTAATTGTTAAATGCTTATAATAAAGTTGTCGAATGGAAGATTTGGCTGATTTCAGATTTGATGAGTGAGTCGAGTGTGCCGCGGTCTATTAAAGCTAAGCACGTCACGTGGAGCTTAGTTGATATTCAAATTGGAATCGTCTGCTCTGCACAATTGCGCACAGCCAAGCAGAAGCCACAAAGCGAGTTCACATGGCACAGATCCAGCTCCGAGTGAGTGTGAGAGGGATTTAGCGGCATTTAATTAGTATGGGTGGGGAGAGAGAGTGGGGGATAGAGTTGGAGACGGAATCGCATTTGAAATAAAAACAGTTTAGTTGGCTGACTGCGCTGATTCGCACCACTGAGACACAGACAGACTAAGACAGACAAAGACAGACACAGACAGAGCAGCAGCGGGGATTTAATAATTCACTCTGATTACGTACAGACTCACACAATGTCCTCGCATGGACATGGCAAAGTTCAAAACGGTTTAAAGCTATACGCCAGAGACAGTTGGCCGCACAGTCTGCTCCATGGACGCACCTAATGAGCGCTCCACTGATACCGGACAGGCCGCAGTGCAGCCTGGAGCTGGTTGATAGCTCTCTCTGCGAATGTTTGCACTTCCGTTTATGCGGCACAATATCCGTTGCCGAGGACACGGACGTGAACATGGACACGGACGTGGACATGGACATTGGACACGGGCAGCACGTACAAAATTAACTTGAAACTAACAATGCTAAGCAGCTTAGCATTCCAATGACAGCAGCTTAGGTTGGCTGGCCTCTCGCCCACCGACCGACTAAGCCATTTGACAGCGGCGACTTGCCGAAGGCGCCAAAGGCAACTTCTCTAAAGCCAACCCAATCCCCAGACTGAGTCTCACTCTCACGCTCACGCTCACTCTCAGTCAGTGGCCTTCTCAGTGCTGGCTTATAAAAACTTGTACTGGCATTTTAAACAAGAGTGCCGGCACAGTGGGAGAGCTGGCTCTCTCTGGCTGCCACTTAATGCAGTGGCAGCAAAGTAATTCTATTTGGGCGGCGACATTTGTGGTACGTGTGGCACCCACCTTGACTTGTTGATAGCGAAAGGTGAACCAGGCGGCAGGCGGCAGCAGACCGATGACAATGCAGGCCAGGGCCAGGATGCTGGAGCGCATGGGCCAGTTGAGGGCAGCGATGCAGGGTGAGGCGTCCTCGCAGGAGTCACAGCCCTCGGCACAGGGCAGGCACTCGTATTCGTTGTTGCTGTTGTACGTGGAGTTCTTGCCCTGCGTAAATGAGAGTTGTAGTTCTTGTTGTTGTAGTTGTGGGTAAATATTAAATGAATGCTGTTTCTATTTATTCTGTTTCTCTTTATTTTTATTTTTTTGGGTTAAGCGTTGCCAATTACTGCAACCAGTTGAGTCAGCCATTTGGTGCCTTTGGGCCTTGCATGATAATGGTAATTTATATGACAACAATTGAGTTCAACGTACCAGCATCAGTTTCTCGTACTCCTCCTCCAGCAGGCTGCCGTTGAAGAACTTGTGCTGCGAGGCGACGTCGGGAAAGTAGAAGCCCTTGCGGCAGAGGCACTTGTAGGAGCCGCGCCGAAAGCCCAGTCCCATAATGGCCTCGCACTGCGGTTGCGATGATCGGTGAGGTCAAAGTGGAATTGAAAACGAGAGTAAAGCAGACAGAGAGAGAGAGAATGAGAGAGAATGTAAGTGAAAGTAAAAGTGACTGCTGATTGCTGTGTGGAGTGGCTTAAGTACCCACCATGGTGGTGCGCTGTTTGCACTTGTCGGTGCCGGCAAAGATGTTCAACGGTCGCTTGGTGCCCGGCGTATGCCGCTGCGGGCACTGGTCGATGTCCACGCGCCGCAAGTCGATATCGATGCCAGATGTGCCCCTGCAAGTAGCAGACGGATGGCGATCAAAAATTGTTTCGTTTCTGTTTCGTTTTGTTTTGTTTGTCTCCGTTTTATTAATTTGTCAGTTTAACAATCAACTGGGCGGCACTTAAGCCAAATGGCGCCATTTATAAAAATCAATTCAATAAAACGTGCACAGCGCCAGCAGCTCAAATATTTATGTATGCGTAAGTAAATATGTGTGTGTGTGTGTGTGAACTGGGGTTAGGGCCAGTCTATGCCAGACCAAAAGGCCATTCTCTGCCCAGCCACTGGATCGCATTCTGTATTTCTTTCTGTGTTTTTTTTTTTTTTTTTTTTTTTACTGTAATGCGAGCGATAACAAACAATAAATTCCGCCTTTGATTGCGCGACTCTGTCTGTGTGTGTGTGTGTGTGTGCGTAAGTAGTAGATGAAACTAGAAAGGATAAAGGATAAAGGCCAGGCGGAAACTAACAAGCGTGTTATGGTTCCGGTTTCGCAATGAAAATGAACGCAAAGAAAAACGAAATCAGAAATAGTAGAAAATTATTTTCTTGTCGTTCCGCTGTCGTTGCCTGCCTGCCTTGTCGTTTCACAAAGACATAAAGCCATGAAAAGGGTGCACTAAGTCCGACAGCCAGCACAGATGACTCGCAGCCCAGAATGTCTATATGACGGCCCTGGCACGGCCAGTCGGCAACACCCAATTACACGCATTCCCAGGCAGGACAACGCTGAGCAGCCAGGCAGCCGGAACCCATCGAGAATTTTACGCATAATCCAAGGTCCGTCTGCACAGTGGGTGCAGAACTATTCGATCCTACACTTTGATAGGTGGGTAGCAATATTATATTTTTTTTTTGTATAAGCTGATAAACATAATATAAAATATTTCTCTAAGCTGATAATTATTATATTAAATATTTCAAATAATTTGTTGTTCTATATCAAAATGATTTGAATATGTTAAATGTATTTATTTTTAGGATTTTTTGCTTAAATATATATATATATTTATTTTTAATTTTAAATGCATATTTACTTGTAAAAATCATACAATAACACACTTCTAAGATTCAGTTTTCTAATCTTTTGAATTGTTTTAAAATAATATTTTTTGAAATTAATTTTTAGTTGACTTTTACTATGATTATATCTCTGAATATGAACATGTTCTTATTCACTTTATTCACTTTACTCACTATTATTCTCTTTATGTATACATAATAGAAACATGAATGCAAATACAAAATATTTATTGTAAAAATTATATTAAATTATACAGATTTGTATTCATTTCCATTCATATTTTTTTCACTTAGATGACAAAATTTGAATTTTTAATTTTCATTTACAACAATGAAAAATCTTTAGTGTTTTTATTTCATTGTTATGCTTTTAAATACTTTAAAACAGATATTTTATTCAGTGGAATTAATGAATAATATAATTATTTTTGATTATACCTTTTATTGTCGTTCATTTGATTTTAATTTTATAATTTATACTGCTTTAAGTGTCAACCGAATATAAATTTATCCTGATGGGAATTTAGTAGACAAACTATTTTCATTTGCAAGAAAATGTTTAAAATTTTTCTGAAAGCAGTCTCAAAATGAAACCAAATATTTATTGCTCAATTGATTAATTAATTTAATTTATATAGTTTTTTTCTTAATTGCTTTAATTGATGTTTATTACTTCAAATATTGTTTTGGTTGATCGCTTACTAATTTCATTATCATACAAAATGAAATTATTTTCTTAGCTAGCATAATATTTGAGTAAAATATGTTAATTTGTTTATTAATATAGTCAGTAAATTAATTTAATTGTAAGCCTTTAATCTCCAATTCAAATCTGTCACTAAAAAACATGAATAAAATAGCATATGGTATATTTATTATATATTTGTTATTTCAGCAATTTCGGGTGTTTTCCCTCTGCATAAATATGTACGATAAATATTATATTTGCATTTTGACATAAGCTACAGCAAATATATTCATGTTTTAATTCAATTTGAATTTGAGCTGGTGCAGGCCCAATGTGTAATGGAAGTTTAGCTGACGTCAGGCGGTAAACCTTTTTTTGTTAGCCAACTCGCAGTTGGCCCTAATGTGAGTGTGTGAGTGTGTTTGTGTGTGTTTGGGTCCCTGGTCGTGTAGGGTCCGAAGTTTCATGCGCCTGTCAGTTAATATTGACATATCAGTTTGTATTTATTTGATTGTTTCTGACAACTTATTGATTGCGAAAAGGGATAACTGGGCCGAGTATGGTACGTAGCCGGACTACACAATGGCCATATTACATTATAATAATGATTATGTTAATTCTCCTGCAGTTGATCCCAACGCCTTTGTATGTCGTTCGGCCGGGATCCCCATTTTCCTTTTTTTTTTGCCTTTTATTTGCTGTGGTTACGTTTGTTGTTGTTGTTGTTGCTGTTGACAGTTTTGAAGATAATTTGTAAACGGATATCGGAGAATAAGCTTATCGAGCTGTGCGGCTCATATTGATTTATTAGTTTGGCGCCTTCTACGTGTCCACGGAATAGGAAGTATTTTGGCCAATTTAATGGCCACAGTCTCCGTCCTGCTGATGTAGCAATGTGTCCGGCTTTGCTGGCGTTTTCTTGATGCGTCTTTGATTAAGTGTCGCCCAATGCCTACAAATGAGCTGTCAATTAATTGCTGTTGTCAGATATTCCTGTTGCGTTGCGCTCTATTTAAATGGCCCGGCCAGTGCGTGAGGCCTCAGCCTGAGCCTGAGCCTGAGCTTGTTGATTTTCAATTTTGTTGCGCAAACCATGAGGATTTCAAGTAGCCCTCTCTCTCTCACTCTCTCTCTAGCTAGCTCGCTCTTTTACGACCTTTAGCCTTGTTCTGCTTGGCCGTTCAGCTGATTAGCATAATTGGCTTTTCCTCGACTCCAAGCCAGAGTTGGCTTCCGTCTTCGAAAATTTTCTAATTAAACGTTGGCCTAATGGCGACAACAGGCCATTGAAACTTGGCCAAGCACTTCATTTGCACACTTTGAGCGACTATTTATATTGTTGTCAGTGAGTTTTAAAGTAAGTTTGCTGCAAATATTTGGCCAGACAACACAGAGACGACTACAGCGTATGGCTGTGTGTAACGAATACTTGAGCCACGTCGTGCACGTGCGCAGCTCACCGTCTACGTGCATGGCTAAAATGCATTTTTCGCTGCTTAAACAGAAAAACAAGACAAACAAACACACACACACATACACACACATATAACGCAGCTCGCTCGCCCCTCCCCCACCACTGCTCCGCCCACACAAAGCTATGTGCGTGTGCGTTATTGTCGAGTGCATTAAGTTTGCTTTGCTGCTGCTGCTGCTTGTGCGTATTTTGGTTATGGCCACAACAGCATATCTATACACACACACATACATATATTCATAGATGTGTGTGTGTGTGTGTGTGTGTGGCATATGCCAGTCTCTTTCAGTGCTCAACGTACGCAAGTAGTTTGCAATCAGTTTGTAAACAACAACTCGCCCGTTTGGATTTGTTGCCGCATTACGTATACGCCATGTATGCTGCCATTTGCCAATATATACATATGGCATACTACTTTTATGTGTGTGTGTGTGTGTGCGTGCGTGTGTGTGGGTGTCTGTGCGAGACTCCATCTAATGCACATAATCAGCTTCACTTTTGCAGTTTTCACCTCGTTGACATTGTTGGTTAAGCCCACAGAAATTCGGTCATCGTCGGCCTAAAAGTTGATTCCGAAACTGTGTTCAGCCCCGAAAAAATATTACATATTTTTGTTGCTAAGCCACATAACCTGCAGGTCAGGCCATTTCATATCGAATGGACAGAGCAGTAAGGCCCATAATGTTGGCATTGGTCAACGTCAAGCTGGCAAATAGAATAGTTGACCAAATGAGCGCAATATGAAAGGAAGTTGATAGAAAAAAGCAATTTGAGCTAGAGTGGCTGTTCAGGCTGGCTGAAGCCTCATTTGGGCTTTGGCTGATTAAAGTTTGTGCACTTTGTAGCTCTGTTTGTCTGCCTAACTAATCTCAGGCAGTTTGCTCAGGCTTAAATTTGTTCAATTCGGCTCGGAGTGGAGGTCAGGATGGAGGATGGACTATGGCCAAATTTAAGTTTTGTGTTAATAACTAAGCTGTATTTTTTAGTTATTTGACGACAGGAGAGCTCGCAATTAAATGGCAAAATACATCTAAAAGAAATTCTCTAGCTCGAGTTCAATTAACACAGAGTATAGCTGAAATATTTTGGAGCTATTCAAGACTCGCCTTGTCGCCTTGTCATTCATATTGCATTTGATTTTGTTCACCTCTGCAGTGCACGGAATAAAAATTTCAATTATACCAATGCAGCTGGAGAGGGGAAAAAGGGAAAGTAATACGAAAATTCTGTCAGGAATCGAAGGACGCGTTGTTTGTTTGTTTGCGTGTTTGATTTGTTTGTTAACAGTTTTCCCTTGTTATTGTTGTTGGATTTTTTTTCTCTTTAACTGTGGATAAGCATCGAAAGCTGTGCAGCGGACAGTTGTGACAGCATCGAGGGGCCAATGTTGTTGTCACTGCTGTTGTTCGCATTGCAATGCTGCGTATAATTGGCTGTTCGAAGAATACGTTGACATTGTTTACAGAAAACAATAAAAACATTGCTGACAGTCTGCACCCAGCTCAAGCTGCAGTTGGGAAAGACAGAGCACAAGCTAACCACATCTCCCGGAGCTAAACTCCACTTAAAGGACAATCACACAAATGCTCAGTAGTCGACTCGGCTAAGAGTTAAATACTAGCAAATAAGAGATTCACACATCAGCATCTTCCATTCATAATCATGCATATTCATGCATTGCAGCTCGACGTGCTAACAAGCCAACCCACCTCAAACCCAACCCAACCCAACTCAGCTCCTGGCAACACTTCTCTCTCGTTGTTGCATGCTCAAAGGAATGCTTATTGCAATATTTGATATTTCCGGTTCCGTTTGCCTCATTATGCTTTGTGTATGTTTTTATGTGTATGTGTGTGTGTGTGTGCTCAGGACTTGTAGATATTGCAACATAAGTCAAATAAATACAGCGCTCAGATTACTTGTAAGCCAGTAGGAGAGGGGGAGAGAGTAGGGTTACCAAGTCACCCCTCTCACTCTCCCTCTCCCTCTCCCTCTCCCTCTCTGTTGTATTATTGAAAATTTGCTGCATGCAGCGCACGCTAAGCGAAACTTAAATGAAATCCAATAAAATTATTGCCCCAGCAGGCATGCCCGAGCAGCTTGCCCTGGCTCGGCCGGCTTGTCCTTTCTCTCGGCTCGCAGCGGGTGCTTAATGTGATTTGTGCTTTATACTTATTTGCGTTTCAGTTTGAGGTTGGCTTTGGCTTTGGGTTCGCCTCTTTGGGTTTGGGTTTGGCTCTTTGGGTTTGAGGTTGACTGTGTCCCATGAAGCTGGTCGCATCATTTCAGTTTGTTTTTCCGCTCCGAATGCGCAATTCGAGCGTCTGCTCGACGGCCCAACAAAGTGCCAAATAATTTCTAATATTATTAAGTTAATGTTGCGCCGGCAACAATGGCCCATTGTTGTTGGCCGCCTGCATTTATCATGGTATAACAGAACATAATACATAAATTAAATCAATTAGCAACTTTCCGTGACGCCGTCTGACTTCCAACTTTTTCCGTCCGGCAGTTAGCCGGCAGTTAGCTGCCACGGCGTAAACAAATTAATTTTGCGGCCAGCTCCACAACTAATGGAATACTGATAGCAGGCCATTATTAACACGATACCAAGTAGCCAACTTTAGCTTTTGGCCAAAGGCAATGCAGGCGAACAATGCTTTTTCAGTTACATACATCCTATGTATGTATGTGTGTATGTGTGTATGTGTGTTGCTCTATAATGGGGCGTTACAGCTGAGTTATTATGAAACATAGCTGGAAATGAGTTTTATGCATTTATATTAGCATGAATTACTACTCTAGACAAAGTATTCAGAACTATTTTTGTTTCATTTTATATTTTGCTACAAATTTTATTTTATATAAATAATAGAGATATCTAAAACAAAAATTCCCAGAACTAAATATGGTTCAGCTCTGACTTTAGATATATATATATATATATATATATTTATTAAGAGTATTTAAACTTCAGCTGGCCAGAAGAAACTTTTTGCTATAGCGGCACACTCACTCACTCACTCTCTCTCTCTCTCTCTCTCTCTCTCTCTCTCTCTCTCTCTCTCTCACGCTCTTTATACTTTATTTTTGTTTTGCCAAGTTGCCAAAATAAATGAGCTTCGTGTGTGTTTTTGGCTGCGGCTGCTGCAAGGCATCGCTGCACCTAAGCCAAACGAACTTTCAACATTTAGACATTAATTTTGTTGCATCCGTCCATTAGGCGAGCCAAAATTTATGTTGCAACTAATTGCAGGCAGTTACCGTGCTTCCGCGCTGCCTTTTTCTGTGCGCATGTGTGTGTGTGTCTAATGTGTGAAATTTATCGAGCGCGCAAAGTCAATGAGCATTAACTGGCATATCTATCTGGCTAGGCATGTGCGGGCCGTGTCTGCTTCCTCTAATTGATTACTTTCATTAAATATTGTCTGCCACCCACACACACACACACACACACACACACACACACACACACACACACACACACCACACACACACACACACGCGTTGCTGTTGCTGCTGCTATCGCCCACCTGTGGCCCAACCGCCGCACGGTTAATGAAATTTGCAACGCCTTGGCCGTAATAACACAATTTATTAGCAAAAGCCGCTGCGCTGCTTTAAACTGTCAGCTGTCAGTGCTCGGTGCGAAATGTTGACGATTCAGTTGCTGCTGCTGCTGCTGTCGGATACATTGTTGGCCGACAAAGTGTTAACAGTTGACAAGCTAACTTGGCGTCAGCTAGTCTTCTATCAATCGCGCTGTAAGTAGCAATGCAGAAATTTCTCTGAACACTTCAATGAAAGATTGGGCATGCCTCAACAGGGCCTCAGCGCAGACGCTTTATAACCACGCCAAAGCCAGGCACCCAGCCGGAATCGCCCAAGCTGCGCAAAGTCTATCCGTGCTACTGCTACAAGCCGCCAAAGCCCGGCAACTTGACCACAGAGGCCTATGAGAAGTATATGATTGAGCCGAAGAAATATTTCATACTAAATAAGTAAAAAGAAAATACTTTTAATTATAGTATATATTATATAATGAATATATAAACTAATTAAAAATATTAAATCATAATCATTCAATTTAAAAATGCTAAACTCAATGCTCTGTCTCTCTCTCTCTCTCTCTCTCTCTCTCTTTCTTTCATTTCATTTTCCCAATTGTTATAATTTTTGCATTGATCTAGATTCAATCTCGTTTGATTGTCTCAAGTTAATTGAACAAATTCCAAGGCTTAAGCTTTCTTATTAAAATTCCAAATATTGTTTTGATAACTCTTAATTGCGAGGCATCAAACGGACGCTTCTAATAATGGCATAATAAGACGCTGACTAAAAAACAGATTGCACGTTGGTATTTTGGTATTGTTCATTGTCGGTTGTCCGTTGTCTGTTGTCTGTTCTCTGTTGTCCGTTGTCCGCTGTCCGTTGGCCGTTGCCAGGCAATAATTACAAATTATGCATGAAACGATGTGGAAGTGCGGACAGCAGCAACGACGACTGGCGACTGGTTAATTGTGCACAGCAGCAGGCGGAATGAGACACAGACAGACCTCCTACCCCTCTCTCTCTCTCTCTCTCTCACACCACCTCTATAGCTCTCTCCTTCTACCTACTCAGTGTTCTCGGTTTTACTGAAACCCCTTGCCATCCTGACGCAGCGTCGGCATGTTCGCAATTTAGTCATTAACCGGAGAATGGCTTTCAGACGTCATTATGCTGATGGGCATGCAGCGTCGAGGCACTCAGTTTGATGTTCTAACTAACTGTCCAGTTGGGTCTGCTCCAACTACAATCGACCAACCAGGCTGTGAAGTGGGCACAAGTTGTTCGCTCTATACTCTATAGCCAGTGTAGGGTATCTTAGTCTTCACATGTGCACAGAGACTATGTAAACTGTGTGAATATTTAGATAAATAAATTTGTTGTCAACTCAAGAGTCTTCAGATGAGCTTCAGACATGCTTAAGACATGACATGCGAGATATATTTTACAATGATCATAGTAAACTTTCGCTTAGCTAAATTCAAGGTTAAATGGAATTTCAATGCTTATGTGGTTCCTCTCAAGTCTGATTCCTTAATTTTAAATTAATAATTTTGTATAATATATATTCAGAGATATTTGTGTTTTGTTTAAATAAATATTTAACAGAAATGCCCTTTCCTATAGAATTGCATTGCTGTCTACAGGGCATTACCTAGTCAATCACTATAGCCTTTGTCGATTTTTTAAAATAATATATATTATATCAATTTCAAGTATGTAATATGATTTCGTTCCGCAATTCAATATATAATATATATATTTTTATTTATATATATATTTGATATAACATTATTTCCGCAATTCAATATATAATATATAATATATTTTTATTTTTTATTTATATTTGTTTACATTCCTTAACAGAGCAAAGCTTAGTCACTTTTTTCTCAATTCCAAACATATATTACCATAGATCTCAGTTTATATTTTACTTATAGTCAAACGAAATTGTTACAGGGCATCGCCTAGTCAGTCACTCTACTTGTTGCTTGCTCTTTTACTTGTTACCATTTGCAATTGTTGTTTTAGTTCCAATTATTGTGGTATTTGCTTGTCAAATGGCCTTGTTTATGGTGAAAGCCGTTCGGCCAGTTCCTTTGCAGGTTTCATTTTTGTTTTGTTTTGTTTCTCTCTATTTATTTTGAGCTCGAAAATATTTGGTAATAGAGCGCCTGACACTTTCAGCTGATTTGGCAAATTTAATGCACGAACGGGAGCAGCTCTTTGTTTTCATTGTTGTCTGCAGGCGCCGCCTCCACTTCGCCCTCTGCCTCCTCCTCCTGCTCCTCCTGCTCCGCCGCCTGACAGCCAAGTGAATTAATTAAATATGCTCAAAGTGCACTCGTCGTGCCCAAAGTGGCGCCCCGGAACGGGAAATGCTTTCAAATTTATTGATTTGGCGAACCATCTCGGACCGACATCAATGAAATTTTCATTAAATTGTGTAACTTGTTTTACGCTTCTGCTCGCTCGACTACGGCTTCGCTCTGACTTTTCGCACAGTTGCCAACTTTTGCTTTAACATTCAATTGAGAAACTTTTGCCAAAGAGAGCTATGCTCCCCCCCAACAAAAAATAAAGTAAAAGATGAAGAGAATCAAGTGAAAAACATAAAGGAGAAGAAAAAACAAGAGCCTGCGGAAATGTTGTTAAAAGTAGTCTGCGCGCACGTCATAAAGTTGCATAAGTATGTAGTGTCCATGTTAAAGTATTCAGTTTGCCGGCGCGTGATTGAAATTCGCTAACAGTTGCCCAAAGTGGCTAAGCAGTGCGAGTGTTGAGGGTGCTCGGGGTGTTGAGGGGTGCTCGGGGTGTTGCATGGCATTCAAGATCTGTGGCAATCGTTATGATTGCTGCCTCGATAGGCAGTGCAATGGGCACTTGCGGCTGGACAATGGCACAAAATGTAGCCACGCCCAGTCAAGCTAGTTGCATTTCATATTGTGGGAGCTGCAGCTGCAGCTGACAGCTGCGAATGCAGTCGAAACAATAACAACGCAAACAAATGCACAAAAACTGCGCCAATGGCAAATTTTGCAGGCCATTGCAGCAGTTGGCTTCGCCTGGCTTTGGGCCTGCAAATTATTTATGAAATGAGAAATGTAGACTGGCAGCCAGCCTCGCCCACAGGTCACCTCACTACGACAGCATTGCATTGCAAGTGTCTCAGACTTACTTGAAGTGATAGCTGCCATTCTCGTAGCCAAAGAACGGCACCGTGTAGGTCAGCATCCAAATGTTGCCGCCACCGCAGTCGTAATAGGGCTTCGACCATCTGCCATCCTCGTACTTCACGGCCAGCGTGTCGTCCTCGACGCGCTCCTCGGTCCGGTTCGAATACAGATGAAATGCTGCAAGACATCAAACAGAAGAGACGAAGTTAAATCAATGGTAGCTGGCTGATCAACAATGAATGCATCAATGAGTGAGTGCATAGAATAGCTAAGGCAATGCAATGATGCTAAGAGGCAATGCTTACACTCCAGCTCGACCTTCATTTGCATTCTCCCTTAGCTAACGACGCTACAAGTGCCGTCCTCAGCTCTTGATGTTGCATTAAAAATAGATTTGGCAGCTGGACATTATCTGTATACTAGGAACACCCTAATGCCAAGTCGTATGAATTGCATAAGGAGCTATCAACTGGTTGACATGGCAGAGAGGAAATTTTACTAATGACAGATTGCGTAACATTGTACAGGATTTTACTTGACATAGTTGAAGTGAATTGTGCAAGCAAACGAAACGAGAATATGGGAGTAGAAATACCCAGAAGAGCTGTGTAATTAGCTAGGTACACAGAGCTTTACTGACTATGTTGCTCTGCCTCTTAAAATTTATGAAGAGAATATGATGCATGAGCTGTACGAACTGAGCTAAATAGGAAAGAATTAGAATTTCAGAAACGACTGAGTATAAGGTCTGAAAGGAAGAAGAGTACTCTGTGAGCCAATTAGCAGAAAGTGTCAGGAGTTAAAAGTACCCTAGCCTGAAATTCGGTCTGCAATGATATGAACTAACCAGAGATGAACTCTATAGACTTCAATAGCTTAATCTAGTTCGTAAAATTAAAGAAGAGATTTGTAATTATGACTAGATCTGAATGATGCTGAAATTGTGGAGTATTCCGTAATACACAATGCTCTTAAAATACAAGAAGTGAGGAGTGATATCTTTAATTTTAACGATTGTTTGAAACAGTGCCCAAATTGCGAATATCCATTATAAGCTAGAAGAGGAACACAACTCGAGCACTTTATAGCTCCAATGGGAGTCATATAACAGGCGTGCTATAAAAGAGTTTATCATCAGGCAGAGTATAATCAATCAGAGTCTAAAGAGCAAAAACTTAATTTCATTTAGGCAGAGCTCGCATTAATTGTGTAATGAAAGAGGTGGTGGTAGAGAGAGAGAGAGAGAGAGGGATAGAGACAGGCAACTTCATATATTTAAGTACGGTATTATGTGTTAACTCATATAACAATATTATATAAATATTATTTCTATATAGAGTCAGTCAAAGGGAATTGGCAAAGCAGCAAAAGCTCTGCATTTATAATTGTATTCAGTGTGAGTTGACGGCTGTCGACTGAGTAAAGCTGATGGCATTAATTTTGCAGGCTATTGACAGCGGAGCGATAATAATACATTTCAATTGAGACATTCGCGTGCATATTTGAAGGTGTCACAGCTCATCAATTCCTAATGGCAGCCAAATCGAAGGGCGAGAATCGAACATCTGTCCGAGTGCTATAAAAGCAGGCAATTGGGTTCGGGTCGCACTCAAAAGAGCCGGCACCGTTGGCATCATGGCATCCAGATTCGAGCTAATCAGACCGGCGCCACTCACCCAGCGGGTGCGTTCCCGTGAGGGGCTCATCTACATGTACCGGGGCATGTGGCTGATTGGGTGGATGCCGCCGGAGTCGGGTGTGTGGCGGTATGTCTATCTCACTTGGACAGTTGCGACCTTGCTCTTCGGGGTCATATATCTGCCGCTGGCGTTTCTCACCAGCTATGTGCTGGAGTTCAGTAGCTTTGCGCCCAGCGCGTTCTTCACCTCGTTGCAGGTGGCCATCAACGTGTACGGCTCGTCGTTCAAGTCGATGATCACGTACTATTTTATGTGGCGGCTGAGCAAAACGGATACCCTGCTGGATAGACTGGACGAGCGGCTGCAGAACGACGAGGATCGCCAGAAGATACACAATGTGGTGGCCCGCAGCAATTACGCCTTTCTGATCTACACCTTCATCTACAACGGCTTCGCGATCTCCACCTTCTTCTCCATGGTGCTGAGCGGCAGCCCGCCGTGGGCCATCTACAATCCGTTTATTGACTGGCGCGCCGGCGTGCTCAACCTGTGGGCCGAGTCGATCTTTGAGTACATCGTCATGTCCATTGTGGTGCTGCAGGATCAGTTGGCCGACTCGTACCCACTCATGTACACGCTCATCTTTCGCGCCCATTTGGATGTGCTCAAGTCTCACATACGAAACCTGCGCATGGATCCCACAAAGAGTGAAAACGAGAACTACGACGAGCTAGTCAATTGCATAATGGATCACAAGCTTATACTTAGGTGAGCCAGATCGCGCTCCTTAGCTCTGGTGGGATCAACTCATGAATTCCCCTCTGCTCTTCGACAGGTGCTGCAATCTGGTTCGGCCAATCATATATCGCACAATATTTGCGCAGTTCCTGCTGATTGGCTTGGTGCTCGGCCTCACTCTGCTGAACATATTCTTCTTCTGTAACTTCTATCAGGCCGTTGGCTCCATTCTCTTTGTGCTCACCATACTGCTGCAGACGTTCCCCTTCTGCTACAACTGCAACCTGCTGATTGAGGACAGCGACGACTTGGCCAACGCGGTTTTCCACTCCAACTGGACCGAAGCGGAGCCGCGCTATAAAAGGACCCTAATCACTTTTATTCAACACGTACAGCAGCCCATTGTCTTCGTAGCAGGCGGCATATTCCCCATCTCGATGAACAGCAATATAAGCGTGAGTATGGGAGTGAGAGAGAGAGAGAGAGATGTTGAGAGAGAGAGAGAGGTTAAATCTCTATTTCCTGCAGGTGGCCAAGTTTGCATTCAGCATCATTACCATAGTGAAGCAAATGAATCTGGCCGAGAAGTTTCAGTAGGAGCCGAATCGAGTTTGCCCCACTGTGCAGCAGTTTGGGGCTTATCCACTTTTTATATTAACGTGAATTTTCATCTTTATTTATTGCACCCTTAAACGAGTCTGGCGCGTGCCAAGTGCTCGTCTGCAATTGCCTCTAATACAAGTAGCCCCCTTAGTAAAAAATGTAAACCAGAGTAATAGACGCACATACACACACACACACACATACATTGACTCAGTCCCCTCTGGGTTTCGGCATTGTTTGTGGCTGGCATTTGCATAGAATTTGTATATGTTATAGTTTATCTTATAAGATTTAGCTGATTTAGTTGTGCTCTGCAATTGCGAGGCCCGAAATGGTAATGGAAATGAAAAGCCACAAAACGGATGGAATACAACTCCCCGAGGAAACGGAGGCGGCAGCGGGGAGCAACATTTGCAAATTGTGTTAACAGACGGAAATTACAAACGAGAAATGAGAAACAAGAAATCTACCAATGCCAAGACATAATCAGCCCGCACATAAAAAGAGCAAAAAGCAAAAGAAGCAGCCGCAGGAGCAACTCCCTCGGCACCGTAGCTCTCGCAGGAAGTGCTACGCATATATGTACATAATACTGTTTACATATTGTATGTGATTTTTATTTAAATTTTATGTTAAACACGTGACGGGCAGACAGCAAAGATCATATATGTATATGTATATGATATAATATATATATATATAAATATATACACATATATATATGAATACATGTATTTAGCTGTAGAAAGTATCAACGGGACCAGACGCATCGACGACGACGACGATGACAGCAGCAACAACAACTTTGCTACAAATATTATGACATCTCCTTTTTTTTTTAACATAAAATGACACTCAACTGCAGCTGCACAGCATTTAGATTCGACACATGCAATTTATTAAATTGCTGCAATTAAGTTCGGTTTTTTTTTTTTTTTTTTTTTTTTTTTTTTCGACAGTGTCAACACTCGAGGTTAAATTTACATAGCCAGCATATTTGCTCGGCATGCCCTTTATATTTATTATACATATATAAAAGTTAAAATTTCAAAATAGATTGTTCTTCAAAGCCTTACTTAACTTTCGTACTAAAATAAAAAGAATACTCTTATCAAAAGTCGCTTTATATACATGAATATTTACAATATTTAAAAGTTTAAATAAAATATAAATGTATAGAAATATGCACTGAGATATTTATATGCATATAAATACTTCATAAAACATTATGTTAACAAATCATTTAACTTTATCAATTCCTCTCTTGGTTAATATAATCTCAACTTGATCTGTTAGTACATCTACTATATACAATGGAGGCACATAGACCTGGTGCCTTGATTAAATCTTGAATTAAATTTGCGTTAGATTTGATGGCAGACATTGAGAATATTTTAGTATATTTAATATGAAATATATAGATCCCAGCCTACATGAGCTATATGCTTATCTGATTTCTAATATCCTTCTAGCATTTATATTGAAATTCATTTATATATTTGAGAGATGTGCAACAAATTGGATTTTTGATTTGCTATTTAAGCTGGGCTTGAATTCATAGTAAACACCTTATATTAGCCCCAAATTGTAATAAACCGTTGGTTGACTGCATATAGGCTGTCATTGACATATGTAAAGTTATTTAAAATTTGTTTAGAGCCTTCAGCATTTTCAGTCTAAATGCCACAGCATAATTATGTTGATATCAATGCAAATTAAAATTGCATGCAATTTTCGAGATAAATTAATTTGTTAATGTATTAATTATTGAATGACAAAAAAATAACACAGGCTAACAGGAATAGAAAGGGAAATTTATATTGAGAGAAATAGTCTTCTGTAGTGAGTGAGTGGAAGAGAGAGGAATGGCAGATATATAGAGAGATGTGATATCTAAAGTTACGTCAAATTCTAAAGAGTTTTTATTTATTTAGTTATTTTTTTAAAAGCATCGAGTAAACAACTTGAATGTTTATATTACATATCTATTTATTTATTTTGATTTATTAACATATTTATGTTGTTTAATTTATTTAGTATAAATTTCTTGAAAAGCTGACTTAACAAAAAACAGCACGTCGAAAAAATTTATTAAAGTCCAGTCTGATTATATATTTGTACTAAAATCTTTTTTTGTTGAACAGTGCAGATGGACACAAATTTTTATTTTTTTTTAGCTTCATTATAAACAGCAAAAAGTGTGTAAATCAAGTCGCATTATAATATGTAAACAAGTGCTGCAAAAATAATAATGCTGCCGCAAATCAATTATTAATTTAGCTACCCATACATATGCACACATATATACATACATATATGTAGTTCTAATGAAGTGAAACGCATTGTGCCAATTGAATTGAAATTCGCATTCGAATATTTGGGCTGCACGAGCTGGAATTATTGTGCAATTGGGCAATTGGCCATGGCCATTTGGTGGCTATAAACGTTGATTATTGCACATTAAGTGCATTGAATGGAAATCGAAATTGAAATTGATTTTGATTTTGATTTTTTGCCTATTATAATTAATTGATATGCGTCTTTTATTTATGTTTGATAAAGCCATTAAGTAAACTCTGGCAATAATTACTCAATTTATCGCTGATTGCGGCGCAACAGCGCGAAAATAAAATTAATTATGTAACGTCAGAAATGGAATCACTTCCTTTAATGGGCGCTCATTTCATTTGATTTCATATCTTTTTTATTTTTATTTATTTATTTATTTTTTTCATTTTTGTGGATCCATTGTTGCAGGAAAAAGCGTTCGATAATTGCTTAAAAAATGGCATTGGCATTGGCATCACAGTCGTGCACACCGCAAAAGTATAATCAAATTAATTGCGCCTGAATTGGCCGGCAATTTGTTGCGGCTGCAAAGTATTTATGTATTTTTGTCAGCTGGCGTGAGAAAATCCCTGAAAATTTAATAAATTCAGCTTTGCCTTGCACTAGCGCCAAGCGCCTTGCCAGCGCCTTTCGCTGCCCCAAGACAAAGTTTTGCCCAAGCCAACGTTGAATACGCCGGAGACTCCGTGGCGAAGGACCACGACTGCGGCTACAGCAAGTTCAAATATGTAAATGCATATAAATTGAAAGTCAGCTACGTTATGCAGATATTCCGACAGCAACGAGGCCGACCCTAAGACGCAATTTAGCTGCCTCTGGTGTCGAGTTGCTCTGAAATGCCTGCCACACACACACACACACATATACACTATGCACACACACACAGAGAGAGATATGTGAGTGAACGTAAATCATAGTTCATAGTTGCGGCTATGCCGTGAGGCATCTTTCGCCCAAGTTTCACAGCCCAGCGAGGTCGCTGTTTGCCATAGATATATGAATCCGTTGTCAAAATGCTAGTCAACATTGACACACACACACACATATACACGTATATATGAATACACTGCTGCATAAAAGTTAACACAGGAAACATATGGCTTTCGGTTAAATTTTTGTTATAAATTTGTCATTTTCAGCTAGAGGGATAATATTTTAAACCATTTTATTTCAGTAGTAAACATAAACAATTGAAATAATATTTAAGTTTAAATTCTTAACTGTTTATAAATGTTAATGAATAAAATTTATTATATAATAATGGTTTATTTCAAAATTATCTTGTGTAAGCATTATTTATATTGTTTATCTGTTGTTTATAAGCGACATCAGTTTCGGAGTGTGGCATTTTGATTTCAGTGCATAGGCAACTCGTTGCATAGCTCAAAAGTTTGAGCATGAGTAAACTCCCTTGAATTTGAGGACATACAGAGATCTCTTTAACTTATTTCTCGATATCTGCAAAGATCAAAACCTCAGAGAGCAAGCAATGGCATCGGTTCTTCAACGACTTCGTTTGTAATCGGCTCGCTCTGGTTGTTCCCAAAGTTGAGCTGAGCGGAGTTTATGTATGTATTGGTATATATGCGAAGGCTGCGTTCGCTAAACACATCGATAGCGTAGTGAGTAGTTGCATGTATATGTGAGCGTGAGCATCGTTCGCATTGAGCTTTCGGTTTTCTTATTTGCTCACTTTCTGACTCTCAGTATGCGAACATCAATCGTATTGCTCCCAAACGATGTTCGTAACAAGAGCGTGACACGAATAGTTCAACTGAAGTAAAATAGACACGAGTAAAACCGAAGTCTCTCATGCACAGCGAGAGCAATCGAATATAATTTCATCGGTTGGTGCCACAAGCAGAGCGTTAGGAACTATAATTTGATGAGCACATAGCTATAGCAGCCAGTGTTGCTGATGAGTCAGAAAAGTCGATGCCTGATCGTCGGTGCAGAGACGCCTTTTATTTAAATAGGTTATCCAATAGGAATATTCTGTTTTTCTCTAAACCTGCCTTATCTCTATTGCCATGGTCTATCAGATTGAAGCATAAGCACTCGATGATTTTGTATATTGAGGAAGATGAAATAACATACATATATGGGACTGCTTCAAGCGAAAACCAGAAATAGCTTGGGTTCTCTAATTATTTTAGTTCCTTATGGCCCAACTTTGCTTCTATTAGCTTACCCTATATTAAATTCTGCTTCTTATTCATGTAAACCAAAAACAGCTTATCACATGAGTTCACTAGAAATTCTTAGTACAAAACTTGCTGCTTCAATTTAAATATATTTCTTGAAGCCTCGCGATGCCAGAAATGCTTTTTCCCCATCATCAAGCACGCTAGGGCATCGACATGGACGCGGGAGCATGTGGTCATGGGGGCATTTTGGTCTAATATTTGGACTACAAATAATATTTCAACGAGTGTTTGTTTTTTTCCAATTACCCCCGTGACGGCGGCAAGCAAGCAAACAAACGAGCCGATGAAAGAACGAACAAATGAATTTTTATCTGTGGCAAATAGCCCCGGCGTTAGCCGGCTTTTGTTTGCCTGCCCCAAGCTGGCTGCAATTTGCGGTGGCCACTGCCAAACGTGGCATTAGTATGCAGCGGTATCCAGTGCGGGCGTCATGCAGCCTAAGCGGCTGCGTGTTTGTTTTCAATTCCGTTTGTCTGCCCTTTCACTCGCACACACGCTCGCTCTCACTCACTCTCACTCCCTCTCACTCCCTCTCTATTTAAATGTTTCAGAGAGAGACAACACATGCGATTCGTTGGCAGCTAGAAAACGCTGTCTGCCATGCTAAGTAATAGAGCGTGCGGCTCGCGTGCACAAATTGCGCATACGCGACGTATGACGTATGTATAAATGCGTACTTATAGTATATATATATATATATGTATGTAGCTAATATATATGTATTTGCTATTTGCCTGCAGCCGAACGGGCAAATAATTTGCATACCAACATGAGCAGCCGACATGGCAAACACGACACGACACGTGGCGTATACGTAACCTTTAATTTACAAAATTATGCATATCAGAATGTGGCCAAAGACCATCTGCATTAAAGCCAGAGTCTGAGTGTGTGTTAACTGAAAGAATTGATTGACGAACCGAACTGATTGATTGATTGATTGACTAATTAAATGTAATCCGAGCGAATTACGAACCGTGAACTGCATTTAATGCACTGATTGAGGCATGCCAAACGTTATTCAACTCTTGCTAATGAGTCAGGGCTTAAACGTGGCCTATTTCATTTAGGCCACTCGATTGAGTGCCGCAATAGTTGGCCATAATTTAAGAGCTGCCAACGGGCGACACATGCAATTTTCGTCTGTTTCCTTTGGAGTCCCAGGTGCGTATTCAGAAATCACAGCTAATTAGAAAGGCTGTGCCGACTTCTGGGCTATTCATTTACATTTTAAGTGGCCTGCCTTTACGGACACACAAACACCCAAACATATATTCATATTATATACACACAGCAATTTGAGACAGTGCCGTCATTTTCTTTCTTATTTATTTGCTTAATTGTTGGGCTATGATAGAAATTTGCCCAACTGGCAATGATAAAGCGACAGTAAAATATGCGACTCTAAATGGATAGCAACGGCATCGCAATTAGGCAACAGCAGCAGCAGCAGAAGCTCCCTTTTATGGCCTGGCGGCTCCCTTGGCGACTCGGCTAAGTGTCCCTGATGTCGTCTGGACAGTGACTAATGAAGTCACAGATTAAAGCACGCAGCAAATATAAATATTCAATGCCATACTCGTGTATACTCCGCTGCCATTACCGTTACCATTGCCATTGCCATTGAGGCATAAATAAGCTAGGAGTACCGCCCCAGTCCACAAAGGGTGCATAAATCAGGGGCTGCTACTTACATTTCAGGTACTGCTCGTTGCGTGCTATCACTCGCTCGGCGTTCTTGCGTGCGAGGAAGAACCATTCGGATGTGTTGCCCAGGTAATGGTACTCCATGGCCAGATCCTTGGCCAGCACGGCGCCCAGATTCGGCGGCGGCAGGCGGTAGGCGAACGGACAGAAGAGTCCCGGCTGAGCTGGATGCTCGTTCCAATCGAAGCAATTGCCCGCTGCAAATATATCATCGTCGAACTCCACCATGGACAGCACCGAGGCGTGCAGCAAGTTGACATCTTCCTGCACCGAGTGCGCCGTCGTCTTGAAGATTCTGCACGGAAATGGAGAAATGTCGGAAAATTATACGAGATGAATCAAGCGAGCACGTTACAATTTAGCGAAAATTGCATTAAAAATCCATGACATAATATCTTATATATATATATGTATGTATGTATGTATATATGTGTACAGTGTTCAGTCGGGTCATAGATTAAAGCATTCCAGCAGAGATGCTGTGGGTGGCTGCTACAAGGCTTGTTATTGTTTGCCAGCCCGGGCTGCCTCTCATTTTGTCGTGGCTGTCATTTATATTTTTATAACCGCTTGTTTGCTGCACCACTGCCCCACTGCCCCGCTGCCCCGCTGCCCGGCTGCCACCACTGACCCACTATTGTCCCACTGTCTGCTCTGCCGAATTGCCGTGGCTGTTGTTCCGGCCAGTTCGTGGGCAGGGGCGGGGGCGGGGCCCCAGGCTCTAACACAAGTGCACTTATAGGCGCAGCGCATTATGCTGCTTCAAGCTGTGCTCAAGTGCTCCAAGCGCTGCGACTGAGGCAGCGACTGCGACTGCGACTGCGACTGCGACGACGACTGCGACTGCGGCTGTAGCTATTGTGTGGCATCAGGCTCTCTGGGTGTTGCCAACTAGGTGTGTGACTCTCTCTGTGTATATATGTGTATATGTGTGTGTGTGTGTGTGTGTGTCTGTGTGTGTGTTTGTAAAAGTAAATGAGAATATTGCGTTCAAGATTGTGCCCTAAGTGCCATAAGCCCGGGCCGCCCGTCGCCAATGGACGTCTCCCAGCCTCCCAGCCTCCGTCCCATTCCCCGTCTACGTCAACGTCTACGTCGGGTCGCTTGGCCGGTATTAATTAAAATGTCACTTTAACATAACATTTCCGTTAGGCAACAACAGAAACCACAGGCGACATCCGCGCACCACAATTCCCGCTGTTCGACTTGGACCAAAACTGTCTAATGGCCAAGGCTATTGCCAAAGTCCAGGCCGAAATAAAATTCTCTTAATATGAATATATAATTATTTGCGGCCGCAACAGCGTCCTTCCATTTAGCCTCTTTTGGCCATTTAAGAATTGGGCAAAAACTTGTTGTTTGTTTGTTTTCCAGCAGATTAACAAGCAAACAAACTTATGTTTAACTTAAGGGCTACGTGTTGGTATGCGTCTATGTGTGTGTGGTTGTGTGAGTGTGTGGAAACTTAGGGGATTTTGACAAGAAAGCTTTAAGTCCGAATATAGGTATGATATGTGTATTAAAGCTTATATATATAGTTTTAGTGTATAAGAATTAAATTTATATTATTTTTAAAATGAAAATTAATTATACGGAACTAAATTGAATTTCCTATATTTGTATTAATTTTAATGTTAATAAACAGCTTAAATTTTTAATTAATTTTAAAAATTTATTTAATCAATTTAATGCATTTATAAATATTAATAAACTTCTTAAATTATATATTACTATATTATGTTTATATTACTATTAAAAGAATAAATTATAATAAATATAATGCATTTATTAATACTAATTTATTAAATCATCTTAAAACTCTTATATTTTTTTACATATAACAATAAATTAAAAATTATTTTGTATATCACTATTTAAAAAATTTATTTAAGATAAAATAATATTATATTACACTTCGAATCATTTAATTCATATAATAGTAATCATAATCATATATATATGTATCAATGAATTTTATAAATTATTTAAATAAAACATAAAAATAGCAATTAATTGTTAACTTGATTCAATTTAAGCTCTCCTAAATGTTTGTCACTTTCAATAAAAATATTATTTATTTTCATAGGTCAGCAGAGCAAAGAGCATCTAAGCCATTTGTTTTCATATGCTATTCCTAACAGTTTTGGCTACATTTTCCGCTCAACTTTGTCGCTTCGTTTTCCAATAGAGTGGACCAAAATTGGCGCTGTGCGTGCGGCTTTGGCTAATTTGTGTGTGTGATTTTGACACGCTCGCTAACTGGGGGTGTGGCTCATTAATTAGTTGATCTGTTGCGAGGTTCATTTGTAAATGTCAGCCACATTTTGTCATTGCGAATGGCCCAGCGTCAGAGTTGAAAAGTCGCTCGCAGGCTCAACAAAAAACTTGAGGCTGGCTAATGATGATGATGATGATGATGATGATGATGGGGATGATAATGAGGGTGGCAATGCTGACTGTGCAACAAAGCTTGAACAGCTTTTTGGCATCTCAGTATACGCTCTCACACATAATTTACGGCCACACTTGCCTGCTTCGAGCACAGCCACGGAGTTAAGTATATAATGGATGTGTAGCTCAGGCTGGGGCTGCGGCAAGGGATGCGACATATGAGTGCCCGTTAGCTGCAATGTTTAATTAGCTGTCCACAAATAACTGAGCAGCAGCACGATAAGCTATTCCACTCACTCACTCTCACTCTCGCTCTCTCTCTCTCCCTCTCTCTCTCTCTCTCTCTCTCTTTAAGTTTTTATTACGTGTCTCCGATGCTCTGGCAGACTGCTTGAACTCTTCAGCAAGTGTTGCAAGTCGTAAGCAACTGCAGCAGAGCCTGTTTTTTGCGAAAAGTGTGTTAAAGAGACTCGACTGTTGAAAGGGCAAAACAAGCACTAAGCTGCAGGTGCGTCAAGCAGACAGACAGACAGACAGGCAGGTGGGCAGGTGGGCAGGCAAAGTGCCAAAGCTGTCGCTGTTGTGCCTTGCACTCTTGAGAAGGTAACGCAGCAAGTGCAAGCAGCACACACACTCTCTCTCTCTCACTCTCTCTGTGTTTGTGGGTGTTAAGATATGTGCCACTGGGACTTGCAGAATTTGTAATGCACTGTTTGCTGTTGCTGCGTTTGAAAGCAGCTGACATTTAATTAAAAATCATTGACCAGCAGCAGCAGCAGCAGGAGCAGCAGGAGCACTAGAAGTAGCAGACAAAGCAATACAGATAATAGGGCTGCTTATCAGCTATCCGCTTGTCAGCACATCACAGCACTGAGGACACATAGTCCGCGGGCCGACAGATTCCACTTGTGTATTCATATTATGAGTCTCTATGACAGTCAAAATGGCGCCTAAGCCGCCATGAGCCGCGAGCCATGTTGCTTATTTGTTTTGCATATGGTGTCCGGGCCAGGGCTCTTCTCGACACTCAGTTGAAATACATATTACAAAACTTGTGAAAGCTGGGATAAGTAGGGGCGGAGAGCGACAACCCACAGCGAACAACGAACAGCGAACAGCGAACAGCGAACAGAGAACAGCGAACAACGAGCTGAGAACAACAAAGTGAACAGTGGCTGGCATTTAAGCCGCTTTTTATTTGACTTGACTTGAGAAGGCCGACAAGCAGCTGACACAGGAGCTGACGTTACCCGGCCTGGGCCCACATAACGTATATAATTTACAAATGCCAATTTGCTTTAAAGCTGATGCCAAGGCCGGGCTTTCGCACACACTCCCCCTCTCTCACCCTCTCTCTCCCTCTCAATATTGATTCCTTTCTGCTGGAATCAGCAGAAAATCAGGACAAAAATCAAGCTGGAATCTGTTGTATTCACGCTGGATGCTTCAAATTTCATTCAATTATTTCGATTACTTCATACTTATTGGTGAAGAACCAATTAGTTATTAGCGTGAAGCCAGCTAAAAGCGAAATTGGCAAATTAAATTCACATTGCGGCACCTGGAAGGGACCTTTCCAGCCTCGGACCAGCAGAAACACACAAAAAGCAGCTGAGCCAGCCTGAGGCCATTTTCGGCATGCAAATACAAACGCAGACGGGGCAAACATGCGCTCGCCACGCTCCATGCTCCAACTTCGGCAAGGACATGCTTTAACGTGTCCTTGTGCAATACACAAGCGTATGCGTGTGAGTGTGTGTGTGTGTGTGCGAGTCAGGCACGCTTCATGTCGACTTTTTAATTGAAAGCGAAATGTTTTAGTTTAATTATTCAAAGCTCGCCGTTGCGCATGTTTGACCTGCAACGTCTGCTCGGCTGGCTTGCAGGGATCAGAGCAAGCAGTTAATATTGAAAGTGCCTAGCCCTGGCCCTGGCTCTGGCTCTGGCTCTGGCTCTGGCTCTGGCCCTGGCTGTGGCCTACCTGTCAATGGCTGGCAGTCGACCACCTGGCATGCCTTTGTTCTAGGCTTTTGCCTTTTGTTGGCCAGCTTCCTGGCAAATGTTGATTTTGGCCCATTGCAAGCACCGTCCATGGCCCTCATCAATATTAATTAGCCCATAATGATCAAATGGGCAATGCGAGCTATGACTCCATGAAGTGCATCTGATTAGATTGCGATTGACTGCCAATTTTTACCCAGTATTGTTGGATATTAAGAATTTATCAACTGCTAAGCAAACTTTGAATATTCCATGTAAAATATGATGAAAATGAAGAAATAAATTAAATTTCCTGATGAAATCATACTATATACATTTTATAGTATATGCTATCCCATATATTCTTCAAGCTCAATTTTTTATTTTTCCAAAAGTAATTTAGAATATATTTATAAAAAAAATATATACATTTATATTTAAATAATTTTTTTTTTTAATTTGATTGTTAAAAATGTTTGAAAATAAATATAAAATTAATATAAATCTGACTTTTTACTATAATAAAATGTATTAAAATTAATAAATATATTAATTTAAATTAAAATGTATATATTTATTTATTAATTTTAAATTTTATTTATTTATTTATTATTATTATTTTTTTTTTTTGTCATGCCATTTTTCTATTCAAACAAGAATTTTTAATAAATTTTTATACATTTTATACTGCTTAAAAGGCTCCATGTTCCCATGACATACCCAATTGTGTCTAATTTATTCTGAGAAAAGCTTTTAGCATTGGCTGGCTCAGCTTTCCATTGTCACTCACATATGCAGATTTAGGTATCGATATCACTAAAAAGTTATCCTTAAAAAACAGCTAATTACCGAAGCACTTTGGGCCTTTACACATTACCCAAATTACCCTTAGCACTGAGTTTCTATTCGTGCCTCGTAGATGTTGAAGCCCTTTCCTTTACGCATTTGCTTTCACGAGTTACCCTCATACATATTTGTATAATATATATTTCTATAATTAGCACAGGAAATTGAAGCTTAATTAATTAAAAATTGCGGGCCAACTCCAAAGGGTTTTTGCTTGACTCCACGCTGGTTGCTGCGCGGCTTGCGGCAGCGGGCCAAGTAAATGGCTAAATGAATCCGAAGCAGAGGCAGTTGCTGTTGACATGTTGATGCAGGCCGCAAGCACAAGCTCCACACACACTCACGCACACGCACGCACTCGAACACACACCCTTAGACAACGCCTCTTTAATATTTCTTTTTGAAAAATGTTTTTTTGATTTAGTCCGTTAATTGCTTTCAAGTTGCCAACTTCAGTGCTCGCGCCCGATGATTATTATTGCTGCGGCGCAAGAACAAAAAAGGCGAAAAACAACGAGAACTTGGCAAGCATTTTGGCCAAAAAAGTTTCTTTTGATTTTCTTTGCACCACAGCCGAGCGCCCAGCCCCAGCGCCCAGGCGCGGCGTGGCGTGGTCATAACGAGCCCACTGGGTGCGGTGCGTGGATGTGGGCCAAGCCGTAGCTGCTCTGTGTGAGAAACTTTTTCGACTCGGTCTGCTGGCTGCTTGACTGCGGATTAACTGCAAAAAGGCAGCCGCGTTTTTATTGCGTAAAAATAGACTTGCCGACGCGGCGGCTGTGGTGTGACTTAAATATTACGCATACGCCAATTGGGCCAGGGCTGGAGAGCAGCAGTACTACAGCTTGACGTACAAGTTTGTTAAGCCGTTCGGCTACACATGTTGCTGCAAGTGTGATGCAACTATAGCCATAATGACAGCGGAGCACAGCATAAGGAATGCAGCCGACAACAAATGTTGATGCTGACTGGCGGCAACAAAAGGCAATACACTTACACTTGCATTTGCATCAGCAGCACCATCAGCAGCAGCATCCGCATCCGAATCCGCATCTGTATCAGCATCAACATCAGCATCAGAAAAGTCAGAGTCAGAGTCGCATGCAAAAAAAGGAAAGAGCAGCGGCAAACACAGTTCGCTGGATAAGTGAGGCTAGCCTTAGGCTCGGTGGTGGCGCAGTGTTGCCGCAAGAACCGCAGGCACCGCACCACTGCACCACCGCGCGCTGCTGTCAGTTGCAGTTGTACAATTGCGGCAGAGAGCAGTTGAAATTCACATTAGGTATATACTGCGCGAAATGAAAACAATTTCCATTTCGTAACCGAGGGCAGCAGAGCGTGCGAATGCGTTTACATGAGATGGTGTGGTGGGTGCGTTATTAGCACCACCCGTGGCGCATAGCAAATCAAGCGGCACTAAAGGCCAAAGCAAAGCCGGATGTTGGCCATGTGTTTCATGATGCATGTATCTCTATCCCTATCTCTGTCTGTATCTCTGTCTGTATCTGTATCTGTATCTGTATCTGTATCTGTATCTGTATCTGTATCTGTATCTGTATCTGTATCTGTATCTGTATCTGTATCTGTATCTGTATCTGTATCTGTATCTGTATCTGTATCTGTATCTGTATCTGTATCTGTATCTGTATCTGTATCTGTATCTGTATCTGTATCTGTATCTGTATCTGTATCTGTATCTGTATCTGTATCTGTATCTGTATCTGTATCTGTATCTGTATCTGTATCTGTATCTGTATCTGTATCTGTATCTGTATCTGTATCTGTATCTGTATCTGTATCTGTATCTGTATCTGTATCTGTATCTGTATCTGTATCTGTATCTGTATCTGTATCTGTATCTGTATCTGTATCTGTATCTGTATCTGTATCTGTATCTGTATCTGTATCTGTATCTGTATCTGTATCTGTATCTGTATCTGTATCTGTATCTGTATCTGTATCTGTATCTGTATCTGTATCTGTATCTGTATCTGTATCTGTATCTGTATCTGTATCTGTATCTGTATCTGTATCTGTATCTGTATCTGTATCTGTATCTGTATCTGTATCTGTATCTGTATCTGTATCTGTATCTGTATCTGTATCTGTATCTGTATCTGTATCTGTATCTGTATCTGTATCTGTATCTGTATCTGTATCTGTATCTGTATCTGTATCTGTATCTGTATCTGTATCTGTATCTGTATCTGTATCTGTATCTGTATCTGTATCTGTATCTGTATCTGTATCTGTATCTGTATCTGTATCTGTATCTGTATCTGTATCTGTATCTGTATCTGTATCTGTATCTGTATCTGTATCTGTATCTGTATCTGTATCTGTATCTGTATCTGTATCTGTATCTGTATCTGTATCTGTATCTGTATCTGTATCTGTATCTGTATCTGTATCTGTATCTGTATCTGTATCTGTATCTGTATCTGTATCTGTATCTGTATCTGTATCTGTATCTGTATCTGTATCTGTATCTGTCTGTATCTGTATCTGTATCTGTATCTGTATCTGTATCTGTATCTGTATCTGTATCTGTATCTGTATCTGTATCTGTATCTGTATCTGTATCTGTATCTGTATCTGTATCTGTATCTGTATCTGTATCTGTATCTGTATCTGTATCTGTATCTGTATCTGTATCTGTATCTGTATCTGTATCTGTATCTGTATCTGTATCTGTATCTGTATCTGTATCTGTATCTGTATCTGTATCTGTATCTGTATCTGTATCTGTATCTGTATCTGTATCTGTATCTGTATCTGTATCTGTATCTGTATCTGTATCTGTATCTGTATCTGTATCTGTATCTGTATCTGTATCTGTATCTGTATCTGTATCTGTATCTGTATCTGTATCTGTATCTGTATCTGTATCTGTATCTGTATCTGTATCTGTATCTGTATCTGTATCTGTATCTGTATCTGTATCTGTATCTGTATCTGTATCTGTATCTGTATCTGTATCTGTATCTGTATCTGTATCTGTATCTGTATCTGTATCTGTATCTGTATCTGTATCTGTATCTGTATCTGTATCTGTATCTGTATCTGTATCTGTATCTGTATCTGTATCTGTATCTGTATCTGTATCTGTATCTGTATCTGTATCTGTATCTGTATCTGTATCTGTATCTGTATCTGTATCTGTATCTGTATCTGTATCTGTATCTGTATCTGTATCTGTATCTGTATCTGTATCTGTATCTGTATCTGTATCTGTATCTGTATCTGTATCTGTATCTGTATCTTCATCTGTATCTGTATCTGTATCTTCATCTGTATCTGTATCTTTGTTTCTATCTGTATCTCTGCTGTATTTGTATCTGTGTCTATTTCTGCGTCTGTAGCTTATTCTCTGGCTGCATACACTTACATATTTATTTGTGTGCTCTGGCAAACTTTGAAGGATGTTGACAATGGCACGCAAGGGGCTCGGCACCAGGCCAGGCCGCGCTCTGTGTGTGGCGGCGACCTTGTTGTTGTCATGTCAGCGCCGACAACGCCATCTCAGTTGCGTTTTATTGCCGCGGGCGGGCAATTGGTCGCTGCAATTGCTATTTCCATCCACCCTCCACCCTCCGCTCTCCGCCATTCGTCTTTCGCCATTTGCCATTTGCCATTCCTTCTGCAGCCTTTGCCGTTGCACATCGCTTATGCAGATTTCGATTTGTGTTGAAAACAAATACGCGAGCTCAAACAGCGCTTGGCAACACAATTGCCACCCAGCCAGGCCGACCCAGGCTCTGCTCAGCCTTAAACCAAATGTTGCACGACAAATTGAATACGACCGAAGCAGCGGCCGATTTATTTGCATGCGTCACTTTATCGGAAAAGTTCAAGATAAACAAAAAATCGCAGCGAATTGCTGACTGAAGACGCGACTTTGCAGCAGAGCAGCAGTGGCAAAAGGCAGCAGGGGCAGCAGCAGGAGGCAGCAGCAGGAGGCAGCAGCAGAGAGCAGGCAGCAAAGAGAAACAAAAACATTTCCATTGCCAAACAACAAGAAACCGGAAACTCAATTTCAGCTCAAGTTCTATGCAGGATGTCGACGGATGCAGAGGGCAGCGCCACTCGAGCTAAAACTCAAGCGACGACAACACATTTAAGTACTTAAAAGTTTGCCAACTCTTTTTGCTCATTTTACAAGGTGTGTGCGTGTAAGCGTGTGTGTGTGTGTGTGTGTGTGTGTGTGTGGTGTGTGTGCTTAGCCTGGCTGGCTGGCAACACTTTTGTGGCAACTAAAAGAAAAAGTGGCCAAGGCAAGAAAACAATTGAAGCTCGTAATTTTTACTTGAATTGATATTGTTTTTCCTGCCGCTTTTCTTCTGCTGTTGCCGTTGCTGCTTTTTGGGTTCTTATTGTTGTTGCTGTCGCTGTGTGTTCCTTAACTGTTCTTTGTTTTTGTTTGCGTAACAAATAAACGGAAATGCTTAGACACAAACTCCGAACACCAACGCCAATGGCAACAACAATAGCAACAACAACAGCAACAACAACAAATTGTATCACTAAACAATAACTTCAATTAGTTTGTCTGTACGTGTGCGCACCTAAAAGGTCCTACAACTCCGAGCACCACTTAGACCCACCCACAGCCACAGCCACACCCACTCTTCCAGCTAAGCCCACTTGGTGTTGTCTGCAGCGGATGTTGTTTTTATTTTGCTCCTTTCTTTTGAGGTATTGTCGGGGTCTTTTCTTCGGATTTCCCTAGCTGCCGCGTCGCGTGGGCGACAGGAAGTCGTTGATTATGTTTACATAGAAAACAAATTGCGTTGGCGACCTATCGAGAACTGATTAAAATAATTGATGAATATCTGCCAGATTATGAGTGCTTCGGCTCAGCTTAAATGGGAGTTCAGCTTAATCAGCGACAGCTTAGCACTCAAGCAGCAACAGTTCCCGGGGGCAACACTCAATGCCCACATTAAATGAAAGCAAACGTCTAGCATATGACACTAAGTGCAATAATGTTGATCCTGCCCTGGATACAATACAATTTATTGGCATTTCACATTCCCAGCATTTTATTGCTGTTGCCGGCCTCGCTTAGCCCTGTGGCTCGCGATCCACTCAATTTGTCATGCTGTTTGTGCTTTTAATTGTTTACGTGTCTATGGACGGACTGAGGGCAAGTGTGACGGATTTGTTAGCTATTAAGTCGACTGGCCTGAGGCATTTGTTAGCTTTACTGCTGCGTGTCTGACTGCTCCGTCTGCTCTGTTTGGTTTTTCGATTTCCCCTTAAAGTCTGTCAAGTCGGGTGTCGACTGTCGAGCTAGATATAAACTCATTTCGAGTCGACCTTGCGTCTAGCCAAGCTGAAAAGGAAGTCATAAATCCTTGGGCTGCCTTCAGTTGGCCAATCTTTGTTTTCGCTACCTGTTCTAGCCGTAGAGCATTTGCCATTCGTTGCTTACCATCTAATTGTTTTTATTTTCTTTTTTTCTAGCACATTTTGTCGTCTGGTTCCTAATAAATTACTTTTACTGTAGGTGAACAAATGTCTGTGATTTAAGCGCTCTCTAATCAATGCTGCGGGACGCACAAACGCGTCGCATCGATGCACGACGCACAAAGTTGGACGAAAAAGTTCTTATCTGCGATAGGAAATTATGTGGGAGCCAAGGGAGAGCCAAAAAAAAAAAAAAGCAAAAGCAGAGAACAAGAGAACTGTGAATACATGAGACGCCGCTCGCTGACATTTTCTTTGCGTTTGGTCAGTGTCTGAAATCGAAGAGGGAAAAAATTGAAACGCTTTTTCACTGAAAGCAACATATATTCAATGTCTAATGTCCTGCAAGGAGCCCAGTCACATGCAGGTGGCTACAACAACAGTCGTTCATGGGAGCCCACATATGCGCCATGAAGAAAACTTTGGCATTTATTGCGCCCGACTGACCAAGGAGAGTGGAACAAATGTCGCTCAGGCTGCTGGCTGGAGAGAACTGTTCGATGTTCAATGTTCGATGCTGCACGGCAGAGTTTCATGTCCTTAAGCGTACAATTCTTCGTTGAAATCGGCAAGAACTAGGCGTGCTCACAGCGACAGCTGCGAGTTTCAACGAACAAAAAGAATACAACAAAAATATCGGCATTGTTGCGGTTGTCAAAGTAAATCAAAGCCCTCGACTGCTTTTTCATTCTCTTTTTCTCATTTTCTTGGTTGGCCAAGTTCTTGGCGATAGTTGTTGGCGCAGTTTCGCATCCACTAAGTAATTGAACTTTTATCAAAACTGCCGACAACTTCGGGCAACTTGGCAACCGACAAAAGTGTAAGTTAATTGAGCCCATATCATATCATATCTAATGTATGTAACAAATTATATAATGAGCTCATGTCTGGGCGCGTTGATCCAGCGTTGTGCTAGCCAAACTATTTTCTTCTTTTCTCACTTGCGCTGTAGTTGAGCTATTTGCATAATTTGAGCATTGATGAAAACATTTTGTATAAATGCAAAGCATCGAATGGATTCATGCGTGGAATATATTAAATATGCTAAGTGAAGTCATGAGTGGAATAAATAGATAATACAGAGAATAGTTTGGGCATTACAAGATTATTTGAATGTAAATTCCAATTTACGGATCAGAATTTTATTTGACTGCAACCTATGATATGGTTGGATAATATTTGACGAGCTGAGTTGATGTGGCCCTGTCCGTCCGTCCGTATGAGCAAGCCGATCTCAGAAGATATAAGAGCCAGAGAGCTGAAATTTGGCATGCATAGTCGTGTATACCATACGCAGTACAAACTTATCTTATTTTTTCGATAACTCATCCGATAACTTTTTTATCGAGAATAATCGAAAAGTAGATTTTGTTTTTTTCAGCCTATCGAGTAGAATATCAGCTTAGAAGGTGCAGGGTATCTCCTAGTCGAACAGTCTCGACTGGAGTCTTCTTACTTGTTTTCGATTGACCAATGATATTTATATATATGGGGTCTGCGATGATTCTTTCTCCCTGTTTCATACTTTTCACAAAACCATTATACCCAGATTTCCCATTTTAAATGAGCAGCCTTGTAGGGCTACCAGATGGGTCCGTCGAATATGAACAGCCCTGTATACATAAATCATCAAGCCCATTATTTTCATATCTAATTAATTATTCCACTAAGTAAAGTCAGCCCAATATACGAAATTTTGGCTATAAGATTTGATTAATGTGTTTGCTTTAATAACAAAACGATAAACAATTTCTAAAAATTTAATAAAAGTATTTAGTTATTTGCCAAACCTTAATTATCACTCGGAAAGTTGTGCGCTAACTTTATTCAACTATTATTGACCGAACTATTTGGCACAAGTGCTCACTAAATGCTGTGGAAGATATTGAGGTATGGACATATGCAAGTGTCTGGCTGCTGTCCCCAATTTATTCCTGTCACGAGGTCAACTCTGCCAGGAGCCGTTGGCCAGCGAGCAGAGGTGGGCGCTGTTCCGGCCATATGCGTGGCCAGTCCGGCGAGTTCAGTTGGCTTCACAGCGCGGCGTCTGTTGCCGCTGGCCAAGTTTCGATTGGAAAAGTTTGTCATGTGAATAATCGTGAGTGGGAAGGGGCGTGGAGGGGGAGGCGTGGCAGAGGTGTGTGAAGTGCGGGTGGTTGGGTGACTCACCTGGTCAGCATGTTGGCCCGATTGACGGCCACCTCGGCCTCCACACGAAATCGATCCTGTGCATAGCGGTCGACCACGCCCTCGCCGAGATTGAGCGATGTGCCCGCCACGCAATTGGAGCCCATCAGATGCTGCTGTTCGATATACTGCAGAAACTTGGATACCAGGTCAATTTTGCTATCGCGCGCATTTATCACATCGGCCGTTATCTGATTGGAGTCCACGCCATCGCCTTCCACATCGCCGATAACCAGTGGCTTTGTCTTGTCGTCAATGAGCACCTCCGGCGGATAGCCGTCGTCCATGGTAACCTCTGAAGTGTCTAGCACGGACATGCTGTCCGTCTCCGTCTCCGTCTCCACCTCCGACTCGGGCCCAGACTCGGACCCGGACTCGGACTCGAAATTAAAGTTGATTTGCTTGACAACCAGACCCTCTCTATCCTGCGGACTGGTGATGGCCTGGGACCTCACCTCGCTCTCCGCTTCCGGCCACTCGGCAGCGCTGTAGACGCTGCTGTTGCCCGTCTCGTGGGCCGCAGCTGTCGCCTCCTCTGGCGCCGCATCGTCATCATCAGCATCGTAGCCATCTCCACTTTCGTCATTGTCAGTGCTGCGCGACTCGGCGACCTCAAGTTGGTAATCCATCGCTCCACTGCTCAGGGGCGCATTAACATTGAGAGCGAATGGCCGGCTGTTGCTCTGGTTGACTGGCAGGAGTCGGGTGCGGCCCAAGACTCGGGTCTGCTGCAGCTGCCAGCTTTTCGCTCCATTTGCGGCTGGCTGACGAGGCGCAAATGTTGCCATTTCCGTGGTTGACAGCTCATCGTTCTCGCCGCTGTCCTCATAATTGGCATCATCACTGTTGGCACGCACAAATTGCCGGCCAGCTGCTGCCGCTGCCGCTGCGGCCCCAGCACCTTGACTCCTTACAATATCCGTGGTCGGCTGCGTTCTCGTCGGCTCGACGGCCACAGCATTCGGGTAAGCTGCCTCTAATGAGTTTTCCAAATCAATCTCGTCTGCCAATTGCATAATCTCACTAAGCGCCGCCGTATCGTCGTCCCCATCATCGACATCTGTGGGCCGCCCCTGGAGGTGCTCGGCCTCGGCCAGGCTGCGATGATTCTTGACCGTGCGCACCAGGCCCAGGCTCTTGTCCACGCTCTTCCGTATGCTCTCGTTGATTTTCTTTTTGTGCAATTTGCGAATTTTATGCGTGACTGGCGCCCCGCCGCCCTCCGGCTGCTGTGTGGGCGGCATTGGCGTTGCAGGCGCTGTTGGCTTGGCCACATGCAGTGCTGCAACATCGCTGACCAGAGTCAATCGGGTGCTGTTCATGTTGCTGCTGCTGCTGCTGCTGCTGCTGCTGGGGTGCAGCATGTGCGCCCGGGAACGGCCGTGGCGTATGTTGAAGCTCTCGCCCGTGCTGGATGCCAGCGTGGACATGTTTTCCGCTTTCGCTTTGATGCGCCCGCGTGCCGGCTGTGGTGCATCAAGTCCAGGGCTGGACGCCAGCTCGGCCCCTGCATGCCACATCAGCCCCAGCAGCAGCGCCACCCACAGAAGCGGAAGAGATGCTTGGGACTGCATTGTCAGCGACTGCAGGCGGACGTTTTACGGCTCAGCGATTTTTGGCGTTGCAATTTGTGGGATGGGGCTGATGAGGAGGGTTGATCGATAGCTTTGTTAGATCGTTTCAATTTCACTTTCGGCTTTAGCTCGTCACCTTTGTTGTTGGCTCTTTAGATACGAAGGGCTACAGCCAATGCGTTGACCTGGCAGCCCCCACAGCTAGGCTGCGACCAGCGCTGGGCCTCGGGCACCGGCGACGCGGCTATGGAGCTCATTTCATTCGTCCTGCACCGTCTGCTGCTGCAATATCAATTCGAATTGACTGAAAGACTGCAAAGAGAGAGAAAAAGTGGAAAATCTTGATTAGACTTCGAATCGTTCGATGTGAGTAAGCAAAATATTTGCTTTGATTTATGCGAATTTTGCTCTTTGGCTATTTACTTGCTCGTCGTGAAAGGAGATTGGCTCAAGGACATTTCAAAATGTTTATATATACAGTGCTGGCTTTTACTTCCTCTCTAGCGCTGTCTCTCTCTTCTCCTTCTCTCCCTTCTTCGCTCGCTGTCTTTGTGTGTGCAAATAAATGGCAGAGCAAGCGTAAAGAAAACGCATTTTTATGTGCCAAAGGCCAGTCTCATGACAAGCACTTCAGAGCCAGAGACGCTGGCATTAACTAAGCCAAAGGCACAACACGCAAATGGCCAACAAAAGCGGAGGCCATTTGGCTGCTCCTGTTAAAGCGGCAATTAAAAATTTCCACACGCCAACATCGCAACAACAACGGCATCTAAGCTGAAGATAAATAGGAAATTGTTTTTGTTTTAGCCTTAACACGCACACACACACACAGGCGTATTCACACCCATTTCAAGTGCTTGCAGCGAAACATTGCGCATACGCCGCGTGTGGTTGTGCTGCATTGTGCAGGCACTTACAAATTATACACAATTTCTAAGCTGGCAAAATCATGATTCTGCGCTTGGGATTTGAGCAGCGCCAGGCACAAAAGCCACGGCCACGAATACGCATTGCTTGCGGCTTGTTGTCGTGAGAGCAACAACAACAACAACAACAAAAGCAACAGCAGCAACAGCAGCCAAGTGAACATAAATATACAACAAACAGAAACGGGAAGCGACACAGGCTACATAAATATTATGACGCAAACAAATTATATGCCATTTAAATGTAATACTAATAAGAAAATCCACTTCGTGGCTGCTTCCCACTGTGGACTGCCAGATTTTCACGCTTTAGTGGGATGAACAGGGCATAAAAATTCTTGCTGCTTGTATGTGTGGGAGTGACTCTGTGTGTGGGAGTGACTGTATATGTGTGTGTGTGTGTGTGTAGCGGCAGTTTCTAATTTCGGGTTTTATGAACCATAAAAATTGCGCCGAGGCGACACAAACAACAGAATCTGAAATACGTTTGGGATATACCAAGCAATACATGCATGCATATATATACACATATGTGTGCGAGTGTGTGTGAAAATGGCAAAGAATATTCGATCAAGCTGGAGAAATTGACACCCAATCTTAGCGCTCGTCTGAACAATGCTTTGTGTTGCCTATCCCAAATGAGTTTCTTGAACCGCAAGTGAAAGTTGCGCCTAATGCAAATGCTCGCTGATTAAATTTGGCCATTTTCTGTGAATTCCGTGTGATTTGTTTCGGGCGATTCATGAATATTTAAGCTTCAAAGCAACACAATCAAATCAAAGCATCTATTGGAATTTTGACGAATTTATATTCATAGTACTTTCATGTGGCTGTAAAACATAACAAAAAACAAGTAAGAAGGCTCTAGTCGAGACTGCTCGACTAGGAGATACCCTGAACCCTCTAAGCTGATATTCTAATCATTCTGCATTTTTATGCACACATACATACACATGCTTCCACACGCACGCATAAGCCTGCGCTCTGCTAACTGCGCAGTAAGCAGCGACTGCGCTTGGGCTGCGCTGCAGTGTGGGCAATATTATGAGAATTTATTTGTTGAATAATTTCTTTTGTAGACATAAGATCTTAATGAAACTTTCAGAGTGTAATCATATGATGAATATGTGTGTACATTCCAAAGCACAAGTCTCTAGTACTTGCGTTTTTTACATATTGGGGGGAAAGGGGGCGTGGTATCCAAAATCTGTAAATTACAAAATTTTTGTATCGATTAACTTTATATACAACGCAAATTTGAAGACTCTAGGTCTAAAAATGTTCAAATTAGGCTGAAAAAACAATGCCGATTTTTCGATTATTCTCGATAAAAAAGTTATCGGACGAATTATGGAAAAAATAAAGCAAACTCGTACTGCGTATGGTATACACGAGTATGCATGCCAACTTTCAGCTCTCTAGCTCTTATAACTTCTGAGATCGACGCACTCATACGGACGGACGGACGGACGGACGGACGGACGGACGAACGGACGGACGGACGGACAGACGGACGGACGGACAGACGGACAGGGCTATATCAACTCAGCTCGTCGCGCTGATCAAGAATATATATACTTTATGGGGTCTGCCACGCCTCCTTCTGCCCGTTACATACTTTTTCACAAAACCATTATACCCTGATTTCCCATTTTCAATGGGTTCAGGGTATAAAAAACAAAAAAACAAAAAAAGAGAACAGCTAAAACTTTAGCTACAGCTAGCTGTTTTTCAGCTGCTCCAAGCACTCGTTTTTTTTTCGCCGAAAATTGAAGCCTTTAGCATTTTATGAAAACGATATGGCAAAACCAAATATCAATTGGCAGCGCAGCTGATATGTTTGTGTGTGTAAAAACCCCGAACATATCCGGTTCTTGCCACGCGCCGCAACTTTTGTGCCACATTTCCGGCGCCGTTGACATGAAGCGCCTGACAGCGCTAATGCATTACGGGAAACGACAAAATTGCGACAAAGGGCAACCAACACGTGCCCTCCCCCTGCCCCTGCCCCTGCCCGACCCGTTCCAAAGGCAACTAAAACAAACATTTTAGAACCCGAGGGCCCGGGGGGTTCAGCTGGTGCACTTAACCTTTCCACTGCTGCCACAGCAGGTGGACATTTTTGGAACAAGCAGCAGGAATTGAGTTGGTCGACCGACAGCTACACTTGCCAGACATACGTAGGGAGAGAGGGTGGGAGAGGGAAAGAGCGACTGCAATCTGTAAACTAGTTGAACTCTTATCAAAGTTCAGGCAATTACCCACCTTGTAGATAGCTGCTGATGCATATGCCGTGTTTAGGCTGATTAATGTTCAGCGGGGCATATGCCGAGGCGACAAGCTCTTTGAGCCCTGAAAACTTTAAACAAATTGAATCATACAAGTCTTGTCATGCGACGTTGCCTCGGATTTGACTACGAAAACTTTCGACAACAAACTACGTAGCAACGCATTTCATGTCTGTGGCAGCTGCTGATGCTGTTGCTGTTGTTGTTTAGCCAGCTGTCTTTAAGTACTATATACACACATATATACATGTATATATATATAAATGTACTTTGCTTATTCTGTGCTAGCCAAGTTTTCACTCAGCCCTGTTGCTGTTGAAAATTTATGCAAACACATTAACAAACTCAACGCATTCGCGTGGTAGGCGTCTACAGCCTACAGCCTACAGCCTACATCCTATTTACTGCCTACAGCCTACTGTCTACTGCCTGCCGTCCATTTGGCTTTCGCCTTTTTCTGTCTTTCGTCTGGTGACAAAGTTGCTCCGTTAAATGAAATTCACGCAATTTTTGTGCTCTGCTTTGGCACTGCCAGCAAAATGAAATGTCTCTCAGCCAGTCGCACTGTTTCTGTCATGCTCCACTCGACTTATGCAGTCGTCGTCCTCGACCTGCTGCCTCCTGCCCGCCTCCTGCCCGCCCCCCGCGCCAACTCATCATCTGCTGAAGTAGCACCTTTGTTAGGTAACTCACATAATGTAATGGCAATGGCGGCAAACAAAAAATGACATTTGACTTTTAAATTGGATAATTTTTTTCGCTTTCCTCTGCTGATGGCTGGCTGCCAATCAGCAGTAAGAGATACAGCTGCAGCATGGCAACGACGGCCACTGGACGGACATCGAGGTGCGACGACATTCAGGCAAATTATCAAATGCAAAGTAAATGTTAAAGTATTACATATTTGACATTAGTGTTGGATTAGTTAATTAGTTTATGAACTGAAGACAATAGCAACACATTCTCCTGCTCTGCTACCTGCTGGAGAATGTGCCACATGACACTAACTTTTACTCTATGGCTGCTGCCTCAAGGGCTGCTCACAATTTGCATATAAATGTTGCACAAACACATGCTCATCTGCATGAGTATGTACATACACACACACGTGTATGTGGGTGTGCTTTATAGCCACTAATGATTGTAACAAAAATCGCATAAAACGCACGCAAATTGCAGAGATTATGTGCCGCTAGGGCCATGCTCGTGTTTTATATGCCAAAAGAGAGCGATTCAAGTTGCGTTTTCTTACGAAAAAGGTTTTTTTTTTTTTTTTTGACACTTTGAAGATTTATTTTGAAAAAAAAAAGAAAACAAAAAGTGCTCTGCACAGCACGTGTGAGTGAAGTAAAAATTTAGATGAATTTCAAGTGTTTTCTCTCACTCTCACTCTCCCCGCCTCTCCCTATCTATCTCTTCTCTCAAATAAATTCTTATAATAAAAGCTAAAAAATTGTCTTCAAAATATAGGGCAGCCCAGCAGGAGTCATACTATTTTAGAAGTCTATAGCTCAGCAAATATTCAAATTATTCTTTTTATTAAGCTCTGCAAATATTGCATAAATCTTGCCATTCAATTATAAATTCCATGACGCCTAGAAAATATGCGCAAATAATTGAGAGTAAAATTTAAATACTATGTAAATTTTTGGCATGCATACGGAAGCCCACTTGCCCGCTAAGAGTGATACTATTTGTGATGATTAAAATTGCTGCGTTTTAATAATTCTGTTATTAAACATATTGGCCTGATAAAATTTAAAGTTATTCCTGTCATTTATTTATACATTTTTGCATGGCTACCAAAGATTTTTATTAATGATATCAACATAACATGAAAAATTTCAGCAAAATATAAAATGAGCCAGCAAGAGTAATGCGATTAGAGATGATTAAAACTCAGTAAATATTTCTTTTATTGATTTTATTGAGCTATTGAAATATTCAGCAAAGCTTGAAAATAAAAAAAAAATAAAAAAATAAAAAAAAAATTAATAAATAAATAAATAAAAAAATTAAATAAATTCCTTTAAGCTTATATAAGTCACGAAGCCCCAATAAAAAATTCTTTAAAAAAAGCTTCCAAAAAATTTTAAAGAAAATTTAAAAATGTAAGTAATTTATTAATTTAAAAATACAATAATTTTTTACAAATTTGGGCATTTTTTTAGCATAAAATATATTTGTAGCATGGCTGCAGACAGTTTATCGCCCAGCTGAAAAGTTTCAATGACATCGTTTAAATCTTAAGCCTACAGCCAGACAGATTGGTGTGAGGTAAGAAATAGGTGGGCTGAGGCAGAGATGAATATTGAGAAAATACACAGCAAAGTCTAAATCTCCTCTTTGGAGTCTTATGCCACAGCATGCGAGGTAGAGCTGCTTGCAACAATGCCAGTCGAGGCGGGGTAAATAATCTGATACGGTATTCATACTCTGAGAAATGCAGCACGAAAAGAAAATCCTTGAAAAAAAACTTCATACCTCCCGTTTCTATTGCACTTTCTTTTCCCATTGCCTCCATTTGGTCATTTCAATTTCTGTGAGCAATGAGGATGAGAAATGAGTTGGACATTCTTTAAATGAATAACCGCAGAACCGCAGGGAGCTTCGATAGACGTTGAGTCATAGTCATAATTACTCATAAGAGCCCTGAGAAATGAGTTCTCTTTAATATTTGCATCTCTTTCATGAAACTTGGCGCTGTCTCGCTCATTAGCCTTCGTTTGTATTCCATAAGCTCGGCATTTGATTGGTAGGTGGGCGGCAACGCGGCATGCATATTTAATATTCGCAAATACATTATTCGGCAAATTTTCTCTGCCTACCAAATCGGAAATATTTGGCAAACGCGTCAATCATCAGATCGCTCCATAGACGCGGCCGGCACAAGATGTAAGTACTTGGGTACCTATAAATAGCGCTGGTGTTGAGCCTATTTGAAGATGGTTGGATTCCTGGAAGTAAAAACAATCGACTCAGCGCGCGCTCACAATTCACTTAGGGAGCGTGTCGAGACTGAAGATATTATTTCTACATAATTGCTTTTCTTATTTGTTTTTTCTCTCTTTTTTTGTGCACGAAATGCGGGGACATATTGCATACTTTTGTGCTCCAGTTACGGCGCACGCATAATGGAATTTGGTGAAAATGGATTTGGATTTGCACAGAGCTCACGAGCACTCTCTCACACACACACACACACACACACACACACACACACGACACACATGGCGATAAGAACAACATGATGCTGATGAGGAGACGGTTCCTACTCCTGCTGCTGCCATTGCTGCTGATGTGTGTAGTCGTACGTGATGCCAACGAAACCGAGCGCCAAATGGCAGATTATGTCGCCAGGCATTAAATCACTGGCTGCAGGTAAAATATGCGATGCTTAAACAAAATCAATTCTATTTATACGTGAACGCATAAATTCTGAAGGCGCCCAGGCACAAACACAAACGCAAACAGACCGACAACGAGTGCCAACTGGAGGCAGCGCAAAGACCCGAGCGGTACGTGCCACATGTTAAACGCGCAACGGCAATAAAATAGAGCAGTTGCTTAAATCAGAACGTAAGCCTAAGCCGGAGGTAAGCTGTTTATTTCGAGTGATATTTAGTACTGGCATTACCCGGTACAGCCAGTCCCACGGCAATACAAACAACTGCCGCATACTCCCCCGCCCACACCACGCTCGGCCCACTTTAGGTGTTCGCACAAATAAAGCTATTGGCAGATTTTGTGGACGTTGCCCGGGGCAACCCGCAATCCTTCAGCCACTTGGCCCGCTAAATGCCACGTGCCGATGTGCATCGATTGTCAGTGTGACATTTATGAATTCAATTAGTTGGGCCACGAGCTCGTGTCCTTAAGGACAGCACTGAAATTCAGCAGCTGTTGCTTGTTATTCAGAAGAACAGCAATGGGACTGTTAGGCATAGGCCGAGTCCTGTCCAGCAGCATGTCACGAGTCTTTGAGAATCCACAGTCTCCCCGGGAAACATTCTTAATGAGTCGTTCTCTGCTCGATTGCATATCGATTTCATGTGCAGCCAGCTCAAAGCGAACTCCGCCTGCTATTGGCAGCAGTTTGATTGCTAATGTGATGTCGCCTCTTGCATTCCGACAGGAGAAATGAGCATGCACAGAGCTCGACAGCTTTTGATTGATGCCAGCCAAAAGAGTTTTCAATTGGCTTCCGGCCAGTTGCATGCATAAAAAAAAATAACTCTATTTTATATATTTTTCTTTTATTCTTTGTTCAATTTTTTATCCATATGAAAAAGTTTTGTATTAATATAGTAAAAAATGCGATTTGAAACGTCATCAAATGACGCACGTTTGCAAACTAAATTCATGAATTTGACAGCGCACAGCTAAGGTGGCATGTGCCACAAAAAAAAAAAAAAAATAAATACAAAAAAAAATATTTTATGAATATTTGACAAATTTATGACCTGTCTAACTGGAAATTGGATAAGTTTTTATTAAATTTGCAAATGAAATTTACAAGTAGTGGGAGTATATTATTTTATCGAGAGTAAATGCGATTGAATATTGTGAAGAGTTTGTTGAATTCTTTATTTTTATTCTCATACTACTACTCTATGAAAATGGAATAATATTACGCATATTTAAATTTGTGTAATTTTTTAAGCCGCTAGAGCAAGAGCAGATCTTTATTTATATAAATCATAATGATCACATTTTTTATGAACCTGGAACACTCTAAGATAATCAAGAAATTATTATTATTATTATTATTATTATTATTATTATTATTATTATTATTATTATTATAATCATTTTTTTTTTTTTTTTTTTTTTTTTGTTAATTTATTGAGTCTCAAATTCAAGCCATTTCAATAAAAATCATTTGTCTTTCCTAATGTCAGTTATTTTTAAACTGAAAATTGTAAACACATTACATAAATTATTTAAACATCATTCGAGACTTGAGTGCTTCAGTACCAAAGCATCGGCATTCCAAGCAGCTTCGACTCTTGTGCTGAGTAAAAATAATCCACACAGAGAGAGAGAGAGAGAGAAAGGGAGTTGTATTTAAATAACTCACAAGTTGTCGGCGCTACCTGAGTGTTACCCTCTTTATGTTGAATTCCAAGGAATGATAAAGACAGCTCTCCTAATGTAAAGCACACACATTAGTGTAAACATGTTCGTATATGCTCGAATTATTTGAGCTGGACTCAAATTGACTGCAATTGGTATTAAGACTCTCATGTTAGGTATAAAAGATTGAGATGTGAATAAAGTGTGTCAAATAGCTCAAAGCTTGAGCTATCTATGTTCTCTCCCTCTCACTCTCTCACCCTTTCTTGCGTTCGGTTGTTGTGTAGTGAGCCTCGTATGGGCCAACCAAACGATCTCTATGCTGCGCAGTCTATATTAGAAACTGAATTGAGAGCAGTGTGAAGCTTATATTTTGTAAGAGTGTGTGTGTTTTAATAAGATCTCTCGATCACTGTCAATGTTAAGCCGAAGAACATATTTGACTTGAATGAGATGCAAGGCAGCCTTAGAAAATATCAGTAAAAGAAGCAGAAAAAAAAAATAAGTGTAAATATAGGACACAAAAAGAAGAAAAATGTATGAAAATATTTAACTATTTAACACATATGCAAAAGTTGATGAAAACTAAGAAAAATATATAGAATATAGAACAAACTCCAACAACAAAAATATATTTATATATATATATATATATATATATATATATATATATTTATATTTATAATTATAAATATATAACAAATATATTTATATATAGCATATGAATACATAAGAATTTATATATTTTCTAAGTATATGTTTTATGTACTTAATTTTAGTTGCCACAAAAATACACCTGCCTACAGGGTATTCCTTGGCCGTGCCACAGCCTGACATAGTTGATTTATTTCTCTTTAAATTACACATCACTGCAATTAAAATTAATTTTGATTTTGATTTGGCAATGTGAAAACAAACAGGCAGGCAGGCAGGCAGGCCGGCAAGGCAGCCCGGCCGGAGTGAGTGAGTTGGAGATCCGAAAAGTCAAAACCACAAGCGTTCGTTATTTATTATGCGCATAATTTTCGCATAAAATGCTCGCCAAATTCACATTTCAATTTTGCGGCGCTGTCAAAGCGTTTTGCGGTTGCCGTCACATGCAACACATCCTAATGCCTCATTATGGCTAAGCGGACGAGTGCGGTGCGGGATTTCATTTACAGCTGATTGTTGGCCATAAATGAGAGAAATTGAAATGACAATCAAAAGCAGCCATCGATCGAGGCAGCTCGATTGAAAATGTTGGGTAAAAAAAAAAGTGCGGAATATTTTATCAAAAATGTTTTTCTTGTCTTTTTAATATTTTCGGATATTTCAATTAGCTTAATACTCGGAAAATAAATTGCCAAAAGAGAGAGAGAGAGAGAGGAGGAGAGAGAGAGACTGTGTCTCGCCTGTGGCTGGCAATTTGCTCGACTCTCAGTCATGTCACATAACTCATACGCCATGTGAGCGCGCGGGAGAGTCTCAGCTCGGGTTAGTTTTGTCAAATGCTGCAAAGATGCTAAAAACAAAGGCGCGTAATGGACAAAGCGTGTGGCCATAAATTGAAAGCGCCAGAAGTTTACAAAATGGCAACGAATAAAATGCTCAAAGCCAGTCAAATGGAATTTTTCGGCTTAATTTATGGCAGGCAGTGAACGAGTGGGAACGGCAAAGGGGCGAGGGGCAAGGGGCGATGAATGGCAGACTTGCCCAAATAACGGGGCTAATATAAAACATGACGTCGCACTTTATTGACCAACCAGATACGCGTATTCCTCAGCCAGCCAGCCAGTCAGTCAAAGACGGTCATAAGACCAAATCCTTCAAAATCAGGACCCACCAAACGAACGGCTCGCAAATCTGATTCGAGTCCAGTGCGTACATGCAAAATGGCGGCAATCTCTGTGTGTGTGTGTGTGTGTGTGCGGGAGTGTCTGTGTGTGTTTATGTTTGCAAAATAAAGCCAAATGGTGCGCGTAAGCAAAACCAAAGTCAAACTCCAACTATTAAGTAAATTATCGGCAAACAATGCAAAGGACTACAAGATATATAAGCACACCAACATGTTTACATACATATAGACATACATACGTATATCTATATAAATGCTCTGTGTGCTTGTGAATAGATGACGCCAGCATTTTTTGCTCTCTCGCTCCCTTTTTTTCTGGACAACATGAAATTTTAAAGCACACGACAGCGGAAATAACAAAAGTTAAACGCTCATCAATAACACTTCCGCTCCAATATATATATAAATTTATAGCAGCACGAACAACTAGCCTGAGCTGGCGTGATTTATGACAAGGTTTTTTAGCTTTTTGGGGTTTTTGGCAGCGGCTTTTGTGTGTGTGTGTGTGTGTGTGTGTGTGTATCTGTGTGTGAGTTATGCTTTCGTGTATTAATAATCAAATACAATTGCTTAATGGCTCTGGGCTTTGATTAGTCGCACAGCTTGTTTAATGCATCGCTAGGGTTTTGCGAACAAAGCTCGCTTAAGCTGCAGCAGCGCCTCAAAGTATGCAGCACAAATCGTATGCGCATGCAAAATGGCTGATTTTAATTTCCTGTCCATGTCAATCAATGCTCCAAGGCAGTTCATCTAAGACCTTGAACATGAAACATGCCTTCTCACGTGGCTGAGTGTAAGTGTGCGTGTGTGTGTGTGACAATGTGTCAGTGTGTGTGTGTGTGTCAGTGTGTGTGTGTGTGTGAGCACGTGGAAAATACAAATTGAATATTCATAAACGCATTGGCAAAGGCTGTTTGTGAGTGTGTCAACGACGGGATGGGAATCATCTATATAGCTACATATATAGCATCTACCTATATCGTATATATGTATGTGTGTGCATGATTTTATGACGGCCCACTTGTGCTGTGAGTGCATAAGAGTTGCTAAAACTCCCGTTAGCCGACTCGGCCTGGCCATTAGGTTTTACTTTTATGGCTGGTCGTGTCGTAAATTAACACAAGCTGCAGCTCACATTAGCTCGGGCCAAATTCTACCGACAATAAGCACATAAAATAAACAGGCCAGCTTACTCACTCCCTCCCGCTCACTCTCCCTCTCCCTCTCTCACTCGGTGTGTGCTGAGTGCGCGGCTGACGACAACGACAGACGCATTATTCTGAAAGGCAAACGTTAAATAATATAAACACTGAGGCAGCCAGCGGAGGCCGTACAAAGCCCGTCGTCGTCGTCGTCAGAAGAAGAAGAAATGACTGAGCAATCGACGGCGTGAAGGGGGTGACAGGCCCGCGACAACAATGTTTGGCCTGTGGGCCCCATTGTCGCCACAGTGACATGCCATACCGCAATGGCAACACACGCACGAGTTGTCAGTCAGTCAAGCAACGGTAAAACGGTTCGCGTCACGTTTACTGTGGGCCTTTTGTGTCCGCACACAATACAATGTGCTACATATACACCACATATACACACATCTGGCTCTCTCACTCTCACTCTCACTCTTTCTTTCTCTATATATATATTTAGTTGTAAAAGTTGAAGATGTTGCTGTCTGTGCCTCAACCTTGACACTTGACGGCCAAGGCTGATAAATTATACGCTTGCCAGCCAAGTTTCGTTGCAGTTGGTGCCACTTGAAAGTAGTTGCCTGAGTTGCGTGAGCTTTCGCTGCGCACTGACAACTGTCGCCATAACTCACTCCTGCAACGACAGCAGCAGCAATGGCCGCAACTTACTAACGACAGTTGGACCGACTAGTTGCAGTCCTTCGAGAGTGGATTGGGGGCGTGTGTAGAGCACTCGCCGTGATTTAGCCAGTTGGCCATTTGTTTTCATAATGCCACATGAACTGTTGCTTTTCGCATGCAGCTCAATCAAAGCACAGCCACAAAACTTTTGTGCCATAAACAAAACTTGAGAACGGCCTTAGATACCTGCCTCAAACAATGCACGGCAACGGCAACGGCCGGAAGACGAGAATCACTCACAAAACACAGCAGACAAGGCACAGCAATAAAGGCAGCTATCGAGCAACTTCAAAGGGTTGCCGTTGTCAGGACGGGGCCCAGCTCCCAATCAAGTCGCTGACAGTTCTCCTGTGGCAAGGCAAACACAATTCTCAGAATCTCTGTGCGACATTTTGATGCAGTGCTGATGGCTTGTTGAGAGTATATTGGTTTTAGATTTTAGATACTTGTGAATTTAATAAAAATGCATTATTATTTATTTTGAATTATTTTATATATATCATTTCTCTTTCTAGTATTTTGTTTAGTTTTATTTTTATTTATTCTCTTAAAAAAAATAAATAAATAAATAAATAAATCTAGTACTAGTCCTAGAAAAATTAATAATAAATCACAAAACCATTTTTGAAGAATACTTTTAAACAATTTAATATGTTTTTATTAGTCTTTAATTTTTTTTAATGTTATTTTAATCATATATATTTTTTTTTATTTATATATCATTAAAAACAGTGTACCTGGCAGTCGTCTACTGCTCATTGTGCTTTTTGTTTGGCGTTGGTTTGCCGCAAAGGTAAAAAGTGTTTGCTCTTATCATAGACCGAACTTTCTTTGGACATTTTCTTTTATGTGCTGATGGAAATACTTACGGAAATTAACGTAAATGCGACAGAAAGAAAATTTACTTCAATTAGATTGAATTATTTGTATTTAAGAAATGTCTATTTAATTAAAAGTATTTTAAAGATGATTTCATTGCCAAAAAAAAAAATTTTATTTATTTGTATTGACTATATACAAGTTAATATGAATATAAATTAAATATTTCTTTTTATTTTTTGCTAAAAATAAAATAAAATTGAGCTTATCAGCATGCCAAACTAATATTTTGAAAAATAATTTGGATAAATCTTACAAAATAGTATTATCAAAAATTGATGCAAAGTGCACCTAGACTAAAATTCCCGATATTAAGAGCTAATTAAATTTCTGCCCTCTTATCATGCAACATATCAATCGACACTGATCGATGATCTGGGATGCCTTTAAATGAGGCGTATAATTGAGCGAATAGCCCTCATTTGAGCCGTAAAGCAATATGCCGCCTCCTGTTGCTGTTTGCCGTTGCCGGCCAATCGAGTGGGCATTTAGGCCTGCTTAATAATAGATATGTTTCACCGAGCCGCAATCAGCCACGTTAATGAATGATTAACACGCAACCGTCATAACTAATTTACTGTGAAACCAAAGAGCAGCCAATTGCACACACACACACACACATCCAGAGGCAAACACACCCACCTTATGTGAGCATGGCGTGCCCTGTGTGCATGGGGGGCGTTAACTGCCTGAGCGACAAAATAACTAAATCGTTTATCGAATGGGCGTGGCGCCAACTGACCTCCAGCTGGGCGATGGGGCTCAGCGCCTGATGCCTGTTTATATGAAATTTCGATTTTTAATTGGGCGCTCGAGGCTTCTAACTGAAGGACTGCACGATAGAAGTGCGCCGTCAATTAGATTGATTGGCTGAGGGGTCTCTTCAGAACGAGGCCAATAGCGGTAATGCTCTTATGGCCCAAATGAGCCATAAACAGTTCCTAATTAATTGGCCAACCTTTTGAAACTCCAGGTTTAGGCTTAATTAAAAAAAAAAAAAAATAAATAAAAAAAAAAAGAATGTCTGATAAAAAAAACGCCCACACGTGCATTTTGTTACCTGGATTTTGCTGAAATTATTTTTCCACAAACTGCAAATGCGGAGCAGACTCCGCTGCGTCTCCATAATTAGTGGGCATTACGTTAATTGCAAAATGTTTTGCGGCAGGTTTGAATTGAATTAAATAGTTGCCCATTTCAATTTATGTTTTTGTTGTGTTGCTGTTGTTGTTGTTGTTGCTGTGTTTTTGTTTTTGTTGATGTGATTTAGCTGGGTTTTTAATTACATTTGCTTATGCAAACAATTTGACGCATAAAGCGCTTACATAAAATAATAATTAAGTTGAGCGCCCCACACGGCGTATACATAATACGGCTGCCGATTAAGTAGTTATGAAATAATTATGCAAATTCTCAGCTCGCACAGCCGGACAGCCACACAGGCCAAACAAGCATTGAGCAATCGCACACAGACACAACTGGCCTGCTCGAAAATCTTTGCCCAGGTGAGGGCCAGGGCAGGTAAACATCTAATCCGAACAAAACAGCAGCAGAGTGAAAACTTTTTGAGCGCATTAAATAAAGCATGGCTTAAGCCCGGCGCAAACTTTAAATTTCTGCAATTTCTTGGCAACTGGGCAAAAACAATTGCCAAGTGGCTGGCCATGCTCGAGCAGTTGCTGGCTGCTCAACTTTCTGAAAGAAGAAGAACTGTTTGTTGTGTTCGCTGGGGTCTCAGCTGGGGTCTCAGATGGGGCTCGGCTCGAGCGAGTGTGAATGGGTCAGCCAGAAAGTTGACTTAATTTGCATTCATTCACAAAGCAGCAGCACCATTTGCAGAGTGCTTGGAGAGGGGCAGCCCATGTCTCTGTGTGCGTGTGTGTGGGTGTGCTAGGTGCCACATAGTTCCCATTGTGCGTGCAACAAAACGCTCGCAATTAAAACCATAATCAGAATCAGCGTCGGAAACAATTAAACCGAATGAAGCATATAATTATTTATTCTGTGTGCCAGGCGAATGCTCGCGCTCTTCTGCACGAGCGCACACACACAGAAGCAGACACACACACACACATACAGACATTCGTTCATTAAACGCAAGTTAGACAAATCTTCTTAATGGCATTAAATATGACCATTTCCTGGCAGCCTGCGCTCATTTCTCTTCTGCAGCTCAGGACATGGCTTGAGTGGCTCTGAATGCGGCGACTGCGGCTGCTGCGACAACTGATGAAAGAAATTTGCGAAATTAATTAGGCGTTAATTGTAATTTCGAGCAAACAAAAAGAGTTTAATTAATTTACCTAACAACGGAATGGAATGGGACGGAACGGAACGGAACGGCATGGAATGTTGAGCCACAAAGTGTAAGCAAAACTTGGCAACGCACTCAACTTTGGCCAAATACAATTTCACACTTCGTCTAACGCCCAGCAGCCACGCCCACGCCTAGGCACAGGCACCAGCCTAAGGCCAGGCATAGACACGGCTCAGCTCGGGCTACGAGTCGTATGAACAATTTTAGCCATCTGCTGCGAATGCCTACGTTCGCTTTGACTTTAATGTTCGCTTTACTCATGTTCACTTTTCGACTCCGGCTCCTCTTCTCCGCCCGTTGTGTGCGGGCCAGTTTAATTAATTGAGCCGCAGTCACTGTCTGCTGCGACTCCTGCTTGAAAATGAACTCTCTGCGTTTTCAATTCGCTTTGTGCGTGCTCGGCCCGGTTGCCCGGCTACCCGCCTTTGCAGTTGTTCTGCCATCCACTTTCCACTTGCCATTTCGTCTTTACTCACTTGAGGGCGTGGCACCGACTGCAACTGCCAATTGGCCACGCAATTGTGTCAAATCCGTGTTTTCACGCTGCGTAATGAAAAACTCTTTGGCTTACAGTGCACAGATGTCAGCAAAGCAGAGATTTTATATATATATACTCATCCGCCATAATATATATAGGTATATACGATAAACAGTTGCATTTCATTTAATTAAATGCACAAACAAAGTGCTTGCTTTATGTTTCTTACTCGTCTGAGAGCAAAAATACAGCTGCGTTGTTTCACACTTTATGCAATTATTTGATTAAGCGTCCATTTAATTAACAACTTTAATCATTCGGTAGCTATCATTTCAATAAATTTAAGCTTTGGCTTTTGATTGAATATTTTGGAGAGCTCTAGAGAGTAGAGATTTCCACTCTACTACTCTAAGACACAATCCAATCCAATAGGAAGGCTTCTTTAAAAGTGAACTATTTTAGAACTATTTTCCTTGATTTATTTATTACTATTTGCCAATTCAATTAATTATTTATTTATTTTTATTTTATTTTAATATTTTTATTTTTATTTACCTATTTATTTAATTTATTGATTTATTGATATTTTAGATATTTTATTTATTTATTATATTATTTTATTTTATTATTTTTATTTAAAAAAAAAGTTTTATTTTCAATAATTAATTAATTTATTTATTTTTTTTTAAGTTTTATTAAAATTTTTGTTAATAATTAAATTTAGTTGGTTATAATTTTTATTTCTTTTCATTTTTAAATTTTCAAGATATTTAATACATTTTATTTTATAATTCTCAAGTTGCACTTCATACAATAATCTCACATTTTATGTTATAAAAACATTTTATTATATGCACAAACTACGGCAATTGTTTCTAACAAGGAGATTTTTTAAGTTTCGTTCATTGTGTTAAACTTTCCGGCTTGGCCTCAAACTTGGAACTCTTATAAAAACTTTTGCTGTGCCATAGATGACGCTTAAATAAAACCAAAGGAAAAAGTTAAATTCAATTTAAATTAAATTAAATTAAATTGAGGAATCAAAAGTTTAAAATCAACTAAAGACGAGTATTTATTTATTTATCAAATGGAATAATGAAAATGTAAAAATATCTCAACTCTTTCCAATTTGCATTTTCTATTAAAAGTAATGAAAAAATATATATATACTGTATATACGAGATATAGTCGAGCACTCCTCTCAAACAGCACTGACACTCTTGCCATTCTCTTCATACACAATTCAAGCCCCCGAGCTTTATCATTTTACGAAAACTTTTAATTAAAACAATATTATTCCGCCAACTTTAACTATAAGAAATGAGAGAGAAAAAACTCTTCATTTAATGTGGAAGTTTACCCATTTTTTGTTCCACTGGTGTGATTAATTGAAATGTGTTGAATTCATGCTGCGTGCAGCTGTTCACTCCCATTGACCCCTCTCTATTATATTTGCTTAAAGCGAAGCTCTCAGTGTAATTGGATTGAATGGAGACCTGTTTGCACCATGCATGCCACAATTGAATGGAGCTCCGCGGGGGATTTGCCACAGAAATATGCAACAAAATGGTGGCTGCAGCAGCCATTGTTAAAGGCAATAACAGTGAACAGGAGTCAACTTCAAGTGCCACAAGATCTTTAGTGTTTTCTAATCAGGTGCACAATGCACCTGCTATCTTCCTAATTCGTTTCAATTCAATCAGTTATGCCTTACTTTCGGTGGCTTTATCCGTGCGTGCCATTGATGAACTGTCAACTCGCATATTCACAAATGCCATTTGCCGCCATTGTTTGTTTATGCAAATTAATCAATCAATTGCAAGCAGCTTAACAAGGTCAAAAAGCCTGTTCTTATGGGTCCTTTATGGCTTATGTGAACAAGGCGCCACTGAGGCGGATCGGCTTAAATCATATCAGCGTTTGCAGCTTGTCAATATTTACTTCATTTTTATTTCCTTCACATATTTACTTACCCTTCAATAAAGTTTCTCTATTTTATTTAAATACACAAATTTAATTTGCTGATTTATTTTTTTTCACACAGATTTTGAAACTGAACTTTATTTTAATAGATTTCTTTAGGCATAGTCAGCGCCATTTCTTAAATAAATTTCTTGTTTTTATTTTCAAAAAGAATCTTTAAATATTTTTAAAAATTTTATTATATAATATATTTATTTATTATTATTTTTTATTTATTTATTATTTTTCAACTTTTTTCACTTTCACTTAGTTTCGAAAATCTGCTTTTAAATCTGTTTTTCTCGCGCCTTTGAAGTAGTCCGTGAGCGTTTGAGCCTCTGGCTGTTTGTGAGTTGAACGCTGGATGCTCCAGCTGCCACACAACTACGACCCGCCGCGTTTCAAAGCGTACTGCACATCGTTGGCCGGAGTCCAAGTCCGAGATTCGCCTACTCGAGCAATCGTCTCCGGAAATTCACCACGCCAAACCCGAAACAGCACGAACGAATGAACCGCTGGCTCGGCTCCGCTTTGTGCCATGTGCCATATGGGTCTGTGGAGCAATAGGGTAGGCGAAAAGCCGAAAAGTGAAAGCAGTTGCACGGATTGTTATTGAGGCAGGTTAGTAAGTTCGTAGAATCACGCGAGCGAGTGGACGAGCGTGCGAGAGCTCCAAGCGATGTTTTTGATTACACTGGAAGCCGCGATGTTATTGGCCACTGATAAGAAGTTGCTCGCTTCAAAGTAAACTGTTGCGTGCATCTACGTCGCGTTGGCTTAAAGCTTGCATAGGTGTGGATAAGTTTTTGTATGAGAATTAGCTATGCCGGATTTTGGCTTTAATGTCATATGCAAATCATATATAAACTAGACAAAGGTTTAATAGATAAGATAGCAATGATAGAATGATGGAATGATGGAAATAGCAATAGCACTCCAATGAGCCGCTTTCTAATAAATTTGTTAAACAAATTCAAGCTAGTAATAACTGGCAGAAATTTTAATATATAATAACAAAAAATATAATAAATTATTTATTTATTTTTAAGTAGAAAATAATTCAGCTCTAGTTACAAAAATATATGAAACTTAATAACAACAAAAAATAAATAAATAAATAAATAAACAAATAAAAAAAATTAAGAAAAAAAACTGAACTGCTTAAACTCTGTTCATGCCAATAAATCTATTTAAAATAAATGAAACAGAATCATGCATCGAGCATTCATTGTATTCAAATGATACTTAATATGATTACTAAATATAATTATTATTCTCATGGTTTTATTTTTATTTTTTGATTTAAAATTAAAAATGTAAAATATATGAAAATATTAAAGAATACTAAAAATATAAAATTTTAAAAATAAATAAATAGTTAAGTTAAGTTAAAAAACTATTAAAAATTAAATTTTTATTTATTTATTATATTTTTAATTTTACGTTTTTATTTTTTTTAATTTAATTTTTTTTTTTTTTATATATATATTTCAAATTTATTAATTTTATATATTTTCAATTCTTATACTTTCTCCCTCATGCAAACTCGAAATTTAAATTCCGATCATCATTCAATGCACTTAAACTATAAAAAAAAAAAAAAAAAAAAAAAAAAACAATTGCAATTCAAATCATTTGAATTAGTTCAATTCTATGTTTTGATTTGAAATACTTCGATTCCAGGGCATGCGCAGCTCGGTCGATGGTAGAGGGGCTCAGCTGTTGAGCAGCGTCCGGCGTGGTGAGTACAGCGTCCACTGATAAGAGCTGATAAGAAGTTGATGCAAGCGCTGCAGTTGCCGCAACAACAATGACTGCCTGGGTGGCTGGCTGGCTGGCTGGCTGGGAGCGCATTGCAAGTAGAATAATTGCAACATGATTTAATCAGCGTAGCTACCTCAACAAGATGATGATGGAACTGGAACACTCAGCGGAGAGCAAAGGGCGGCCCAGTGGGTCGGCGAGGGGGGTGGCCAGGGCAAGCAGACTACTAAACGAGCTTCGTTACAGGCGCAATTAATGAGCTGCGTTCCACAATTAGGGAACTGCCTCAATTATGCAGCCAACAACAGTCGCCGGCCACCCCAGCCCTGCCCCCTTGCATTCACCCCTCACTTAAGCGCTTTTAATAGCGAATTTGTGGACGCTGTGACCGTTTTTTGGCGCTGGTTAGACAAGGCCAGCTAAGGACAGGGGCAGCCTTTTAATTATGATAATTACATTGTTGTCGAGCTCATTTGCTGACAGCAAACGCTGCCCACATTGCCCACTATGACAGCAGCTGTTGCCACTGCTGCTGCTGCGGCTGTTGCTACGGTTCTTCTTGTTGTTGTTGTTGCTGCTGCTGCGGCTGTTGCTGCTGCTATGCTTAGACATGCATCCTGCAGTTACCCCAACCGGCTTTGCTAAGCTATAAAACTGTGTTTTGCATTATTTGTTACTCTAAGAATTGCAGAGGGTTGAATATATGCAGCAAGCTGGGTAGCCTTTTAAGCAAAATATTTAGATTTATATTTGTATATAGAGTTAAGTTAGTTAGCAGAGGGAATGCTTAAGAATTTAACATCTAAATATGCAGAATGCGTTTTGCAATTGAAGCTGTTATACGAGAAGTTAATATAAATACTGTCCGATATATATATATATATATATATATATATATATATATTAGCGTACATATATTTCATCAGAGATTCTAATGATTGAGATATATATTCATATATACATACATACATACATTCCCATATAACTTTAATAGAGCAACAACATCTACTTCAAATTGTCACATATTTCACATTTGCTCTAGCAGTTTTTTTTAAATACCCGAATAAATGTTTCATGTGGAGCAGTGCCAAATGCAATGCATTTTCTGCTTTATTATTTTAGCGCTTAGATGGCCGGAGAGTGCACACCGAACGAATGTTAGATATATACCAAACGTTTGCTTTAAAAAACAATAAATAATTACGAATGGAAATATCGGTTCGACAATAATTGGGTATTCCCATGACAAAGAAAATCCACAAAAATATGCCGATATATATACCAATAGGTATACAACTAAATTTCAGCTGAAATTCAACTCGGTCGCCTGACTAAAAATAGCCGAAAAATTGAAATGCCAACCAAACTTTGGCATTGGCCGAATGCGAATGGCTTTAAGCCAAGTTTAAAGGAAATGGCGTGTCGCACTAATTAAGAACACGTTTTGGCAGTGCAATATATACTACATACATATATAAATATACTATACACATATATATCGTATATTTATATATATTGTGTTTCTTTTAGTGCTGGCGAATTGCCATGTTGAAATGCGTGCAACAATTTATGGGCCTGGCCATCAAAATGTTGCGACACAACTACAACTGCATGTGCCTAGGTATGTCTGTGTGTGTGTGTGTGCGCGCGTGTTTGCCTGAATCATGCTAATTGCATATGCCATCAACGCGATGCCAGGGCCAACCGGAACTGTGCATACTTTAGTTTTCAAATTCAACCGTCAAATTATTAAAAGCGCCATAACTTTTGCCGGCTGCTGCGTGGCGGGCGGTGGGAAAACGGTAAATGGGAAAATGCGAAATGGCGAAAATTGACAATGAGTGCATGTAAATTGTGTAGCATACTTTGGTGAACACCTCACACCGACCCACAATGCGACATGCAACAAAACCGCCGACAATGGCAGCAACATCTAAACAAGCACTCGCGTCACTTCTATTAATTGTCAAATGCACTTTGTGCACAAAGCGTTGACACAATGTTGCATTGCCATGCGAAGCCCTGTCTGGCGCTCCACTAAAAGCATTCAAAATGGGCTTAATATATTGCACACCGTTTGGATTTCATGCCTTTAGAATTCGCAGCTCGTTGTTTCGTTCCATTCAATTATCTAACTACAAATTTAGCTTGCGAACATGTCTGGCTAAGCCACAGCATGAATAAAATTTCATCTATCAATCATATACAAAATCACTAAAACACATAAAAAAATTGAAATTTATTACAAATTGATCTACGGATTAAATATAATAATACAAAAAATATATTGAATGTTCAGTACTAATTGATGTACAGATTTTCCACTTTTAATTTAAAAATTATAAGAAATATAAAAAATAAATAAAGACTCAGTAAATATAGTCGGATACTGATTTACCTGGATTTTGGTTTACATATGCTCGTTTAAATTTGACTATCAGATAGCTTAGTGGTAATATAATTTTAAGGTAATTTAAACTCATAAATCATAGTTCTCAAATGCTGTAAGAGCTCTAAACGAAATTCGATTTAATTAAATATGTGGATTGTTTGAATAAAAAAGAACATTAAATATAAATAGATACTCATTTATTTAGATTCATATATTTGTACAATAACTGCTCTAAGAAGATTCCTGCACCTTAGTACAGTAAGCAATAACAGCTCAATTGGGTTAAATATTGCTTGATGAATATTAAGTTGACAATATTTTATATTTCCGTGGCCCTGCAATTAACGACAAATTAATTTGGAGAAGGCGACCTTAATTACAATTCAATTCAATTAACGTAAGTGGCTGTTAAATTATTAATTATCAACGAAAAAAAAAGGATAATTGCTTAATTGAAAGTCTATAGACTACAAATTACCCTAAATTTATTCAATTTTCAATATTCAATAAAGCAAAATGATTTCAAATTCAATATATAAAATATATTAATTAAAATATATAAATAAAAAAATTTCTAATAAATCATAGTAATAACTCCATCTATTTAATATTTTCATATAAAATGCATTCATAAAATAGAGCTCTCGTTGAACATTAGAAATGATGTACAACATATCCATTTAAAGCAGTTATTAGGGAAAAAAATAAACTCATACCTACAAATCAACTCAATTGAACAAAGCATTTAATCACTTTATTATTACATAATTGAAACGGTTATTATATAATTACTATAGAAAACATTTTTAAATATTCCTTGAGCACATATAAAAAGAAACTCCAACATGTCCAACCGAATCAAAAGGCAATGAAACGGAACGCCGAAAAGTCAGACGAGGTCCTCGACAGCATGAGCTTCTTCAGGAGCCACTGGGCTGTGTGGAAGTTTGTTGGAGCTACATATGAGAAAATGAATTGGAATCGGCTCTACATTGGCTACAGTCTGATCCTGAATCTATTCATCACCATCTGGTTTCCCACTCACATGAGCTTCTTGCTCTTTAGAAACGACAGCCTCTCGGACAACATATCGAACCTTGCTATGGTCTCTACGTGTGCGTCGTGTTCGTGCAAGACTTTCATTTGTATGCTCAAGTTCAGGAAGATCGGCCGCATGGAGCAGCTGCTCAGGCAACTGGACTTGCGAGTGAAGACTGAGGAAGAGAAAGTCGTCTACAGATGGCTGAAGATTCAACTGAGAGTCATTCTTTATCTCATCCTAAGCCTATATGTGACGCTTGGACTTCTGGCCGAAATCGGATTCCTCGTTCAGACGGAGCGTCTCCTCATGTATCCTGGCTGGTTCCCCTTCGACTGGGCCAAGTCGACGCGCAACTTCTATGTGGCCCACGTGTATCAGTCGATCGGACTCGGCGTACAAATAATGCAGAACTATGCGAACGATTGCTTTCCCTCAATGATGCTCTGCATCACCGCCGCCCACATTAAGATGCTCTACTTACGCTTCGAGAAGGTGGGCGAGGACCCGTCTCTGAATGCTGAGCAGCAGCTGGAGGCCTGCATAACCGATCACAAGAGCTTGCTGGAGTGAGTGACAATGCTGATTTATAGTAGAATTTGATTGGTATCATTCATTTGCAGGCTCTTTCGTACCCTCGAGTCGTTCATGTCGCTGCAGATGCTCATTCAGTTCGCGGTGAGTGGAGTGAACTTGTGTACGAGCATTGTGGGACTGCTGCTCAGCAACGAGCCTTTGACGATCGCCTATTTCGTGGTCTACACTGTCGGACTGCCGCTGCAAATCTTTCCCGCCTGCTACTACGGCACGGACGTGGAGCTCTGGTTCGGCAAGCTGCCCTATGCGGCCTTCAGCTGCCGCTGGCTGGCGCAGACGCGCAGCTTCAAGAAGAAGCTGATGCTGTTTGTGGAGCGCTCACTGAAGCGAACCGCGCCCATGGCCGGCGGCATGCTCTCCATACACGTGAGCACCTTCTTCTCCACGCTGAAGTTCGTCTACTCCCTGTTCAGCATTCTGATTCGCATGCGAAAATAATAACTGTGAAATGCGAATACAAAGTCCGTAATTGCATTGCGCCGCGGGACACGAGTGCACTTCAAATCCAAATCATAGTCGGGAAAGTTTAGCTTGTTAAGCCTCAAACAAAAGCGCAGCGGAAGCCACTCAGAGGCCAGCAGCACCGGAAGCAACAGACTGAGAGAGTGAGAGAGAGAGAGAGAGAGAGAAGATGGCCAGGTTTATGTTAAATTAGATTTGGAATTAGCTTTGTGTTTTGCGGCTGGCTTAACCAATACAGAGATCGAGCCAGCACTGCAAGCTGGCAGCGCGGCTAATTGAGGCGTCTATGCAAATTTATATGAGGGACTGGGGGGCTTTCAGCTGGCGCTCGTTTATTTATTTGCACAGAGATAAGACATTAAAAGACTTTCTGGGCTTTGGCCCAGCCCTAATGCGCTTAAGTCGGCACTAAGTCATGTTGAATCTGCAAAGCCAACATTGTAACATTGTAAAGAGCTGGCCACGCGCCGCTGCTCTAAACTGAAATGGCCAACGCAACCCAACGGCAACAGCAACAGCAACAGCAATGGTAACGGCAATGGCAATGGCAATGGCAACGGCAAAAAAGGGCCAAACTAGCAATCGGCCAATTTATAGCTAAAGGTCAGCTAGCAGGAGGCGTGCCGAGGCGAGGGGCAGTCTGGGCCAAATCGATTTGATGATGTTGAACGGAACAGGCAACAGTCGACGCAGCGGGCACTAAGTTGATTTGAATTTATAACAACACGCATTTAGCACACACACACGCACACACACACGCACACACACACATATATGCATACATTGGACTGCGTTACGCATTCAGCTGCATGCAAAGCACGTAACTTGCTGCCTGCCACGCCTACTTTGTGCTTAAATTCATTTCACATCGAAATACTAAATCGCTCACAGAAATATGAGCGACAGAGAGAGAGAGAGAGAGGGAGGGGAGAGTGAGAGAGTACTGCTTTAATTTTTAATCAAGGGAAGCCCCGCCACTTTTCCAAACTCAACTCAACAAATTTGCCATGAAACTACTTTTGTGCTTAAGCTCACGCTACCCGCCGCCCCCGCCGCCGTCTCCTGCTCCTGCCCCACTCACCTCCTGGACAGCTGCTCTCGGCGTTAAGCAGACTCAGCTGTTTCTCGTTGGCCGTCAGAAATTATATTTGACCCGCTCTGGCGCGCTCATTTGTTCTTGGCCTGCAACAGTGTCGCCACGCCGTCGAGTCCAGCATCATTGCCAGCATCATTGGGCGGCGTCTTTATCTGTCGCCCGACAAAGTCCGGCAAGTCGGTCTATTTAGTTTCAGCTGAAACTTATTCAGCTCAAGTGGCCCACACCATTCATTGACTGACTCGCTGTGCAGTGAGCAAGTCCTGGCCCGCGGCGCTTGCTCTGCTTATTTGGATTTTGCTGCACTACTACTGCTGCCCGAGTGCTGCTCTCCTTCTCCTCCTCCTTCTCGTCCCCCTCCTGCTGCTGCTGCAGGCCATTTGCAATTTGTTGCCAAGATATATAAACTTGCTCCAGCTGCTGCAAGTGGCAGTTGCTGCTACAAGTGGCTGCTACACCTGACACAGCTCTCCGACGTCTTCAAGTTGTTTATTCACATGTATGCCAACAGCCATGCAACAATCACTTTCGACCAGCTTTAAAGCCTCTCGGCTTGACGGATAAAAGCTGAGCCAAAGAATTTCTGCAAAAATTCACAACTTTCGCCTTATGACAGTGGGAGGCAGGCGAAAAGTTTTCGCGCATATTGTCAAATTTCAAGTAAATCGAAAAATACGCAACTATGCATTTGCCCGGAAAACTTTTGTGGCACGCCACGCCCCACGCCCCACGCCCCACGTCCCACGCCCTATGCCGTCATACAGCCGAACGCCTAGACGCCCTTCCACTTACCACTTGGCCGCGGCCTTCGTCGTTTGCTCGGGCTGCGTACTCAACTAAATTACGGGCTTTCATAGTCTGAAAATATTTGGCATTTACGTATGCTACACAAACACACACACACACACACACAGGCAGACAGACGCAGATCTGAAGGGTCTGCATATAAAGCAAGGAATTTTACAACCAGCATAAGAAAGTCACTTAACGTAGCCGTTGGCGATGGCAATGGCACATTATGTGGCCGAGCTCTAAATGTGGTGAGTGAAAGTTAATTTCTGTCGCAAAAATGTGGGAGGGTGAGGGGATGAGCGAGAGGAGAGGAACACACATATTAGAGCAAACTATATACGAAATATGTACGCATACGGATCTTGACGGTGATGAAGGGGCGCCAGTGAAAACATTTGCCTAAACTATGCCATTAACATGTTAAACTTTCCGGGTACTTGTATAACCGTCCTGCCAGCCTCTGTGGCTGGTCTGCGTCAGACTCGCTCTCCCTGCCAGCTCACTCACTCGCTCACTCTCTCTATCTCTCTAACTGTCTATCTGTCTCATTCCCTTGCAAATGGCTGGTCTTGGGGCACGTAAATACTTGCCAGAAACTTGAGCGAATTAACAACAAAAGTTTGTCCTGCTGCTGCTGCTGCTTCTGCTGCTGCTGTGACGAAAAACTTTGGCTAAAATAACTGAAACTGCTGTTGGCAAGTGACAATAACAGGAGGCAAGTGAAAGGCTTGACAGCCAATGCCAGTGCCAAATGTCAAACAATTTGTGGTAGCTACCCGCACCCGTACCGCCCCTGGCCCAACCTACTCAGATCTCTAGATCTTTGTGAAACGCCCACTCGTGGCGCCCGCCCACTCGGCTAAGTATTAATAGCTGAAAACTTAATGTGCCGCCGTCGGCGCCGCCGTGCAGTATGCAGTGCCGGGGCCAATAAAAACCAAAACACCATCCGCATAATGACCGTTAAAGAGCCATCCAAATGTAGTCCGAGCGGGAGTCCGAGCGACGAGTATAACTCATTATGGCTAATGAGTGTTATTTGTGCCTGCCGCATAACGAAACTCGATTTTGCATTTGGGAGTGGGACGGGGGCGGCTGCTTCATAAGTCGAAATTAGTTTGACTTGCCTTGACTTGACTTGACTTGCTGCAGACAACTTCCTACACACACACACACGTAAATACATCCTCACACACACACACACACACAGAGAGAGAAAGTGGCTGTAATCGTAATCCGCTGGCAAAGCAAAAGTTGACATTCATTTGCCACAAGTGCAAAGTGTCTCTTTCTCTCTCACTCTCTGTGTGTGTGTGTGTGTGTGGGGCGTGACTGAGACAAACATAATTACGCCCCACATTTAAGAGCTTTTATCTGAGCTTGTTTTTCTCAAAAACTTTGCAAACAGATTTACACAATGTTGAGTTAAACGATTGCCATAAATATCCCGCTGATTAAATGTGCTGATTACACGCCGCTTGCAATTGACTTTAATCACATGTAACACACCACCGCAAGAAGAAGAGGAGGAAGGAGAAAGCAACCAGAAACAATAAACGCAGCCCCAAGCAAATGCAAATGTCAATAACAAATGCCAAACAAAAAAGTATAAAAAAGAGAGAAAGCGCGACTTATGCTCGCCTCGGCCTGCCTTGCTTTGCTTACATTAACATACGTTGCGTATACGCAATGCCTGCCGCATGGGGCAATTATTGCACGTAGCACGGCGAATGGGCGGGGCGTGGCCGTTCGCCTCAATGAAACTGGATTTGCGTAAGGCAAACGCTACAATTGAAATTTCAAATGCGTTGCCCGGGCGTTGACAGCCGTTTATGTTGATGATGAAGATTCGCCCCGCGGAGCTGAGCTCCTGCTGCTGGCTTACGCGGCTTTAACGTATTGTCGACCTGATACCAATAGCTCTGCGTGTCAGCCCAAGGTTTGTCTGACACACACACACACACTCCCACTCGCACTCCCACTCACTCACACACTCGCATTCAGTGGCATGAAATTGATAACGTGTGATTTAATGTGTTTTTAACGCGTTTTCATGTGATTTCCAGTTAAATGAGGCGTGGCATTTTGAAAAGCCTTCGGCCTGGCCCCTTTCCTGAGGGCCAACGGGCCAATGGGCCAATGGGCCAGCAGTCCGCCTATTGATTTGTGGGCCCATAAATATTCCTCTGCCAGGCCGCTTATCCGGTGGTGTTAAAGTAACTTTTATAATTTGATTGCGCAAACAAAAACACGCGCCGCCCCAAAGTATGCAACACTTTTGTTCCCTCGTAGCGCCCAAAGGCTTAGCTGCCCCGCCCCGCTAAACAAGAGCAATGGACGAGGATTAAATACAGAGTTTCTTTGAGCTTACAACAATTCCCAGAAGAATACACCATGAATACACCATGTACACGTATGTGTGTTTGCGTGTATGCATGTGTGTGTGTTACTATGACTATTCCATCACACAGGTCAAAAATAATTTGGACAAAAATTAAAAAAGAAAAACTATAAAAAAAAAGTAAAATTGAAAAAGCTAGATAAAAATAATTGGAAAAAATTATAAAAAAAAAATCAAAATAAAAATTAAAAAAAAAAAAACAAACGAAAAATAAAATTAAAAGTAAAAAAGAGTGAATAAATAATAATATAAAATAAATATTAAATAAAATATGTCAAAAAATAAAATAAAAAAAATAAAACTAATCAGAAAATATAATGAAAAATAAATACAATAATATATTGTTATTTTTTATCTTTTTCAGCTGCTCTCACCCTGCTAAACGATTTCTATGATTGGCCAAATTTGCCTAAAGCCAATGAATTTTATCAAAAATGAAATAAACCTATTTTGAATTAACTTTTTTGATGACTATACTAAACAAAGAGTGGACATTTTTATATTATTCAATAGAAAATTTTCTATTTTATTTGAATACTACATTGTTAGGCTGAGCCTTAGGCCAACGCATTCAATATGCATAAGCTTAAAAAAGTGTCAATTCAAATAAATTTTACACATTTCTTTCAAGTGTAACAAGTTCAGTTTAATAGCGATTAAAGATTTATATTTTAGCATATTTGAATAAATGAAATAAATGAAAATAATATATTGACACAAACAAGAAAATTACAAGCCTAAATTGCTTTAGCTAACTAGAAAGAGTTACAAAATTGTTTTCCATTGAAATTGTTATCAATCAACAATTTGCTGCACAGCTCCATTGAGTCATGAAACATGCCCGAAGCATATTTTTATGTGTATATAAATAAAAACATTTAAGGACTATTTTTTTTTCCACTACATATGTGCAACGAATAGATTTGAAAATATTGTATTAAAATGTGTCGGCATTGTGGAATGCAATAAATAAATGCCTGCAAATCACACACAATAAATTTCGATTACAATTTCAACTCGTTTGCCAGGCGCTGTGTCCAATGCCTCGCTAAGTTTTTTCTTTTTTTTTTTTTTTTTCTGCAACTTCTTTACACACAATCTGCTCAAAGTGTGGCAAATAGTGGTGTGGAATTTATGAGACAATAAGCGAGCATTCAAACTGAATGCTTTCCCTCATTTGGAGCACACACACACCCCATTGCATTCAATAGGTAATCAGAGCCGGCGAAATTCGCTTCCTATTTCGCTCTGCATATCGATTGCGAATGTGCTGAACCATAAAACATATTGGCAACATAAAAAACGAAAAAAAAAGAAGAAGAAAAACTAGAACATTTAATCGAATGCCCTTGCTATTTAATCAATCGAATCTATGATACATCAGCATAGCAGCAACTGAACTGAATGCACTAAATGGAAATTTAATTTGCAATCACTCGAATTGCATTTGAGTTTTCTTTTTTATTTTTGTACTATAAATTTTAAAAATATCATGTTTCAGTGACTCTGCCCTAACCTTGACACTGTTGTCTCTCTGCGAATTTAACCACGCGCACCCCACATAGATAAGCATTCGTCACAATTACGCTTAATTACCTGAGCGAGCGACGAGCGAGCAATTTAAAAGCAATTCCACGATCATCAAATGACACCAGCCGACGAGCTCGGGCCTGCCCAAGCGTGAAACAAGCAGGTGAGTAAGCGGCACAAAATCATATTTTTAAGCACTCTTATCCGCACTACAGATGGACCGATTAGCATCTTGAGTGACAGCTTAAAAACAACTGTAAATTGTAGATTTAATATGTTCTATCTTTTGCGACTTTACCAATTCATATTCATGGGAATTCAATATCACTTTTAATTTTTATGTAATATATGATATTATCAGTCTAATATTGATTACTTCACTTTCATGTTCCATTCGAAAAACTTTTTCTAGCACAATTCTATCTTATTCCATGCTTAATGTATATAAAAGTCTAAGTGCTTAAGCATATTAAACAAAGTTAAAAAAAAATTTGCCATACATATATTTATGCCTACATGATATATATATGTATATGATATATGATATATGCAGACATTTGCTGAATTAGAGATTACTTCTCTTTCCGCATCCCTCCCTAAAGCTAGCTCAAGCGCTAAACCGTTAGCAGACACAAAACGGAAGTCAGTTTATCTTCGCCAATCAGTCAATTTTGACCAAGTTTTTTCTTGTCTTGGCTGTTTTGTTATTTTGCTGCCAATTAGCTTTTTTTTTTTTTTTTTTTGCTTGCCATTTAAGTAGAATTAGCTTAAAGTTAAATATGACAGGGTGTTTTAGCATTGCCTTAAGCAAATGAGCATCATCATTTAAAATATACAAAAAATTAAACATATTAAAAAAGTATATACACTTCAAATGATGTATGTATATATTATTTTTTATTCTTTTTAAATATTTATAAATATTCTTCATATTCAAGACTTTTGTCTTTTTCTGCTTCAGTGTTTTACTGGCTAATTAGGATTTATGCCAAAATCGGAATTCCCCTTCACGAGCTTAAGCAAAGTTTAAATTTAAGAAATTGAAATTTGTATGACTGCTTGTTCTTCTGCATACCATTAAATAGAGCAGAGTGGTTCGATGAGGTGAGGCAATTGTGATTGTGGCATGAGCGAAGCCCTAGAGCTGGCAAACTCGTTTGAAAGGCAAACAAATATTAGACTGAATAAACTCATGCAGCTAAGTAAATAAATAACTAAGCAAAGATTAAGTGGGCTGAAACGTATTAAATTCAGCTTCTACTTATGCTATAAATATGCATGCAATAGCCAAACATTCTACATTCCTAAATTCCACAGCATTCTACATTCCTACATTCCACTAACAATAATTAAAAAACTTTAACCAATTTCTGGTTTCGAATCGAATTTGCATTCGCATTAGCATTTGCAGTTGACAATTTCGGAGTCTTGCTGTTATGGTGCCTTCTGCTCTTTGAGCACAAGTTCAAAACCAGACGAATTTGATGGCTAATTATTTTGGCTAATTGCAAATTGCATTTATTGCATGGCAGCAGCCTGTGACAGCCGCACCAGCGCAGCCCAGCCCACCCCACCGCCCCCTTCAGCCATGTGTCAGCTGCAGACAAACCGCAACTACATATTGCTGCTGTGGCTTATAATGTTGGCTGTGCTGAGGTCATTGCCGGAAATTATAAACATTGCGTGCCGCATATGAAAATCTGAAATGGGAAATCGAAAAAGAGAAGAGAGCCAAAAAAAAAAAAAAACTAAACGTGTGATGCGCACTTGAAGCTAACTCAAGTGAGCAGCATCAGCCAGAGCCGGAGGCAGAGCTATTCAATGATGTATGCAAACTTTGTCTCAGTTGCTCTGGCCGCTTATCGTGAGAAGACGTTTGGGTCAAATTGTTAGCCAGCTGAGCTGAGCTGAGCTGAGGCATATCAATTCAGTTGTAATGCCATGTTGATTGTGGCTAACACACACACACACACACGCACACGCACACGCACACAAGTGACCACAATTCAGTTGCCCAAATGGCAACACGTGTGCTCGTTGTCCAAGCATTTCGACTTGTACCTACCCCAACCACAGAAACAACCACACACACCTACCCACCCACACACACTCACTCTCTTGTAACGCATTCGTCTGCGTTTGCAATTTAGTTCCTGGAAATCATTCCTATATTCATACAATTCGGGAGCAGGCCGTACAGCTTGGCCTATGCCCAAATAGTATCACGTACGCTTTCAAACAATTATTGTCCTTGCCCACCCACACACACACGCACACACGCACACAGAGACCCACTCACACTTTATTATGCAACATGTCGTGAGATAAACTCAAATTTGATTTGAGTTCTCGTCGCCATAAATTGAAGCCTGCAACTTTAATCAGCACATCGAGGAGCATCGATAGTTTCTCGATTTGTCCATAAATTTTGGCGTTACGCTCTGTTTGCGTTTTAATGGCCACGCAATTAAGACAAATCGCCATTCAAATGACCCAAATAGATTCAAATATTTTCAGAGCTGCTGTCCAATAAATAAACAGACGCCTCTGGATGCCGCTGCCAGTGAAGCAAAGTTTCTAGACCAGTGAACAGTTCAATACCAATACCAAAAATACCAAAAAAAAAAACAACAGCGAAAACAGAGAAACAAAAACAAAAATCAACAGAATTTATTATTCACAATTGTGTCGGTCTTAGTGTATTAGTACCGTGCTACAACGGTCGTAACGAGCAGTCGAGCGTGAAACCAATTGCAAACAGGTAAACTATAAATGCAAATATTTGCAGCATGCAGCGTCACACGCGGCGTATGAGTGATGCAGCCAATGCCGATGACTCAACTGCAATTCAGGCGGTCTTAAATCGATTGACGGCTGCAACAGTAGCCGTAGCAAGTCAACAAGTTCACTATTTAACACTGCGGTGTGACTATTGACGCAGTGAAAGTTGCTAATTGTTTGCCCAATATGCACTGCGCCGCGCATTGCAGCATTAGCTAACCGCTCTTTATTGCCGCATATGCGGAAAAGAAATTCACAGCCGAACGGGCCACTCAATGGCCAATAGTCGCCCCACCAATCTGCCCCGGCCAGTCCATTAATCGGTCAAGCGGCACAGCTCACGTACACAAAATCCGCCGGGCACTGGCCAAGCACAGCTAATCAGCATGTCAGGCGGCCACTCATGCGTAGTTATTACTGTAGCCAAAGCAGTTGCTGTTGCTGTGAGTGCCCTGCGGAAATTGTTGAATAGGGATATGTCAGTTGCGCGAAATAAGCAACTAGGATACTTCGTTCAATACTATTTAAAGTGAACTGATCAATAATTGATCAAATTATCCATAAATTTAAAAAAATATACAAAAGAAAAAAAAATCCAAAAATATTTTAAAACAAAATTATTAGCTGGCTCAAATTCATAACTAGAAAAAAATATAAAAAATAAAATAAAGATAAATGAAACTAGAAAAAGTAAAAATCAAGCTAAAAAAATAAATATATAAAAAAAATTTAAATCAATTATCAAACAAAAAATATTTATAACTAGAATAAAAATATTTTATTATAAAAAAAAAATAAATAAAAATAAATCAAAATAAAAATAAATAACTAAAAATAAAGAAAATAAATATATTTAAATGATGGGTAAAACGAAAAATCCAAATTACATTTTTTATAAAACAATTTAATTTAATATTATACCAGTTTATTATTTTGCACACCGTTAAGCTAAGGTACCACATAAATTATATTATTAATTTAATTTTCTGTTTCTGATTTGCTTAATATTTATTTACAAACTGCTTCTATTAATATCAGGATATATAATAATAAAAGACATTGAAATTTTAATCACTTTAATCACACACCATGTAGGGCATCTACTAGTCTATCAGTCTCGCTACAAGCGCGCCTCAACCTATTCACACTTAAAGTCACAGCTGGCTAGTTGAGTACACAGCGCGAAATGGTTGCGAAAAGGCAACTGTAGAGCCAACTGCGCACGCGCACAGGCCAAGTGTCTCACGGCTGCTTGGGTAGCTAAAACAGCTGAGAGACGCGCTCAGCGCTCAGACAGCTGCAGCGCTCTGTGTACTCTGTACACAAATGCCAGCTCTCTGGCTCTCTCGCTCTCTCTCTCCCCCCTCACACAATAAAAATATAATAAAAACGTGTTAGACTACGTCGAGTGCGAAACTGAAATCGAAAACCCGCCAAGCGAGAGTCGCTTCGTCTCTGTTTGCTATGCCCTTTGCCGGCTTTGACGTTGGCCAGGCTTATTTGAGTACCCGTAAGAGGCTCTCGAATACTCAGTTGCGAATTTCATACTAGCCGAAGCGGTCGTACGTGTGGGAGTTCGAACATTTTGGCACATCAATTCGATTGATAACGCCACAGATCTAAGCCAAACGAGCAGCGCGTTAAGTGTGTTAAGAAGTTTCATTCGCATTCAAACGGAAATTACTCAAGTCAATATTAAGTGAAGTTCTGTGAACAGCTACAAAGAATCGAAGATAATCATATAAATACTTTCCGCAAATAGCAACACAAAGATGATCGAGCGACGCAGCCAACTGGATAAGGTAGGCAAAAGTAAATGAAACTCGAGTTGAAGCTGAAGCTAAGTACGGCCGAAACGAACTACAGTTCAATTTATTAAGATCTTGATCTCAGCTTAACATTTGACGTTTGGCTAAGGTCAAGCTGGCAATTAATTTGAATTAATTTATCAAAAATCTAAACGAAATTTAAATACGACCTCTGAGCTGACAGGCGTATGATGTATTATATATGTGGGGAGAGAGATAAGAAAAGTAGAATATTTTGATGTATGTAGAAGATGTACATATATATATATTTAAAATTGATATTGATATTAATTTTTTAAATCAAATTATTGATAAACAGAAAATTATAAATATAAAAACACATTTATTAAATTCTTTTGTTTCTATCAATTATAAAATTAATCAATTTTATTGATTTTACATTTTTATTTATATAACAAAAAAATAGTAAATTCATTTAACAACTTAAAAATCAATTGAATACCTAAATTTTCTAATTTGAATAATTTATAAATATATAAAGTATTGCTTTACCTACTACAAAAATTAAATATATGTATGTATTTAACATTTTCATGCTTGATATGTTTGACTGTACTTAAAGTAAGGCAATTCGTGAAGCATACTTCATCTAGGCATCTTCACAGTCTACAGTCTGCTGATAAGCCGGTTTCGTATTATTAACTGTTTTTTATTTATTTATTTAGTTTTTTTTATTTTCGTATACATAGTGAGATCATGAGGCAAGCATTATGTTTCTTTTTTTCTTTTTTCGTTTCTTTTCTTTATTTTCCTTGTTGTATCTCAATCTGTAGCCGAGTCTGTACTTGCCTTGGCTTGGCATGATTCAGTTTTCAGCTGGAATCATTTGCATTTACTGATGATAATACTTTGAGAGACTGTGATAACTTTTGCTTTTCTTGGGCTCATCTGCAGGTGTAGAATGCTGTGAGATTCTAATTAATGACGTGCCCCGTCTACCTGAGTTGCGTAACTTTGCGGCGAATCGCAGCTGCTGGCCGATATGAATAATTTATGGAGCTCAGAATTGATACGAGTATATGTATATGATTAATGCCCGCCCTCCCCCTCTCTCATTCTCCACAAAGTGTTAGGCCACGTTACTTATACCAGCCACAACATTTATAATTATAAATAGCCCCAGCTGAGCTGGCCCAGCTCATTGAGGATGCTCGAAACGAATTTAAATTCTGTGCAGCGTTTTTGTTTAACGACTTCGATTTTTTTTCCCGCTGATCGATATTTATATACAGATACTTTTATCGATCTGTACTCAATGGACGTCAGCACGCGCATCACTTTCTGCCATTATTTGATTCGGACGCCGCCATTCACTTGGCTGCCTGGCCGGGCCTCTGTGATCCATGTCACGTAAGCGCATGCACTCGAGTTGGCAATAGAACTTGGTAGCTAGGCAACAATTACTGCTATGCCAAGCCAATTGGAAGTTAGCATAAGTGGCTGCTCCGAGCTGCCTTCTAGGTGCTTGCTGCTGTCTGCTAGCTGATGGAGGAATGCACGTGCCAGGCAAGCGTACGGCGTGGAGTATTCCACTTGATGGAGTATTCCACTCGTCTCTGGTTTGTTTGCCCAGTTTGTTGATTTTAAATGAACGCCCGGCGCACTTTGCACAATTAAGCTAATAGGAAATAATCAGAGCCATAGCACTGGAAAGCTGTCGAGATGTAGAAAACTCTGGCCATCAGCACGAATAGACAGTGTCTGAGAGAGAGAAATACATCCTTATAATCATATACTAAGCGCAAAGGCAAATTGAGTGGGAGGAAATTAGATTAGAATGGTGGAGAGACCCGACTACTCATATACCCTGCAGGCAGCTGAGAGGCGGACAAGGAGAGGCTAACTAGAGATGTAAATAAGTGTGTACTTGGACGTAATTAGATTAGATTACTTAGTGAGTGCGACTTACAAATACCCTGTAGACAGATTTAAAATGCCAACAGCATGGATAGACCCTGTTTGAGAGGCTTAAATACAAAAGCTAAAAGCAAAATGGAAAATTAGTTAGTTAGACTGCGTTTATTGAAAAGTTAAGCTGACAGATACCCTGGAAAGTGCACTTAATATATATCATAAACTGCAGACCATATAAATGAAGAGATCAACAAAAGTTAGAGTTGTCGATGAACTACTATCAAGTTCCTTATGAAACCGACCAAGTCTTAAGTTTTCTATCAGCCTGCTCCCCTGCCCATCTCCCACAGCTGCAGGGTATACGAACAGTGAACAGCAACAGTACACGCACTGAGAGCTCTTCCTGACTATAGTCAGATATTTCTACGCAGATGCTAGACAAAGTTCATTAACCAAGCGCAAAGCAATTAAACAAGTCACACAACTTGATGATTGACAGACTGACTGACTGACAGACTGACTGACTGACAGACAGTCAGGCTGGCCTAATCCCATCAGAGAAGTTGGCCAACGGCTTTTGATCGGATCTGAAGTTGATTTTATGAGAGGCCCCACAAAACAATGTATTGCTACACATTGATTGCTGGCCCGGCTACTTGTGCCTAGTACTAGTTTAGCTTATGCTTAAAACATGTTCTACATAGTCTTTAAACTCAGCTCCATTAAAGCCATGTCAAAGTACATAATTATTATTTCATTGCGGTGATTTGTTGCCAAGAATAAAGTTGTCTGAAGACAAAGCATGTCGAATTCCACTTTATTGTTTTCGAAAATTATGTTCAACTATTAAACTTAAAACATATCATACACATTTTTATTTATTATTAAAAGATCTCACTATTCAACACGCTTTAATGAGTTTTTTATGTACGAAAAAGGGAAGGGAAATGCATAATTAATTTGTATTAAAATATGAATTTATTTATTTTGCACGTGCCGCATATTTAATATTAAGCAAATTACTTCTTTTGTGTTTCCCCACTCTTTACTTTACATATGTACATATAGTACTTACTTGGCATGCCTGCGCAGGAAATGTGAAGGGGCATATTGGTTTAGTGTAAAAAACACTTTAAGCTCTATGCTAATGATGAAGTTTATTTGAAATTAAGGTAGATATACATGTATAACACATATAATACTGGTCTTACAATTATATCAATATTTATGCCTTGAGCGAGCATCACGCAGTCGACTACAACTTTTAGTTTTACAAATTCTTGATCGGGTTTATTTAAATATGCACATTAATTACGGTCTGACTGGGACAAGTTGTAAATGGAAGAACATTTCTATAGAGTTTACTATTCTTTGTGTACCTACAAATTGTTTTTTTATAGCAAGCACTGTCTGTGTGTGTGTGTGTGTGTGTGTGTGTGTGTGCACGTGGCGTCTGTGTGCATGTATGCCTGCCTGTGTGAGTGTCTGTACAATTAAATTATTGCAAATTAATTACATTGATTATTTGGGTATTAAGTGGCTGTCATTGCTGCGGCTGTTGCGGCAAATTACGGCGTGTGCACATCAATCTCTGTGTGTGTGCCAGAGGGCCATACACACACACACACACACACACACACACATCTGTCTCTGTGTGTGGCAAATGTGATTGCTACTGAATACTATTAATTAGCTGCTTGATTTACGATGTGATTGATCCGCCCCACTCCGCTCAACTTAGCTTAGCGTAATTGTAGTTTCACTTTTTATTGAGCGCACTTCATCTTCATCATCCTCCTTCATCATTAAAGATACTTATTTAAGCCCTTAAGTAGCTGCAATTAAGTAGTCTAAGTTAATTGAATCTACACTCGTTTGCCGTTGATGTTGTTGTTGTTGTTGTTGTGGTCTTGGTGTTATTTGACTGTCTGGCAACTCCGCCCAGAACTGGAGCATTCCGCGCAAAAGTTGAAAGTCGAGGCAAAGAAAACACACACGCACACACACACACACACACTGAATAAACAAATGACGAATATGTGCATAAAGAAAAAGACAAGTAAAGCGGACAAAAGCAAACAAATGATGCAAAACAAATTACAAAAGTTACTTCGAAGCTCGAACTCAACATTTTACAAGTTGAAGAAAACGAAGAGAACGCCAATAATAATAGAAATCAACATGTTCTAGAGGCCCTATACACACACACACACACACACACAGAGTAACTAAACACATAATCATTTATCTTCAAACAATTGCGCCGTGTTTCTTGCACGTGTTCGAGTTCAGGTTCAGGGCTTTGTAGTAGAGTTTGTGCTGTAGGGCGACTGAGCTGTTCGGGGGCGGGGCAGTTCAAAACAAATCCGACTATCTGAGTTACAGTTCGCGCTTTTCCGCAAAAAGTTCACGTTCTGCGACCGATGGCAAAAAAAAGTATGAGAAAACGAATAATAACAAAACAGTATAAGTAAATCAAAAATAAACGCGAAAGAAAATAACGCCAAAGCAATAACAACGATACAAGAAACAGAAATGGCAAGAGTGCGAGAGTTAGAGCGAGAGGGAGAGTGAGAGCAGTGGCAGCTGCATAAGCAAAGGCAGACAAGCATAAGCAGAGGGGCAGAGCGGCAGAGCGGCAGCAGCAGCAGAGCGGTGACGAAGAGTGAGAGGCAGCGGCAAAGCGCAAATGAAATAAAAGCAAAACAGGTAATAAAATATAAAAAGCTGACCGTGAGCAATGTCAGGGGCTCATGGCGCTTAGGCGCCGTTCATTTGTCTGTTGCGTTTGGCCTGGGACTGCGCGTGAGTGTGACCAGAGTGTGCGGCGAAAAACCGTTCGACGCGAGCGCTCGCACAAATTTATGCATTGTCAGCAGCGCCCAGGCAGACAGACAGGCAGACGGATAGAGTCAGAGCGGCAAGCGCAATGGAAACAATAGCAGCCGGAGTAACTGAAACGGCAACAGCAGACGGTTGAGTTAAATTCAATTTAACGCTCCATGCCGCTTCGTTATTTGGTTTCTAGTTCAAGTTTAGGGTCAATAACTGTCGATTGCATTTTAACCAAGTTGGTCTGGCCAGCAGCTGTTGCTGCTGCTGCTGCTGCTGCTGTTGTTGTTGTTGCGGCTACTGTTGATTTACAATTTGTAAAATTGGCAAACAAACAGTTTACGACAAAAACATAGAAAATGGAAGAGCGTAAAGCGCCGACCAAAGCTCAACAACGAAACGTGTATACCCTTTCCACTGGCAATAGACGTATGTAATATATGATAGCCAATAGCCAGATCTCCAGTTTCGCTAATAAGCCAAGTTGTCTCTGCTGTAGACACTTTAACTTAACATGCAAATTGTTGTCAAAAAAAAAAAAAAAAAAAAAAAAAAAAAAAAAAAAAAATTAAAAAAAAAAAAAAATTCAAGAGTTTGTCGATCTATTTGTCAGCCTGTTTATCTTTATCTGTGTGCACGTATGAGTGCGTTTTTGTTTATCTTTTTGAAGAAGAGGGCGCGCTAAGTGAATCACGAGTAAAGAAAATGCTTTACAACAACAACAACACTAATAGCAGCAGCAGCAACAGTAGCTCAGCCAGTCAATGGGATTTGCGATTTACGAGCAGCTTTATTGCAGGTTCAATGCATCATCTATCTCTGTTTGCGAGAAATAAAACTAATGGACATTCAGGTTAAAGGTTTAAAGCGCTCTGAGCACAAAACTGAAGCCAAACAACTAAATCGTTGAGTAGATGTGATATATGCATGCATAAATATAAAAAGGCAAACAACAAGATTTAAGACTATTGAATAAATCTAGCAAGATTTCTGAAAAAATATTTACAAAAATTCTTAAATTTACATAGACAAAAAAAAAAAAAAAAAGAAAAAGAAAACCTTAACTTAAGTAAGATGATAAATGATATACGCATAAAAGTGTAATTAATCGTTTAGCAGATATTCCGCTTTTATTTCCATTACAACATGCAAAACTAGTCTTAGCCTTAGTCTTAGTCTTTGCCTTAGTCTCTTCCTATATTAATGTTAACCCTTTTCAGAAGAAAAACACTATTATTATATACATATGTTTAACCTTACAAGCCCAAGTATATTTCGAGAATTGAACGGAAGGAATATATATATAAATAATATACTTAGCAAAATGAAAACTTTCCATCTAATCCAGTTTGGCCTCTTCACCAAATTTCTTTACACAACGTTATTAACGTTTATTTATAGCCTGATGACGTAATTGGAGCACACAGCCATATCCACATCCGCAACTTAAACAATTTCCCACCAATATGTTTATTTTTTCTTATTTTTGGTCGTTTTTCGGTCCCATTTATAAGGTTGAATGTCCTTTTTTGCCTAACTGGCTTAGCTGGCTTTCAACTGTTTCCGGCCTTTATTATGCTTATTGAATTAAATTTGTGTGCGCAACCTTTTCGCTCACTTTGTATTCGAATCCGTCCCACAAAATATGCTTGAAAAGGTTCTAATAAACTTTTGCAAATGAATGTCATGAACAGATATCCGCCAGGGAATCTGACTTTATATGTTGAACTTTTTTTTGTGTTTTGTTTTGCCGTAGTGTCAATAAATTTATATATTATTGTTACAAAGATCATGAAAGTCGCTTATGATGAATCGCATTTATCATTTATAAAAGTATACTTTCGATAATTGTGAATGATCTGAATACAAACCGGATAATTAATGAGAGTAATTTTAACAATTACAAAAACAGTTTATTTATTTATAAAATTTTATTTATATATATATTTAAAAACAAGAATATCAAGCCTTCCTGTGTTTTTTTTCGTTATTCCTTAAATATCTCCCTCAGCTCATTAAACTCTCTTGAGAACTTTGCTAAATATGTTAATTTCATTGGGATCGTTTCTAAATGGATCTCTTGAATTACTCACACCTGAGTACAGGGCATTTCCTAGTCGACTCCTTTATAGGGTTTTGCGCTCATTTTGCTTTAGTCCCCCCGTTCGCAACCTTTTTTGGGTCTGCTTCGATTATCGCATCGCATAATTAAATATGCAGCTACGTTCGAGTTCAAGGTAGTTCCGGTATGATGATGGCAGGCAACGTAACTTACCTTGCTGCATATACATATACCTACTTATGCATGTGTGTGTGTGTGTGTGTGTGTGTGTATATGCCAACTGTGCCATTAATTGTCGACCTCATCTGCAGCAATCAGAGGCTTAATGATGGAGTAGCATCGAGTTTGCGTAGAATGCGGCTGACAATCTTATACTGACTGCGCTTGGCATTGTGGGCGCCGAAAACTCGGTCAGTCGGGAGCTTCGCTCGTAAGGTGAGCAACTGAGATCTGTAAACGGGTTCAGTGAACTTCGCTCAGTTACAAATCCATGTCGAGTCACTCGCCTGGGGCACTGAAACCTAGGCGAACGAGCTGTAACCGAGGGCTGATTCTACTAGATATTAAGTAGCCGTTGTGTTGTATTTGCTTTGGGTCTAGCAGAGGAATGATAGATCGGATTTCATCAAATCGATTGCAGTAAGTGTGTCAGTCCAGTCGTTGCCAATTGCGCGGAAAGCAGAAAATCCACTTTTTGTCTGCCCCTCTCTGTCCCTGGCGCAGTTTAACGGCTGTTAAACCAGTTATTTGCGCTGCTGAGAAAGCGGCTCAAAGAAATTCTCTGCGCTGACGGAGACGTTGACGTTGACGGCGACGTCGCTGCCACGCTCAATTTCCCACTGCAAGCCGAAGCTCTATGACTGCAGGGCAGTTCAGTGTATAACAGTATGAGTGAGTGTGTGTGTGTACCTTAGTGATCAGCTGTCGCTTGAGCAGCAACAACAGCATCAGCTTCAGCTTCTGCTTCTGCTTCGGCTTCAGCTCCAGAACTGTGCTACGTGCTGAATATATGTAAGCAGCGCATGCGCTGCCCGACGTCAGTTGCTGCGCAGACGCGTTCATGTGCACTTCACGTTCACAATCGCCCGTTGACGTTATCGCCAATTCTGTATCGGTATAGTGTATCGATAGTGTTACACACACATACACACACACACACTCAATAGCTGAATTTGCAAAATGGCAGCGCGCAGTGCCTATATCACAAACGAGGTGAGTTCTTCCTGCTTTGCCAAAACAGAAAAGATAACCCAGCCAAAAAGCAAAGGCATTAAATAATATTATAGCAGAAGTGCCTGCCTAGCCTGCCAGCAGAGAGCCACTCAAGAGCCAACCGCTAATTAGTGCCGGCTCATTAAGAGCCCAGACACTGTTGAGCAAACTGTTTGCGACTCAAAAGCCAACAAACAGAAATTGTCGGTAACTGGAGTATGCTTGACAGATGGGCTGCCCGGCTTTCTAGCTGGCTGGCTGGCTGGCTGTTTGGCTGGCTTTGCGGCGCGCCAAATTCTTTATACTTTGCATAATTAATATAGACACATAAATGCAAACAACATCAGCTGAAGTCGCAGCTGAACTTCATTCCCTAGTCGTGCCCGAAATACCCGTTTTAACACTCTTGCTTTTTAGCCGCTCTCAGTTCTGTCTGGGAAAACTTTTACCCACCAGCAACAGCCGAAGCAGCAAAAGTTGGCTTTATCTTCATAATTAGTATGAAATTAGTATTAATTTTGCAACAGCCAAACATAAACAGCTGCAGGGCACAGAGCAACAACAAAATCAATAGCAATAGAAATGAAAATGAAAATGAAAAGAGAAAGTAAAAAAAATAAACAAAAACAGAAACTGAAACGGAAATGGAATGAGCTGGAGGTGTTTGTTCGCCCTGCAGCTGAAAATATTAAATTCAAATTTCATTGGAATCACAATTAAGATGCTGTGCTGAAATGTTATTAAAATTGATTAGATTTAAATGGGATAGCAATTGAAATAGTGGAAAGTCGAACAAATTTCTTGGTCTGCTGACTGGGCCTTTAGCAATAATTAGTTTCTAGTAAATTGGATAATTAACTTACATACGGTAGTTTACATTAAATTATCTAATAAACTGTTCATCTTTTTTGAACTTGAACTTCACGAACTTTAGCTGGGCTTTAAACAAGTTTCCTTTTTAATTAAGAGTGCATTAAGAGTGAATAGAAATGTGGACAGATATATGTATATATGAATATATAAATTGTTAAATATATGAATACACACATTTCTATTTATATTTTTAATTTTAAAATATAATTTGTATATGGATTGAATGATTTACTTTTATGTGTATATTTTAATATGTGTATTTTTTTTTTAGTTTTTTATTTATTTATTTTTTAATTAATTTATTTTTTTTATTTTTTATTTTATTACCGATATTTTAAAATTTTGTATACAGTTTTTAAACATATATTTTTGAATATACGGTTTTTTTTTATTTATATATATTTTTTCTTTTGGTTATTATAAACCTTTTTATTTTATATTTAGATTTTGAGTTTTTTCATTTATTTATGTTTTTTATTTATCATTCATATTTTTGATATTTTATTTTTATTGACATTACTTAAATTTATATATATATGTGTATATATTCCTTGTTTTCATTTTTTGTATACACAAATCTGGAATCTGCAATAATTGTAAAATTTAAGCCTTGTTTATGTTGTGATTCTCTTCGGTTTTCCTCTTTGCATTGACTTCATTTTCGCTTCACGATTAAATAATAATCCGATTGCGGTTTCGGCTGAAAGTTGTTTAACATAAGTTGACTTTTGTATCGAAAGTGTGCACAAGTAAGGGGACACTGAAAATGTTCTGCTCGTGATTGATTAGTTTCTTCTGTTATATAAATGCATAGATTAAGAACAATCCCTCTGCAATGTGAACCAAGAAACTATATTCCCACACACAAAGCTTTAATTACATCTCTATAAGAACATCTGATAAATAATCTTTATTGCTGATAATTATAACTATAGCATTAATTAAAAACAACTTCACGCTTTCCATATGCGTATTCATGTGCAACCTAAGAATAGATATTATGAATTGACTAAAGATTAGCAGAAACACCGATACTGCAAACACAAATGAACACAAAGTCACGATCTCAGTAGTTTATAGAGCTTATTATACACATAGTCTATTATTCATTATATCAGCCAAACTGGCTGTCATTTATCTCAGTAGTAAGAGCACGTTGAGAACTAGATTAAAATGAATGAAACACGCGCTTAAAGTCAAAATATAACCACAAATTTCGAATGAGTTGCACATTTGATTGCAAAGCGCTGCCAATTACACAGGTCAACACAATTCAGATTGAGTTTTATATAACTGGCATTCGAGTATGCAGCCAGAATGTCAAGTAGACTCAGCTTAAAGTGGAGTAGTACTTAATCGATTTCAATTTCTATCGTCAGCTTGCTGGCCAAATGCTGTTAGCCTGTTTCAATTGCGTTAGCCAACGTGCTTCCTCAGAGTTGGCCGAAACCAAACTAGATTCAATTTATTTTTATGAGCTTCGCACCTAAACAATAGAAAAATATTCAGATTGTTATTTTAAAATACCTCCAAGCGTTTGTTGTTCTATGTATTAGTATGTGTAGATGTGTGCGAGTGTCTGTGTGTATGCAAAATAATTAATATTTATTAACACTCGCCAAACAAACGTCAAGCAGATGAAACTTTGGCTGCCGCCACAAAATCTTTGATAAAAAAATATTCACATAAATGTGTCACAGATTTAATAGACCAAGTATAACTGTGTTTGTGTGTGTGTTGCATATCCTAGCAGATCAGACTAAATAACGTGCCAGACAGCTATTGCATTATGTGTTTACCACGCGATTTTAGCTCTGTTTGCACTTTGAATATTTGCCAAAGCTATTTTTCTTCCTCTTCTTCCCCCTTTTTTTTTGAGAAACAATAACAAAAGATTTTTGCGCGTTGGGTAAACAAAATGTCACAGTCGGAGCCAAGTAAACAGTAAACAACGGAAAAAAGAACGACAAACACAAATATGGAAACTCACACGCTGCAGCTGGAAGAGAGTTATAGAGCTGCCCGGCGGAAAACGGTGCGTATGCGCTGCACATTACGTATACGCACCCCGTAAAGCACTTTGCTGTCAAGCATTGTTGTAGTCTTGCGCTTAGCCAAAATTTCATTTGCAAAACTCACAATAAATTCAAATTAAATATGAGAAAGACAAAAGCAACTCGAATGGTAAAGCTCTGGGTGTGTGAGTGCATAAGCTGTTTGGGTAAATAGTTTAGTAAAAACAATTCCCTAGTAACCAACTGGAGTTTGCAAAGCTCTATACAAACTTGCCATTGCCCTGAAAATGCCATTTGTAGTTTTGCATTTACGAATTTTGCATTGCTTTGTGCAACGAAATCTTTCTAATTAGACGCAACAAGACGCAACAGACTAGTTGCCATGCATTGATAATATTGGTGAGGGGGGAGTGGCAAAGGGTGGCGACTGCATTCGACAGACTTTACAACTGATTGGACTCCATTATTTATGGATAATAGTTTTTCACACACACACACACTCACACAGACACAATCATATGGCATAAATGCGATACCAAATGCAGTCTTTGATTTCATTTTCAGTCTTCGTCTTCTGAGCCACAAAATGCAAACCGAGCAACAACTTTGTTGCCCACTTAAAATGTGCATAAAAATAACAGAAAGCAAAAACAAAAAAACAAAAAAACAAAAAAATACAAATAAAAAAAAATAAAAATAAGAAAACTTTAAAACAAATGGCAAAGCCACTGCCAGCTCAGCTGCCACGCCCAACTCCAGCAACCAACTCAATTTAGTCTTAAGCCCGCATACATAAATGTCAGTTGTATTTTCGGTCCTCTGCTCGTTTCGCTAATTGCAAGTGGAGTATATGGGTTTTTGGGTTCATTACTTCAGCATGAACTATAGATATAAGATTTAAAGTAAAGGCTTGGCATTTGATATTTCATTACACGTATGCAAACAGTCCATTAGGTTAGCTAACTTAGCTGAGACAGACTAGCTGAGACTTGTTTTTAATGTTTTCGGCTAGGTGATATCGTTTTAAGAGTATTTTTAAAGCAAATGCTAGGTTCTAAAATAACTAAAGTGAATTTGTACCATTCTCGATGACTAAAAAGAAACTCGATCTAAATCTGAACTGCTAAAAGTCTAGTCTAAATTTCAATATACATACAGCTACAGTCGGTCCTCAAACAACACATTAAACCTGAGCGGGTATAAAGCCGTCGCTTATAGCCGCTTCAAACATTTTTCATGCCTTGTTGTTGTTATTGCCTGCATATTAACCCTCCTCAAGCATTGTCGCTTGAGTGAATCACACAGATTTTTAAATTTTTTTGCTCTCTCTTTTATTTATGCATTTCCTAAATGAATGCTAATAATTTCCACATTTAACTGTTCAATGTTTTTTTTTTTTTTATTATTTATTATATTTTGTGTTGGCTTTTATTTTGGGCTGTTTTGTTTTGATTTGTGTTTAGTTTTTGAGGCAAAAAGAATCTTTTGAACCAACCCATTCAAGGGTCAGGGTTGGAGCCAACATTTGCCTAATTATTTATTTAATTGCCCAGCTAGAGTTAATGCTTTATTGTTTTTGTTTATGCGACCGACGATTCGTGTCAAGGCCGTGACAGAATCTTCAAGACGCGTGTTTGAAAAACAACTTCAACAATTGTACAATTAGACTTGGCATAGTTAGCAACATGGCCAGGCCAAGCTGTGCAAAGTCAGTGCCGCTTGACAAATGCTCCGTGCCACAGCGCCTGTTGTTGCAGCTGATGTTGCAAACGCAATCAGCCATATAAACTGCGACTAGAGTTAACAAACTGAGGCGAGGAGGCGTTCAAGCGTGAAATACTTATGTATATATGCATATATATTATATATATATATATATATATATATATATATATATATATATATATTTTGTGTGTGTATGTGTGCTTTATATATATGGTTTATTGACTGTCGTTACTTAAGATTGACCTGTGAACTTGCGGTCTATGAGCTGGCTTAAATTGTTTGCCTAAATGTAGACAAATGTTAACACACTAAGATATACATACATATAGACAAAGCTCTACGCAAGTCTCTGTCTATCCAAATAGTAAACAAAATTAATTTCAGATTAAATTTAAAATATAAATAGATTTTAAAAATATAAAAAAGCAATCAATAAACATGAAAATAAATTAAAACATAAATTCAATAAATTTAAAATATATAGACAATAAATGTTGACTAAATAAAAGAAATATATATATGAATTATATATATATATATATATTATACAGTAAATAAATAAAAATAAATAAAAATAATGAATAAATAAAAATCAAAATAAATTAAATCACCACACATAAGCCAAAATATATACATAATAAAAAAATAAATATTCATATGATAAAAATAAATTAAAAGTAACATAAATTAAGACACAAATAAACAAATATATATGAACAATTATACTAAGATAAAAATACTACAAATATAAATAAATGTAAATTAAAACACAGATTAATTATTATACAGAAAAAATTATACTCTAGTTTGCATATATTATAAGCGTATGAGCCTATAAAAATAGTACAAAATAATTAAAATAAATTTAAAATTAATTTAAAACCGAGATAAAAATAGATAAATAAATCAAACAAACAATTTACATTTTCCCCTGGCGCTGCTGAAGCTGCTGCAGCGTGTTATTGCTCATACGCCGCTTGGTCACTCGCCTTGGCCGAGCGTCTGCTGTTGTTGCTCTGGGACGGCTTTCGAAATAGATTTAAGTGCGCGGAAAATGTGCGGGCTGTGGAAAAACTTGCTGCTTGATACACATGAAGCAGCCGTAGCAGAAAAACAAAACTGGTTACGCCTGGCCAACGCCACGCGGCAAGTTGGCCTTGTGCTAATCCACATTTTAGAATCCCAACAGCAGCAGCAGCAGCAGCAGCAATCGCGACCGCTGTAAACTCTACGTGTGCGAATTCTCCAATGAAATCATGAGCACAAAACCATTTGGCTCACAGAACGTGGTTGGCGGCTCAATCGCAACGATCGCAGCGATCGGCATCAACTTGACTTTGAGTTTCGTTATTTTGGTGCCGTAATTGCAATTGCAGTTCTTGTGCAAGATCAATGTGCTAGCAGTCAAATTAAGACAAATTAAAGCGACTATTTAATTGACGCCAATGACATTCAACAATGATGTAGGCTTAAGTGTGTAAACATCCTTAGTGGATATGCCAAATTAATCAAGTTGTTTGGTTTTCTCTTCTAACGACTCTTGCAGATAATTATCACAGCCATGGACCGTTTCGTATGGTTTGTGCTGCTGGTGGTCATGACGCACCTGGTCACGGAATTCACACGTGTCACCGGCTATGCGAGAGGACAGCGACAGGAGCTGGTGCTAATCAACGATGTAAGTAAGAGAACTCCATTAAATAAGACCCCAAAGACTCCTAGTATAAGTGCAATTTTTCGTTGCATACTTTCGAGCGCAGCGTAAAATATATTGAGAGATGCTTGAGAGAGTTGAGTTGAGAACGATAAGAGTGTAACCTTGACTTATATAATGTGCTCTTTACACTTATCGAAGCAGAAATTGACTTATTAAGACTTTAGTCATGTATAAATCAGTAATATAAAAAATACTCATATATGATTACATTGAAGACTTTTATAAACTTGATTTATGAATAAACACTTCATAAATTTACAACTAAAATGCACTTAAGCTCATTGTATATCAATTTTTATATAAAACAATGCCCATTAATTCAATCGGAAATGTAATTAATAGTATTTGCTATTCATTTATATTAATAGATTATCTAGAATATCAAAACTATTTTAAATACATATATAAATATATACATATATTTTTAATAGAAATTCGCCAAATGCAGCTTTCATGATTGTATTAATGTGTTAATTGATGCCAATTTCAGACACTGCTGAAGCCGATGCCCGTGCAGAATATGCTGCTGTATCCGAGCTACGATTACGCGCACTATGACAGGCCTCAGTCCGTCGTGGGGGGCGGCAACAGCATACAGCAGAATGCCGCGATGGTGTTTGGTGGTCTGGGCGGCAGCGGTGGGGCGGCGAACGGTGCCATTGTTGCGGGCAGCAGTGCAGCTGAATCGAGCTTTCCGTTCTTCAGTCTACGGCCGTTAATTGACAGCATTTTCGACGTAAGCTAAGTGCTTGATGCAAATCCAACTCGTTGGCTAATCAGCTATTTACCGTTCCCTGCAGATACCCATATCCACTTTGCGAGCCGTCAACACCCTGGTGGGCCGCCTCACGGGCAGCTATCGCCAGGCATCGGAGGGTGTGGAGAAGTCGGTAACCATCAGAGCAGACGAGCCACTCCGGCTGCCAGCGGGTCATCCGCCAGCGATGCCCGGCAATTTTCGGCTATCCACCACGGGCAACGCTGAGCGTCAACAAATGCGCGAGGAGCTGGCGTAGTGGCAGAGCCGAGCACAGTACTTGACATTTACCTTTACTTTTACGTCTACGTTCACGTTTACGTTTACATTTATTCGTAATTAGTTCGTAATTCAACTTTGACCTTAGACCAAACAAAGGGCAAGGCGCACACGTTTCTCAATGTTGTGTTTAATGGGCATTTCTATGTGTTAAGTGTATTAGTGTGAGTGTCTTTACTTATGCATGTGTATGTGTGAATGTATGTGTTTCTCTTTTAATGCTTAGCTTTTAGATGTTTTCGTTGTGATATATGTAAAATTGTTGTAAGTCTAATTTAATTGTATTTATAAAAAAAAAAAAGAAAAAACATTAAAAAAAATATGTGTAAACAAAAATTAATGTATTTTGATGTAATGTATTTCTCATGCAGTTTCAAAGTGGGCTTAAATACGTGTTGTAACTGCATAGTATTTTTGAAAATAAAATAATGTTTCATGCCTGAAATGCTTGATATTTTACTTAAGCTAAGTATGTGTAAAGTTTAAAGACTTTTCACTCAATAAATTCACCTATTAAACATTAAAGTTTTATGAAAACCTTGAGAGCTTAATTCAAACTTCAGATAAGTAAAATTATATAGATATTTTGTTATAATTATATACCTTTATAAACAAATATTTATATATATTTTCACAAAAGCCTTGTCTAATAATTCAATGGAAAATGTTGCCCATTATTTTGCATGGGTATTTTCATGGGGCCGCCTAAATGTATGCAACGCTTTTTGTTATTATAATTAATTCATGCAAAATGTCGGGCGAAAGAGCGTAGCATACTTTTGCGCGTCGCATAAAAATGTCAACAGCTTTTACACTGAAGAAAACAAGAAGAAAAGAACACGAAATGGCCGCAGCAAGAATGTCAACAGCCTGCGGCTGCCCATATCAGCGGGGCGTCTGTCAGTCATCAAGAAATCAATGTTTAAACATTTCCGAGAAGCCAATTCACTATAACACCTAAAAGATTAAAGGCGTTGTCGCAATATATATATATATATATATATATGTATATAGGAAATTCATTGAATATATTTTTGATGAGCTTTCATGTACGAAAATATTATATATTTTTTGACATATACGTATTTTATTTTTTGACAAATTCTAAAGACAAATCAGGTGAACAAAATGTGAAGAAGTCACTAGGCAAATGTTGATATAACTTTTCCATTAACAATATTTGTTTAAGCTTGTTTATCGATCCAATTAAAAACAAATCAGATATTAGTTAGTTAATATATAAGTAAATTTGTATTCAAAGCTTATACTTGCCGCGCTGTGAATCAATTAAGCAAACGCGTTTCACAAATTTTCCAATGCCAGAGACTAATGATTGGAATTACTCAGGGGTTGCTTTGGGCAAATAACTTGAATTAATATTGAGAAATTAAGCCTAAGTCAAATTGCAATTCAGGGAACACACGCGCCAATGAATCGGACCAGCGCCCAGCGCCCAGCTTGAGTCTTTGCTGCCATCAAATTTGGCGTATTTAATTAGAATTATATTTGTGAATACGGCCCTTTTCTGGGCATTTGATTTCGCTCACGCATTTCACAACAATTTGGCCAGCACGTGCTCCCATGCTGCTCGAATCGAACAAAAGTCACTGCGAGAGTCGTGTGGCTGTCATTTGAATTTTTAATGAGCGCTTATTAGGAGAAGAAAGCAAAGAAAAGAAAAGAACCATTCAGCAGACTAACCAAGCCCGTTTACTCTTGCATAAAGAGATATAGCCAATGTCCATTTGGCCTTTTCGCCATTTGCTCATTTGCCTATTTAATTTGTTATCTGGCTGGGCAAGGCTTAAAGTGCAGAGTCCATCAGCAGCAAGTGGCACACAGACACATACACACACACACACATTGAAAAGTCCATCATGCACACACAGTGAAGAACTTCAATGCGACCGCAATGGAAACTGAAGCGAAGCGTATTAAGCGACAACCGCATCTTTATGGTCAGCTATGGTCGGCCCGAGACCCGAAATAAAAGCTCTGTGCTCAAGTGATATAATGAAGCCGTAACCGGTCTGCAGTGCAACCACTGGGGCGTATGCGCAATTGCAGCACAGCCCCAGCCAAAGAGCCAAAGAGTTCATATACTATAGAGTTGGTTTATATGTTTACACTTTGGTTTTATTGCTTCGCCCATGCATCGTATGCTGCCGCATACGCTTATCTGTGGCATTCGTTCGCCTATTCCACTTGCCGATTATGAATTCATCAAAGACATTGAACATATAAATTCCTATATAAAGAGACGTTTGCATTTTAATTGCGACTCAAATCCAGTTGAACAGAGACGTCCAGTCGCAGACAGAAGCTGCTGCCGTAGACTACATTCGCATTTCTCAATTCAAGTTTAAGCAACGCTCAGAGGCCGACAGACCCAGACTCACTGAGTCAGTGCTAAACGACAGCGCGTCGCGTGTGGACGAGTTTCTGGTAGTCTGTGATTTATAAACGAAGCGCAAATTAAAAAATCAAAACAACAAAACGAGCAAAGAAGTAAAAAAAAAAAAAAAAAGTGTTCAGGTACAAATTGTATTAGGCAATCGAGCATTCTACATAATAAGCAGATGCTATGTACTGGACTTGAAGCATCGCCTGGCTTGGCCAAAGGCGAGCGCTAACCAGTTAGCGACGCACCTGTGCTATGAGCCCGGCTGGGCTGGGCAGCTTCAAGAATTCATCACATTCTCGACTGTCCGGCAGAACGCGCTGTGCATACAGAAACAGTCGAGTCTTTTGTTTTCTTGCCGGCCAACTCTGAGAGCTGAAGTGTTGCAAGCAAACCTCTCAGCCGCTCAGCTCGCAGAGGGCTCTGGGCTGTTTGGCAACACTGTTGGCCAAGCAAGAAATTAATTTTGTTTCACCTGTTTTTCAGCCGCAAAATGTTTGCGCTATTCGGAGCTGCTTTGCTGCTCTCGCTGCAAGCCACACTGGCCCCAGCTCAGGTAAGTTTACTGCCGCTTTTCTTCTTCTTTTTTTTTTCTTTTTTGCTTTGTTTTACAGCCAGCTAAAAACTAAGAACTAAGTCCAACTACCAACTCAAATTTCTTTGTTTGTACTTTCCCAAACACTTGCCATAACTATGCACTCATGTGTGCCGTTGCTGAACTTCGTGATTAAGCAAAGCTTAACCAAACTACAACAACAACAACAACAACAACTGCCACAAGAGCAGCAGCAGACCAAGCTGCCCTTGCCGCAAAGCCATTTAGTGCTTAATTCCTTTAGCACTGGTCCCCCACAAATATTTCAATTATTTCGCGAATGCAATGCATCCCATCAACTACCTCAAATTGTTTTATTTATCAACGACCTCAGCAAAGACTCGACCAGCGCAAATCAAACAAAATCGAACATAGCTAGTGAAAGGTTCATGCGGCAGGCGATTTCGCTAAAATAACCGCGGCAGTGTAAAGCTTTCCACGAATTCTCTAAGAATTAATTATATCAGTTTACGTAATTTCAAGAATTTTCTAAGTAGCATTGCATTCATTATTATCATAGCTAATAGAGGAAAGTAATATAGGGTATAACATAGCTATTTAGCATATAGATTATTATCTTTGCTAATTTCCACAAGTTGCTTTAAAGGTTTCTCATTTTAAATGAGTTTAAAATTATATGAATAAAAAAAGCTTAAAACTGACTTCTACGTTCACCTTTTCATCTAAAATTTGTGTTTTAAATGGAAAGGTGTAAGGTGATCGAGTATATAATATATATATACACTTTATGGGCTCTGCCACGCCTCCAGCTGTTGGTTATATACATTTCCATAGGGCAATTTAGCAACTAAAATCTCTTTAAATTCTCAATCGATCTTTGATAGAAATAAATGTATATTTGATAAAATGGCAAATATTAAGCTTTAATATGAATTATATTTGCTATATATAACAGCAACTGAAACCAGAATATATATTCATATATATGCAGAAGCCGTTTAAATGTTTGTTTAAAATTTATGACATACACAAATTTAATTAAATTCATTAAACTGCCAATTAGTCATACCCTCAAGGAGATAAGCTACATATACAATATAATGCCTTATAGGAAATTCCCATTAGGAATATCAAATGAAATAATTTAATACTCAATTTGGCTGGCTACGGCAATTCAACTTTCCACTTCGTAAGACTACAGATGCTTTGTCTCTCTCTCTCTCTCTCTCCCCCTCTCTCTCCCCCTCTCTCTCTCTCTCGGCTCTGCAGGTTATATCAAGTTATAAACGAATCAGGTCTAACCGAAAACCCAATGTTACAGCCAAGAAGAAATTATAATAACTAGTTTAAAATAATATGTTTGCATTAATTAAATTTATATATAGCCAAAGTAAGAATTAAGAAGTAACAAAGCAAAATTAGTTTATGAAATATAAATAAAAGTATATATAAAAAAAATTGTTTTTAAAATACATAATATATGAGTTTAATTCTGTATTAATTAGTTAGAATTTGCATATAGTAATAGAAATTAAAGAGAAAACAGCAATATATAAAGACATACAGACAGATATAAATAGAAATATGTAGCCAGATATAGACAAAGATATAAATACATATATAGTAGATACAGATAGAGATAGATATATGTAATAGAAATAGACATACGATAATAAGAGCCCCCTGCAGCTTAAAATCAAGTTAAAAACCTTTCACTACATAAAACCCTAAATTCTCGCATCGGGTGTCTGCATAAACTTCGTTCTGGCCAAAATCACAAATTGCTATTGCCAATGTGTGTTGCGAAATTTGCGCAAATGCTGGTGTTGATTTTATTTGCGGTTTGCTGCACAAACGGTCGAACACTTGATTTTGTGTGGGGCAGGTGAGGCCGGTGGGCAGGTGGGCTGACGAGGCAGCAGCTGGAGAGTGTCCGGCAGGCAACGTGAGCATTGGGCACATTAAATTGTTGCGCAATGCAACGGCTATTAACTGTGGCAATGAAGAACTTTAGTAGCTCATTCGGCAACTCGGCGACTCGGCGAGCTCAGGCATTTATAATTATAGTATGAGTGCGCCAAGGTACAAACAGGTAATTACCTTTGAGCAGCGGATAACCCATTAACCCATGTGCTTGACAGTGTGTGTGTGTGTCTGTGTGTGTGTGTGTATTTGTACTCCTTAGTCACGATTATATATCATTTTAATAACAGCATCTGCCTTGAACTTTCGACCGGCCTATGTGGCATCTGATACGCCGCCGCCCTTGCCGCCGCCACGAGCGCAAATGAAGCGTAATTTTTAGCTAATTACGCATACGCCGCATTGTGCAAGTGTGCCCGCAAATGCGACAAATATTTTCACTGCAATTTGCATGCAGCACAAGTGCGCGAGTGTGTGTGTGTGTGTGTGTGTGTTGGTATTTGTGTTGGCATTTGTGCTTGTGTTTGCCTGCATAGCAGCCATTTTGTCGCTTATGCTGTCAGTTCGGGGTGTTGGCCGCGTGTTGCCTGTCAGCCGCTGGCTCAGGTGGCAAGAGGCTCGCGTTGGCCATGTTTGCCTGCTGGGCGTCGCTCTGGCCGCCTTCTGCTGCTGCACTCCCTTTACAGTTACAGCTGTGGAGCAAAGTTTTTGGGTTGCGCTTGTCGTTTTAAAGGGCTTCGCCTTTTGGGCCAATTCGCGTACTTTTTGGCCGTCTTCGAAGATCTCGCCGGCGCGCCTTGGTTTATTTCTATTTGTTTACGGTTTCGGGTCGCTTGCGGGCAACTAGAGTTTAGATTTTAATCAACGCATGCATGAAATTTGCATTTGCCACTGCTAACCAAATTGTTGGGAGCTCGTGGGAATTGTACACAATTGAAATTGAAATTAAGGCTCGCGTAATGGCTCGGGCAAGGGTTACGAATTTTCTTCTTCTACTTTTTTTTTGTGGGTTATCATGCAAATTTTTCTAATGCTCTGCGGGCATACAAAAAACGAAAAAGTTTCGGACTGAATTAAAAGTTATTAAGCTTTAAAGACTTTCCACTGCAATCTGCAATCTGCAACATAAATTAGCCAAAGCCAGAGCCAGAGCCAGAGCCAAAGGCAGTGCCATTGTCTGCTGACTGTTGTTTATGCTTGGGGTCTAGATGCGGCTGTTGATGTTTATCAACAAATTATGGCAGTTGCCCCTAAATAGTGCAAATAAACACATTTGCAAGCAAGCTGACAATGGCATCTGAATTCGCTTCTATCAGCACAAAATTCTATGGATTCGTGCAAATATTTAACATGGCCAACAAAGCAAACAAACAGCCATTAATAATATTGCCAACATTTTGAACAAAGCGAATGTCCTTTTATTGCCATCACTTCAAATTCTAATCGCATTTCTCGAAACTTTCACAGACAATGAGTTTTTGAAATTATTGAAATGAAAACAAAAGTTTGGGCCACTTTTCAGGCATATTAGCCATTGATGTGAGCTCAATAATAAGAGACCAAGCATGAGTGATACTATTTGTTATAGCTATAGTTGGGCGATTGTTCAAGCTATCGATAAGTTTTAGTTGTTAAAATATTTGAAATATTTTTCCTATTTTTCTATTTTTCTGTCTGATATTCTAATTGATTATTGAATTTTATTAATCAGAATTTTATTTTAAACTGAAAGTATTACCAGATTTTATATTTTATATAAATTTCCATAGATATATATTTGAATCAGCATTAATACTATATTCATATCTCAGATAGTTTTAGTTTTATTACAGTTTCTTTTACTATAGCTCTTAATGGGTCAGCCAATAACAGGCCTGGCATTTCCGTTACTTAAAGCCTAGTTGCTTGCTGTTGTTGACTGTTTTTTATATCAACTAACTCTGAAACGTTGCTTTTATTTTACATTCCATTCATATCAATAATTAATCTATCCCACGTCTGACTCATTCAATTCATTTGCATTCGACTTAACTTTGCTTGTTTTTGTCAAGTATTTAATAGTGCACATGCCTCATATATAATGCAGGTTAGAATCTCTAATAGCAGATGCCAATTGTCAATTAAGACAAAACACCTATTGAGCGCCAGGTAACGTCAGGTAGGCTGTAACAGGTGCAAAAGCAATGCGTAAATTGAATGATGCGATTGCTGGCAACAACTACACATAAATTACTTCTTCGGCCTAAAGCCTCTTATGTGTCATATTGTACTTTAAGTGGGCGTACACCCGCCACCCAAAAAAAAAGTGGGCGTGGCGGCGTTAAATTGCATTTATCAAGCGCTTAAAGCGACTTATGCTGGCAAAACCAAACCGCTAAGCGGTTTGCTGTGCATATGTGTGTGTGTGTGTGTGTGGGAGTGTGTGGGTGTGTGGGTGTGTGGGTGTGTGGGTGTGTGGGTGTATGTGTGTATAAGTGGGTGGTTAAGTGTGCATTTGCATCTCATTACGAGTAGCTGCAACAGCAGCAACATTCGCAGCGCCTGCTCAGATGTCGCCCAATATTAAATTCCGAAGCTGCTCAAAAACTGAAACTCTGTGAAGTGTGTGGGTAGGTGTGTGAGAGTGTGTGTCTGTGTGTGTGTGTGTGTATGTGTGTGTGTGTTAACTTATAATGGAATTTTCACATTTTTCATGCTAATAAGCGCAACTCTCATGCTCTTAATTATGACATTATAATAACTTAGTTAGCTTTGCCGTCTGTCGAGCAGGAAGTTGCCAACATCGAATTCAAAGTTGAATCGCAACTTAATTAAGTTTCCTCGGCGATTGACTAGAAAGAAAGAAAGAGCAGACAAGAGAGTGAGAGAGAGAGGGGAAAACTTTGTTCAACTGAACAGCAAGTAAAGTTATCTCTAGCGACTAAGCGATAAGAATCACCTGCACTGCACGCCTAGCCCAAGGCGAGGCCGTAGATGACCAGCTGGAAGTGCGCCCTGGGCACCTGTTCGTAGCGCTGGAAACGCACAACGGCATGCTGTTGGCCCACGCCGCCGCTGAGCAAACGCACCTGGCCGCCGTTGCCCCCCGGCAAGGTCATGTCGTAGGCATGCACCGCCGTTATCGTATAGCCATCGACTGCGGTCGAGTTCTGTGCGAGAGGGATAAATGTCATGTTGTGCGCTTATTTCCATACACCTGTTTGTTGTTGTGCTACTACCTGTGCGCCGTATGCAACATCCTGAACATCCACATGGACAGCTGTGGCATCCGCATCCGCATCCGCATCCGCATTCGCATCCGTGCTGCTCACGTGCCCCAAGTAAACATCTTGTGCATGCAGCGTGCTGGCATATTTGTTGACATGCCCCCAGGTAGTTGTGGCGCCATCGCCGCGCTGCAGCAGCACCACCAGCAATAGGCTGATAAGCGTAGTTTTTGTTAACATAACGGTCGCATGTGGCACACACAAACACACGCACGCGCGTAAATTTTCGTACGGTCTGTGCAACGCGCAAGGTGTGAAACTCAAATGAGTCGCGGCCTAGTTAAATATTAACGCGCTGTCTACCTTCAAATGTCTTATCAGCTTGCAGGTGCTTTTATCACTTTCTCTCTCCGTCTCTCTGTCTCTGTCTCACACACACTTTCACGCTCTCACAGTCGCTCCCTTATCGCTCGCTCTGTCCAATGACATCCTCCACTCAGACTTGTTGTTGTCTTCTGCTTCGGCTCTCCATAATTACTCTATGTATTAATTGCTTCAATATGGGCAAAACACAATGTTCGAACTCTCTGCCCGCCGAGTCGCGACTGCCGCTTATCAGCTTATCATTCAAATTGATATAGATTTCAGCGTCAGCAGCGCCCGCACTTGCGTAAATTCTATTGAATAAGCTGAGCTAATAGGCCGACAATAGCAAACTGTGCAAATGTTGATATTCCCAAATATGTAATATGCTTACATTGTGAAACAAGACTGGAGTGTGCTACAGAATCAGCTGTGCTGGGAAGAGGGGAGGGCATGGGGAAAATTGAACAAGCTAAGACGTTAAAATTTGAAATTGTATAAAGAGTTTTGAGACTATGCAAACAGCAATCAAATATAATTAGTCGAAAATTACAATAAAACAAAAAAAAATAGTTGAATTTTATTAATTTATTATTATGAATAGCATGTTTAAAAAATTAAAAAAAAAAAATGCCAAATTAATAAATGATATGAAAGCATTATATGACAATTATAAAAAAAAAGTTAATTTTATTAAAAAATTAAAATTAAAAAAAAAAAACAGCTAAAAAAAATTGCCAAATAAATAAATGATATGAAAGCATTATAGGAAAATTAAAAAAAAAAGTTAATTTTATTAAAAAAAATAAAATAAAAATAAAAAATATGTATTTAATATATAATTAATTATATATCATTAATATTTATTTAATAAATATGAATATACATGTTTTTAAATATATAAATCAATATACAAAAATATTTAAAACGGATTTTAATAAAAATTAATTTGTAAGTTAAAAAGGGTAATAAATTTCGTCATTTATTTATACTTTAATTTGCAAAATATTCATATATATATATATATGCTTATCTGAAGGATTATTTCCAGTTAGAGTTTATACTTTTGGCAATAGCCTTTATCAATATTATTAATATATCATTTATATAATTTTAAAAATAAAAAAAGAACAAAAATACTTAAGTACAACAGGTTCATTATAGAAACCTGTTGTACTTGTTGTGGAATGAGCACACAATTAACACAAACATGTTTTGTCCAACTGCCAAATGTCAAGTGTTGAAAATTCACTGAGAATTGAGGCATACGAATATAAAGCCACCAGAATATAAATAAATCCAAAATAAAACATAAATCACACAGAATATAATGCGCAATACTTTCTGGACAGACCTCTTGCTAAGTTAGAAACTCCCTAACCTGCCTCGCTGTTCGGTTATCTCAATGATTTAGAAAACTTAAGCCTGCCAAACATTACTTAAAAACTAACTTTTCAAAATGTGGAATTAAAACACAAAGTGTGTTTCTGTTCAACACGTGTGCCGCTGCCAGGACTTGGGTAATTGAAATTTATGATTTAGGGTCAGGCCTGGTTGATGTTGCCCTCTGTCTGTATGAATGCAGCTAAGTCGGCCATTCAATCGAATTCCATTCGTATTTCGGTTTTATTAGAAAGTTGGCAAACTTAATTTAAATTGATTGACGCTTTTCGGGCGGCCGGAAATGCCATAGAGGTGAAACTTGTTGCCTACCTGTGCTGCCCACCTTTTGGCCAACATCTTTGGGTGTTTGGTCAAAGTTTCGTTTCGGCGCAAAACTTTTACTATTTGTGAAAAATTGCGTCGGCGTTGGCGTTGGCATTGGCATTGCCTTCTGGCCCAAAAGTTTTGCATGCCTAAACAAAGAGCGCAACTTTCAATAACATTAAGTATACGCAGCGTGTAACCAAGTTTGGCCAGCTGACTGCACCCAACTCATCGCACTCTCTAATCTGTAAGGTCTCTCATTTCTGTTGCAGCTGATTACGTTGCGCGATGGCAAGGTGGGCGTCAACTTTGCCGGCTTCCATGCCGATGCCGGACTGGGCGGCCTGCTGACGGGCAACGCAGCCCATGGCGGCCTCAGCGCCTCCGCGGGCACACCCTGGGGATCGCGTGCCGCAGCTGGCATTGGTGGCGGTCTCAACGGTATTTAACGCATTAATTGATTTTCATTTTGATTCCGAACTAAATAGATTATACCCATTCCCACACAGGTCGCACCGCTGGCGGTGCATATGCAGCGGCTCAGGCTAACGATGACGTCGGCGCCAGCGCGCTGCTTGGCGGCAGCGTGGGCGAGCATGGCTACATCGGCTCCGAGGCACACGCGAATGGCCGCAAGGCCAGCCACTCTGTCAACCTGGGCACCAAGCCGGTCTCCGCGGACTCAGAAACCGTTGAGGATGCGCCGCCAGTGATCCCAACCGCCGGCCCAACCACCTACGTGCAGAAGGTCAAGCCGCCCAAGAAGTATTCGCTGATTGCCCAGAATGTAAGTGAAACTTATTAAGATGTGAAATGCAGGCCCGTTGAGGTACCTCTAGGCGTCACTAGATAAGATTGCATCGCCTGGCAAATAATCTAGATGCGATAGCAGCCGACATTGTTGACTGCCAACTAAAGAGTGAAGTTTTGTTTATTTGCAATTCTTTATCTGTTATCGTTGCTATTTCTCTGGTAGATGTAACCAGCGACAAGCTTCTCAAAAGTGGGAAATATGACGCGTTGTGTCGCTGTGGTCATGTCTAACAGATGGACATGACCATATCAGCTCAGCTCGTTAGACTTCCTAGCTTTGACTCTGTCTGAGTGATCGCAGCGATCTCGTAAACCACAAAAGTCAAGGATTTTTAAATTAGTATTTACGAGATGAGATGATTTCTAAAAAAAAAAAAAAAAAAAATAAATAAATAAATAAATAAAAAAATAATAATAATAATAAAAATTAATAAACATTAGGCCACAAATATTAAAGTCTAGAAATTTAGAATTTCCTTTAGAATACCATTCTGTATTGCTTATATCAATAATCTGGTATAGCTTTATACGCTTTGCTTGAATATAACAATGGCTGGAGATATGCAATTAGCTGAGGTTATTCCTGTCTTGATTACATAAATATAATATATTTCTGATAATGGATACCTCCCACGCTTTCCTCTTATTATGTATATATATAGAGGCTCAGCAAATACGGTTATATGAATATTTTAATCAAGCTCTGAAAGGTATTGAAGTTTCCATAGCCCATAAGCGCAGCCCCACCGCAGTCGTAGATCAGAATGCCTTCTCATGTATGTGAGCATCTCTCATCTCTCACCAAAGAAATCTGAGAACAAGGAATCTTTCAGCCGTTCACTCCCCAATAGAGACTGATAACAAAAGAGAAGCATTTTAGGCATTGTGCAAGACATCTCTAGGCAAACGTCAAGCAATTCATATTGAATATGTATATGAGTGGGAGTAATAATTCAATATCTATAGAAAATATTTCCTCATTAACATATTGAACATTGAAAAATGCCATCTGACTAAGGTTAGGTCTACATAGAAGCCGCTCATTAAGTGTTTAACTCTGTGTAATATATTATTTACGTCCAACCACATATGTATTTATGTGTATATATATATGTGTGTGCGCACATGTTATCATGGTGTTGTGTTTGTGTTTTCAACCCGCTCATCATTTATCCATGTTAGTCCGACCACATCGCGCCCAATCAAATCAATGAAAATCATGCTGAAACGGCCGCAGCGCCGGCCACAGAGCAAGCGCCCAGCCCAGTGATAATTGTCAAGCGGCCACGCCTACACGTCAAGCGTCTACGCCAACGCCAACGCAACGTATACATAACGCAGGCGGCACAGCAGCCGCAGCAGCAGGAGGAGCAGCAGCAGCAGGAGAAGGAGGAGCAGGAAACTGTCGCTGAACCGGCGAAGGTAACAGGCAAACAAACAACTGGGCAGCTGTGTGTGGAAAAGGATATGCACACAGATACACCCGCACATGCTCACACGCCCACACACGTTCACACGGCCACACACACACCCACACACACACAGGGTGTGCACTGTCCAAATGTTGGCAGCAACAGCTTTTGGCTTTTGGCTGCAACTTTCGCTTTGGGGTCAAAATATTTGACCAACGTTTGCTGTAAAATTATTTAAATTGTGGTTTATTTTGGGCCGGCGCATTGCCAACTTGTTGGAAACATTTTCAATAATTTTTGTTGTATTATTTCTCTTCTTATTTTGTATATTTTTGTTTGCATGAATTTTCATTACGTTCTCGGTGGCAGCTAAATATAACTTTTGCATTTGTTAAGCTTTCGGTTGGCGCATTGTTTGCGTTTGTTCGTTTTTGTCTGCCATTTGTTATTGTTAAATTTCTGCAGCCATTTGATCGTTTTCTCTCGCCCACAAACAGACGCAGTCGTCGCCCAAAAGTGAAGCCAAGGCGGTCCACAAATCCGCAAAGGGCCCTCGCCAAGGAACGCAGGGCATCAGACATCACGTCGTATCACCGCAGGCTCAAGGAGTCGTTGGCCAGGCACTCGACGTGAGTCATCCAAGGCATCAGCCGATGAGACTTAATTGTCTGACCCATGTATAACGCCTCTCCCTCTCTCTCTCTCTCACACACACACAGATTCCCATTGGCATATTGCGCTCCCTGCAGATGAGCCTGGGCGGCTTGGTTGGCGGACACGCAGCAGCTGCCCAGCCCAATGATCAACCACAGCTGGGCTGAGTGAACGTGTTGAACAGAATATATTAAGAACAGCAAAATGTCGTACAGTCAATAAAGCTAATTAAACGATATAAATAAGTGAACTAGCTTATTTTATATGTAGAGAGGGCTGTGATACGGGAAATCACTTGTGAATGTTTCCATTGTCAGCTAATTACGTGTTTGCATACTGATGCAAATTTCTATGTCACGAATGCCTTAAAGCTATAAGAAGTTTCCGCCATCTGTTCACAGACTTCTGGCATACATACATAATATTGTCTATGCGCGTCTTATAAGGTGTTAATTGGGTTAGGAAATGTTAGCTGCTGCATAGATATTTATAACTATTTCTTACAGCCTAGATATATTTATTTATTTAAATATTTACTTTTATTTGCCAACCTAAACTAAAGAGTATTGGAATTATATAGTTGTATATAGACTCTTTGCACAGGAGCCTTCATGGCAGTCTAAGAGGCAGATGCACCTCCTTCAACAGGTGAGTCTTTATAGATTGTAAAATATAGATCATACAGGTATATTTATTGTGCCTAGCAGCTGGCTCTCACCAATATGATTGAAGAGTCCGGCAACAGACAGAATATGCATGTAAAAGAAAAAATTTATAAGCACAGTTATAAATTTCTGTTGATCCTTTACTTTGTTTGTGAAATCAACCGAATCATCCTCACTCACTCTCTCTCTCTCGATTTGATTTTTGTTTGAGTGCTTTCGTGTCACGAACATAGTTTAGGGCGCGATACGATTGATGTTCGTCTAATGAGAGTTACTAAATGAACAAATACTCATGCAGTCAATGAATCATATTTTCTGCCTATGCTTGAAAGATTCGCCTTGAGAACGAAGAAGCAGCTAAAGAGCATTTAAAATGTAGCTATGCTCTAATAACAAAGCTAATCTATTATTAGAGGTAGCTTCAGTATCTGTGCACCACATATATTATCTGAAATTTAAAAATTATTGTTGCTGTTGAGCTCGACTGCAGCTCTTATCTTTGCTTTTTTTGCTCTCTGCCGGCTGCTATGCAGTCTCTCAATTTACATCACTAGACTACACCCAAGAGCTGCTAACAATATCAAATTATTTACTTTGCTTTACCTAACCCTAACTCTTGAGTGAACTTTGTTTTGAGTATTTAATTTAAAAAACCTCTTTTTGCTCATACAAAGTTTTGCTCTTGCACGCATAGTTCGAGCTTAAAGTTGGCACTGAGCGACGCCGAGTGATATGTGGGAGAGCATTGAGGAATTTACGACCAAGCTCTCGAGTGTTGAGAGATTAGTAAAACACTTCAGCCCCTTGCTCTATGGCAATATATGTAATTTATTTATTTTATTTATTGTTTATCAGTTTCATAGACAGGCAAGCACTAAACTCATCGGGGTGCAGATCTCACTCGTATACACTGTGGGTGCTTCTATGTCTGTCTCGCTCTTACTCTCACTCTTTCGGCTTCATATGGCATACGGTGTAAATCGATAAGGATTATCATAGTTGTTAAGTGATAAATGCAACAAAATATATATTTTAAAATTTTTTAAATTATAATTTTTCAACCAAGCTAAGTTATTATTTTATATAAGCCTATTAAAGGGCAACAATTTTGCTGGCATAGCAAAATATTTCGAGGAAACAAACTGTTGTATGATTAATAGCAAAAGGTCTGAGTAAGGCAAATAAAATAATTATTATCGCATTAAATATATAAAGTCAATTCATATAAATAAATCTAAGTAAATCTAAATATAAACGTTTATTAAATATCTATCAAATGCATATTAAAAATTATAATAAATAATTGTCGTTGTCAACCTTTAATTAATTCACAAAAATTACTATTTCAGTTCAGTTTCGTGCGTCCTCAGCTGCACAATGCATTAGCCACTTGGTTATAACTTAATAAATAACCCACTCGAATTAGAATTTGCATGAATAAATCGAAACACCGAGTGTTTGCGCAATTTATGAGAGGTTGTCTCTGGCTGCGGCGCCTTTAATTTAATTTCGTTTAAGATGAGCCATTTTATTTGTATTTCAGTTTTAGTTTCAGTTTCAGTTTCGGTTGGATGTGTTGAAAGGGTTCCAGCACAAAGTCAAAAACCACAGCAGTAACGACAACAGCAACAACAACAACAACAACAACAACACGAGCAATTCATTGAATAGTTTCGTCTCTTGTCCAAGTTGAGCAAGCTTTGGCTTTGGCCCTGGGGCACATGCAGATCTACAAATGGGTTAGAGGAGTCCACAAAAAAGAAATAGTATAAAAAAAAAAAGTACAGAGAAGAAGAAGAGAAACCCGTATTGGCACGAACAATGTGCTCGAAATTCAAGTTTAAAGCAGGAAATGCCACAGCGTCGGACTTGTTTATTTAGGAGCTGCTGGCCAGACCCTCAGACAAGATACGGCGGGGCACAAAAACGCACACACACACACACCCAGAGGCGCCATGTGTGTATGTGTGTGTAGGATGTGGCAGAGCAAAATATTTCACACTCTGCAACCACAGGCACTTGTGCGGCGCACTGCAAGGGGACAAGGGGGTGGGTAACGCTCCACACATGTCTGAATGCCTAACACATATACAAAAGTACACACACAGACACAGACACATGCACACACACACACACACACACACGTACACTCATGTAGTGTATTGTATAAATATGCTTAAACACCTCGGGCTTTTATGCTTTTAACCCTTTGCCGCATAAAGTCGCCACTATATAAGTGTGAATGTGTGTGTAGCTGTGTGTGTGTGTGTGTGTATGGGTGTGCGTAAGCCTGCTTCAGTTAGCTGGCAACAAAATGAATGTCCATGCAGCGGCGCTTTGTGGCTGTTCTGTGAATTTCTTAATTAATATTGCGCACGCAATTTATTGACATTTAGCGAACTCCAAATTTTGTTCCAGCTGGCAATGATGGCCAGGTCGCTCGTCTAGCCTTGCCCTGCCCTGCTCTGCCCTGCCCTGTCCTGCCCATCCTAGCCCCGGGACAGCGCTTGAATTCGCCGAAATGACTTGCATATCAAAACATGGACAAATATAGATGAAACAATATCAGCATAAGCAAACAATGACAAAGGGAATCACATGCCACATAGATATGTTGGTTTGAGCTTCAAGCTTTGGGAAATAGCCGAATCTATGAATATACCCTTTCAGTAATTTTGCAAAGCTTGAACGTTAGAGAAATATATGCATATGATATCTTTGTAATATATATGATTATTATGAGAATCATTATTATACATTTTTTATATTTTCTGTGGAATAATCATATACAAAATATATGTATATATATGATTATTATGATGATCATTATTAAAATTTTGTTGTATATTCAGTAAAAGTTCAGCAGGAGCTGAAGGTTAGGGGAGTATCAAGGGGAGAACAAGCCAGCAGTCGATAGTGATGATTTGTAGATGGAATAAAAAATCAAAGCATATAATAAAAATCTTTGTCTACAAACTTTCCAGGCCAGTTGGCTAAATATATATATTTACAGTGATGCTACAAAATTTTAAAGGTAACAAACAATAAATATATATTTTTATAATTCAATAAGCTATCTCTCCAGAGCTATGCAACGATTCCCTCTTCAGGGAACTTGCTCTTGAGATCCTCCACAGGAATAAGTCACTCGGAGTCAGTTCCAGAGAATAAGGCGAATGTTCAAGCATTTCGAAACCTAAATCAAAGCATCATTTTCATTGATATGCAAAGGTTAAAATGATTGAGAGGTCAAGAGGTCCGATTGCATTTTGAAAGGTTATTCTCGTTTAAATTGAAGCACTTCTCATCTTTTTTTACTAACAAAATTTATACAAAACTTAAAAAAAAAGGAAAATGTGAAAAGAAATTTCTAAAGCATCTGAAGCAAACTTTTACTAAGCTCTGAATTTAGTTTTGTTGAAAATTCAAATAAAAGTGAGTTTTAAATGTATTATTTATCAGGTAGACAGAATCTTTATTTAAATAGTTAAGATAACTAAAAATAAATTAAACACAATAAATGTAAAAATACGAATTTTGTAAATATAAGTTAGATATTTAAAAAAATATTTAAACTAAACTTTGAATATGAATTTTTTTTTTAATTATGCAACATAAATAAATAAATTAATTTGAATGATATATAAGAAAATAAAGTGTTCATATTTGATTTTCATATATATACATTTTATATTTTTGTCTGTTTTCAAATTTCAAGAAGAATCCATCTATGTTTTCATATGTGAACATGCATGAAATCAACATAAATATTAAATCGAAAACGAAATCCAAATACAGCAGCCAACCAGATGACAAGTTTATCTAGGATACATAATAGCTATGTATATATGTACGTGTATGTATGATTGGGTATAGGTATGTGTATATGTGAAAGAGTAGTTATGTATTCAGTGCATTCACATCATATTGAGCTTGAGTCAACACATAATTGTTTGGCTCAGTGGGCTTTAGGGGCAAGCGGGCTAACAGCGGGCTAACAGCGGGTCGCAGAATTCACAATTTGTAGGTCGTTCGCAGGCGGCGCATTAAATTTTACGCACGTGCCCCACAAATTATATTTGCCGTACAGTTGTATGTGTGTATTTGTGTGTGTGTGTGTGTGTGTGGTCCAATATGTATATGTACATATATATAAGCAATTTCTAATTTAGAAAATAAATAGCCAGTTGAAAATTGAAAAGGTTTTTTTTGTTTTTGGCTTTGTTTCGTTGAAGAATTTCTCTTTTTTTCGCTGTTTCCTTTATTCATACGTGCTGTGGGCGCTGAGCAAATTTTTTGAAAAGAAATAAAGCAAAGGCACAGTGCGAGTTATATGTATGCCAGAACCTACACACCCACACACACACACGCAAGCATACGCACACACAGTGCGCTGAAAGGTAGGCAACAGAATCTGCTTTGTGCCACATGACGTATGCGTGATGCGCTGTTCCAGCTTGTAGAGTGCAAGGCAACACAAGCATGCACAATGCGAAAATCCGATTAACAATGCATTTCAGATACAATTGTGGCAACATTTAGTAAGCAACTAGAGGCCCAGCGCTTAGTTGGAGTTACTTACGGCTGAGCAGTGTGCTCACAGTTGCTTGAGTTGTTATGGATGCTTAATGCAATCCAATTAGCAACTTGTAGGTAACTGATTGTAAGATGAGCAGATAGTTTTCAGCAGCATATACATATATGTATAGCTCACTCTCTCTCATTCTCTATCTCTCCCATTCTGTCTCTGTATGTATTATTATAGATTATATGTAAGGAATTAAGATTAAAGAGCCTGTTGGCGGTTTGGCTGAGAAGCTGAGAGGCTGACGCAGCACATAATAAATATGCAGTGCTCGAGTTTGTGGAAATTGAGTGCAAACAGGTGAATATAAATATTCATATTTGCTATGTACATACGCCGCAATACAATCTTCTCAACTCTGTTTGCCCGCTCGAAGTAATTTAAGTTGGCTTTAATCTTGAATTTCTTGTATAATTATAATTATGTATATGTATATATAGAACAACTTATGTTGGCAGCGCTAAAAGCATATTAAGTCGAAATAAGGTGAATTTGTGCATAATTAATAAGTCGACACCATTTAATTGAGGCAATGTGATTTTAGCCCCCAAGCCAAACTCTATGGACTGTTGCCATATGCAAATTTCTATTGCGACGTGCTTACCAAAAAGGCCTCAGTTAGTCAACACCAACATAAACAGTTCATGAAATATACAAATATATACATATATAAATTATATACTATACATATATGTATGTACGCATGTATATCCTCCTACACGCACACAGTGTGGTTCGTGCTTGATGATATTTTACATGCGTGTAACACATTTTATGCAAATGCATATGAGTTATTTGGTGACAACAAGCACATAATACTGCAAATAACAATTAAAATAAGCTTTTAATGTAACTGTAGAAAGTCTGCAAAGGCGTTACGCTATGCTAATTGAATTACCTACGTACGCACAACAGCCACTATATATTTGATGTGCAATTAAGATAATAGAATTAACGTAATTAACAGCTTAGCTAACTTTGAGATTTTTAGCTCATTTTTAAAGAATACGCCTTGAAATTCTAAATTTAATTATACAAAGTAATAGAATATTTGTCGCAAATATATCAAAATATCTGCAGTTTATTTGACCCCCAGAGTCAAATTAAAATATAATTTCTCTCCATTACTCTTTGATTTAATGAAAAATAACGCTTTTATACAAATATATATATATATATAGATTTCCTGGAATATGAAAGCAATTAAAATCGACGCTAACCATTTCAATGAAACTCATTTAATTATCAGGTGAAAATATGTAGTACACCGTTCCGTTTTCTCAAGAAATCACAGAAATGCACAGGTTTAATGCGCTTAAAAATGAAAATAAAAAAATATATATATATATATATATATATATATATATATATATATATATAATGTAAAACAAGCAAGGAAGCTCTAGCCGAGACTGCTCGACTACGAATTCTTCAAGAGACTAATGCTTACACAAGAAAAATCACACACTCGCTCATTTGAGGATGCAATCATATTAAGCATTTATATTCTTAGAGCAGCGTAATGAGATAATCCGATTTAACTACGCGTGTTTGTTTATCTCTATCTGTTCGTATATCTGTCTCTATGTCTGTCTCTCTGCCTATCTCTCTCTGACTGCCTAAGAACATCAAGAGGTGAAAGTCGCCCTATATAAAAGGCAGCCGAAGCAGCATTTCTTTAGTAGCCAAGGCCTGATCGGTCAGTCGTACATTGCAGTAAACTGAAGTAAAATGTGTGATCGTTCAGCTTGGTATAAAAGACTTGGAGGAAACACTTAGAAAAAATTTTTAAAGCAAGAAGAAATTCGTAGAGGAACACTTAGAAGAAACAATTCGAAGAAATACTTGGAGGAAATACTTAGAGAAAATACTTAGAATAAATACTTGGAGGAAATATTGATTTCCCATTTTCACAAAGTTCAGGGTATACAAATATATATACCTTATAAATAAGCACAAAGTTAAAACAACCTAACCAATACAGATTAACAGCTGGGCTCCGGTACTACAACATTAGGTAGCCAAACAGCATCAGTCACCGAGAACGTATATGTACATTAAAAATGTTTAAAAAGGAAGAATAAGAAGAAAAGTTTTTGCCGAGATAAATGGTGATGATAGTGATGCAGAGCAAATCGGCGCTGGTTTTGTTCCTTTGATGACTCTGGCTACTCACGATGAGATGTAAAAAGTTCACTAACTGAAAAAGCCGCAGAAAAAAATTATATTGAGTGTAAGGATGAAAGACCGGCGAACTAATACCCTGTAGCATATGCTAGTCAAATTTTAGCTGAACGAATTTCTATTTATAACGGAAAGTTGAGGAAAGTATGACCTACATTTGATATAGAAGATATAATTTATGTAATGTTGATTTAACTATTAACCCATACTAAGAATACATGTTTCATTTTAATAAAACCCATATACCCGCTTCCCTTATTTCCACTGTTGCGCAGCGTATAAAAAACTCTAAAGGAAAAAAGCAAAAACTTTCACGGCGCATTTCACAGGTTGGGGCTGAGCTATGCATCGCGATGCCGTAATAAAATTATAAGTCTCCGGCCAAACCGATGTGAGGTTAAGGCCAAACCAGGCTGGCTAAAAGAACAGCAAAAAAAAAAAAGAAAAGTGGAATTTTGTAACTGAGTTTTGTTGGTGGCTTTTGGCAGGAGAGCGGAAATGATGTTGGGTTGTCTTCGTTTAAGGCTTTGTTATCTCAGCCTTTGAGTTTATACTTTTGCTTCGGCTGCGAAATGAACGATTGCAGTTCGCATTTTGCCATACTTATTTTATTCGTCAAGTTAGTACATAGAACTCTTGTGGGTCACAGTAACTTTGCTCGCTTTTTAGTGCCGACTCTCATTTATGAGATTTGGTTACCTTTGGCTCATTCCGCTTTGAGTCTTCGCCCTTTTTAGCTGGCTTCAATTTTTATGGCTGCAGGAGTATAATTAATTTTATTTTACGGCAGGGCGCTTTGCAGAAATGCATAAACTCAATTAACTGAAAGAGCAGCGCAAAAGTTGTAGCAGCTTAACTAAGCGTGATATAAATCAGCTCTGCCATGAAGTGGGCGGCGTTGCAGCGACTCGCAGCTTATTATAAACATAGCAACATAAATTTGTATAAAGCACAAATTTCTACTGTGGAAAGAATATAAGAAATATATGCTCTTTAAGAGAATATTACAAATGGCAATGGAATAAAAATGATAATTGGCTCAGGCTTAAGACTCGCAATTAGCGAAAGCAGTTATTAAATTTGTTATTTATAAAAATTTGCTTCAATTCGTATAAAATTGTAGTTTACTTTAATTCGAATTACAAGTTACAAGTTTTTAAATAGCCGCATTTAAATACGCCTACGTTATAACATTAATCGTTACGTTGCAAACCTTGTGCTTACGTAGCTGAATTTGCGTTTACGTACGCCGGCAAGCGTCCACAGCTGATTTGGCGCGCTTACGTTGCTCTCTTCTGCGTTCGTGTTGCGCATTTTGCGCTCATCACAAAGTTTGTTTACAATTCGTGCCGCATAGAATCAATTTAATAAACAAAGAAGATAATAACAACCAACTTATATGCTTAACGTCAGTTTTTAAGAATCAACATTAGTGTTAGATGAACTGCATGTGGAGCAAACAACACGTTCATTTGAAAACACGCGCAGAGCGCCCACGCTGCTAGCAGAAGCCGAAGGTGCGAAGGTGGGCAACGTGGAAATTGTTTTGTTTCTTTTTGCTGCATGTTCAAAAAAAGGCCGCGCCGTCATTCGAGTGTTGGCTGAGCTGGCGAAAGGACACGCGCGTTGCAGTATACGAAAGTGGGATAGTTGTGGTGCCCAAACAAACAATAAATCCCGTTTCTGTCTGTCTGTGTGTGTTGTTTGTGTGTTTGTTCGAGGAAGTGAAATTCACATACGAATTAGTGGCTTATAAAGTTGTCCCATTTAACTGACATTTTGTCGTTCCCGTTTTTGCCGTTTCAGCTGCCATGGAGGACTTCAATAGCATTAAACCCAATATGTCGGTGGTGAAGCTAGCCGCCTGCTTGGAGAAGATCTACAATAAAATCGTCGAGTCCAAGGAGAAACAATTGCCCGAGCACCAAATCAAGGAAATCGAATTCCTGAAAACCCAATGCAAGCACGAGCACATGCAACTCAGCCTGATGAGCTGTCAGACGCTGGTCCGCCTAGTCGACGAGGCTGTCCTAGATGCCAACAGTGTGCAGAACACGCTGCTATCAATGCTGCCCAATGCAGGGTAAGTTCACACACACACACACACACCCACACCCACATATGTAAATATATACTCTCATACGTACATACTCACATCCTATGGGCGCGCCCGGCTCGAGCACTTCCGTTGAAGTTGGTCTGCCGATTGGCATTGTAAAGCGACTCAGGCGAATGCACCTGTAAAATTGGCTAACTCTGAAGCATAAATTACAATACTATCTGCATACTGGCGCAATCCAGCCAATTGGATATTTGACTAGCAGGCAATCGAGGGCTCGCCATCCAAGAGCGAGAATATCCACCATACTTCCTAATTAATTGGCCCGCTCTTAATATGCGAAAATGAAATACGAGGCATGCCAACCAGTAGGAAATCCAAGTTGTTAACGCTTTTACGCGCACATTGGCATTGACTTACGACCTGGTCTGTGCGTGAGCAATTTACATAGCTTCCTGCCGCTGACCCAATGGCCGCAATCTCGACAGCAGCAGCAGCAGCAGCAACAACAACAGTGACACGAAACAATTGAGTTACACGCATTATGTATGCAGGACGCCAAAAAATCTATTAGCCATTTCCGTAACGCGACCGCACTCTCAGAGGAAGTCATACATCAAGGACAGCGTCTTGGCCTTGCCACAGGTACAAATGTCCAAATAGCCAAGTGGCCATATTCAAATTACGCGCCAGCTACTGGCCAGGCAAATATTTGATATGCAAGCCAAGCCGATAGAGTGAAACGTGCGGCATTGAACTTGAAATATTTCCAACATTTGAAGGACACTCGCCCCCAAACCTAACACAAACAACTGCTGCAGCAGCAGCAGCAGCAACAGCAGTCGGCAACAAATGCAATCACGGTGAAAGTAAACAGCATGTAATACAGAAATTAACCTTGATAAGAACCAAGGTGCAGGTGCAGGTGCAGGTGCTGGCAAAAAGGATTGCATATTAATTGCCCCTTGTGCAACAGAAACAGCAATTAAGGCGAGCAGCCAATGTGGACGCCGTGTGAAATGTAATTATCGCGTCAAACGCAAAACGATTTGCCTGCAAGTGCCAGGAGCAGCAGCCGCACCTCTGCAACGGCGACAGTGAGCGAGGTGGGGGGACGGAAGTGGGTGCTAAACGCTAGTTAAACCAGCTCAACCCTAATGGCATCTAGCAACTGATATCCATCCGCCTTACCCCAGCCCCATCCAATGCAGCGCTTGCACTTGCAATTACTATCCACACGCAGCACACTCTACAGTCTGCCCTTTCCCTAACCCCTTTGATGGTCTGTTTTTGCCAGACACGCAGACCTTAGCTGAGAGTCTTTATGATTACCTAAATTATAGTTTTACCCCCTCTTTGAAAGTTAAGTAGTCTTTAAATAAACACCTTTAAAGCTATTAGATATTTTTTGAATAACCTACATCTGTATTAAATTGGTAGGAGTTTGAATATATTTTAAGCGACTAGAAAAACACTCTAATTAGATTTAACAGCACTTCATAATAGCTAAATTGTTAAGTACTTAGACCTATGTATCAAAAAGAATGATGTTTCTTTAGTGAAGGCCTTTAAGCCCTGAAAATTAGTGGTATTCAAACTAACAATTAGGAACTTTGTGCTGTACCTTTTTTTTAATAATTTAAGGATCTAGCAATATAGCTATATAAAAGTATGAACCTTAGCTTAAAGCTATACAAAAATATATTCGTTTAAAAAGAGTTTTAAAATCCGCAGCGAGTGCTATTCAATATATAAATGATGAACTCTAAGCTTATCAATAACATAATATTAATTTCAATCCATCTAATATTTCATATGATTACTATATACCGTTACTGCAGACAAATGCATTTTGCAATTCTAACGGAAACCATTCTGAGTCTGCAGCTGCTGAATCTGAAGCGCAAGACTTCGCTGCTGAAGGATAAGGAGCTGTATCAGTGTCCTTATGGGCTGAAGACGCAGCTGCATCCGCTGATATCATTGATACAGCACACCAGCGCCAACATGCACGATGTCAGTCACAAGATCATAGGCATCTGTCAGCATCACGATCAGAGGTAATAGAATGCTACACATGCTTAAAATGAAAAATATATTCAATATATATATATATATTTTTTTTTGCATTTCCAGCATTCGAAAGTACAGCATTGAGTTTCTGCGTCCCGTCTTCCTCTATGTGCTGTGCAATCCGCAGACACTGCAGGACGTCAAGCCCATGTGGACGTGTCTGCTCGGGCTGAGTTATAGTCAGCCAGAGGCGCGCGCACTCATGCAGGAGCTGCTGTCGTGGAGCAAGTTCACCAATGCCAGCACCTGCTTGTGCACCAGCATTCTGGTCATTGAGGCCCTCGACTACTTTCTGCAGCAGTCCGACCACGCCCAGTCGGTCGATCTGTGCATCTATCAGGCGCAGCTCATCAAGCAGCTGGCCCAGTTCGGCATCGATCCGCGCCCCAGCCTGCAGTGCCTGCTGCGCGTGCTGCATGCGACGCGGGAGCACACGCGAAACCACTACCATGTGCTGCTGGTGCTGCTCGCCGAGTGCCTGCACATGCTGTCACCCTTCTATCTGGCCGATTTGCTGCGCATTATTGTGTTTGTGGTGGTGCAGGAGCGCTGTGGCCATGAATACATTCTGAACATGTGTCTGGACGGCATCATTCAGTGGATGTCTCAGACTGCATTCATACCCGCAGAGGGCCTGGCGCTAGCCCATCAAATCGTTGACCGCGTGCTCGAGCAGCAAAAGCCGCCCCAGGATGACAACACCGAGTTTGCAACGCCCATTTGCACCAAGGAGCTGCAGCCGGCACACATACGCAACTATCATCCAGACATAGCCATTGCCTTTGATCTGGCCAATCTGGTGGAGTCCTTTGACGTTTCTGAAAGCAAGGACGTGTTTGCCTTTGTCGATGCCTTGAATGTGAAGGCTAACTCGGCCTTCTGCCAGCGCCTGCATTTGTTTCTGCGCGCGCTCTTCCTGTCGCGAGAGCCGCCCGTTGACTGCTGGTTCAAGATCTACGAGGTCATTCTGCAGATCATCAAGGTGAACGAGAGCATTGCCTATGACTTCCTTATGACGTACATCTTCAAGCTCGCCCACGAGCACAATCCGGAGCTGCAGCTGGAGCTGCTGCGTGGCCTGGCCAACTTTGCAGTTTCTAAGGTGCGTAGCAGTGGCATTTTATATCGATTCACCCATTTAATTCTCTGTTGCTTGTCAGGATAACGTGCCCATGATACTCAACACCATTCGCAATTTGTCGACGGACAATGCCACCTTCTGTGTGGATTTGTATTTGCGCCTCTGGCGCATAGAGTCGCGCACATATCCCTTCCTGTTGAAGCAAATCGCACAGCCGCTGCCAGACAACGACAAGCGCTGGGAGCTGGAAATCGCTCGTACGCATGCCATGCGCGAAATCTGCCAGGAAAAGTAAACAAAGTTTCAGGAAAACATGTTAAGTTTATATATGTATAGTTAATATTATTCTCCTTTTGCTTTAGACCCACGCTGCATGGCTCGGAGCTGCTGCCACATTTGAGCAACACGCTGAATAGCTGCATCGATGAGTCGGGCGATCTTGCCACTTCGCTGGCGCTCGACGCCATCTATGCGCTGTGCGACAGCCACACTGTGAACATTGCCTCCACGTGGCAGGCGCTGGGCAGCAAGTTTCGCAACGAGCAGCGTCCACAGACGCTGAAGTCGCTTTATCACCTCTTTGGACTGGTGCCGTTGCTGCAAACTCCGACGCTGGAGTACGAGAAGCTGGCTGATGATGCACTGGAGCAGCTGTGGCAGGCCATTAGCCGTCCCAATACGGATGCCACCCAAGTGCGGCAGGCGCTTGCAGCGCTCAAGAACTATGAGCCGGGCAACACGCTGTGCCTGCGCCACATACCGCCGCAGTTTTGCTTTGAGCTTCCCCCGAGTGCAGTTGCAGGCGGTCGTGAAGTGCTCAGTTTTCAGCAGCATCAGCAGCCGCAGCAGCAGGACACCATTCCAGGTGAGGTGTGGGTGCAGCTATTGCAAAAGATACGTCCCGAGTGCGGTGATGCGGCTGCTGACCTGATTGCCCACTACATTGGCAACGAGATCAGCAGCTTTCGCAGCGGCGTCTATCGTCTGCCCGAGGGCAAGCCGGAGCCACGCAAGCTGGGGGGACTCTTTCCCTCTAGTGCTTTGCGTGCGGTCAGCAATTACCTGGTGAGTCAGGCACGATTTGGCGACTACGTGCCAGAACCCTATGCCGTCACCTACGCTCTGCGCGCACTGTCCAAACGGTTCACTAAGCCAATACCACCGATGGACTGGAGCTGCCTCACCAGCTTCTTCCACTTGTCATTTGATGCCCGAAAATATTGCATCATGATAGCAAAAAACCAGGCGATGCACAGCGGCACAGCTCGGCGGCTGCTGGAGAATTTCCTCGCTGACTTTGAGCCCAACTGCTTTGAGGAGGATCTGCTACTCCTGTTCTCCCTGCTGCCCGAAATAGGAAACTGCGTGAGCCTCCAAATACTGAAGAACTTTGCCGAGAAAGTTGCCGTCTATTGTTTCAAGGAATCGCAGCTGAATAACTTTGCGGAAGGTAACCAAACGTTTTGAAATTCATATTCTGGAAATAAGACTAAAGGGTATTTTACAGGCTGTCTGTTTGAGAAGTTCTTGGATAGCGTGCGATATATATACACGGACAAGTGTGAGATACCCGAGGTACTGGATGTATTCACGCTTATTGTTGAGCGCTATATGGACTCTATGGATCTGGACTCCAGGCTATTTGAGCGATACACCGAAGTGGTGTCTGTGCTGCATCCTAATGCAATCGATGGGTTGACCACGCCTGCCAATTGGTGGGAAACACCCATGGGAAAATTAAAGAAGGCAACGATAATACGCTGCTATCTGGTTTTATATAACGACAAACTGCCGAATCCCCTGAAATGGCTGACGCCCATAATCGATGCCTACGAGCGTCGAGCGGAGGAACGTCCCTTTTTCTATCGTCACCTGGCCACCACACTATACGCCTTTGCGAGCGATGAGCATGCATGCAACTGGATTACTGAAATGTTTCTGGAAATCCAAATGATGCTCGCTGAGTCGTCGAACAAAGAGAAACTCAATAGGGCGCTATATTTACTGGATATTTTTATATTGGCAGTAGATGTGTTGTCTGGTTGTGCTGTGCTGCTAGGCTCTGTGGATGTGGTGGCCACAGATGATAAGGAACGATTTGCTCTGTTTCCGGAAAGCCTACAGTACCTCTCTGATCACATATTTTGGAAGGATCAGGAGGCAAAGGTAGCGTTTATCCTACGCAGAAAATTATAACAATTTCATAAACTTACATTTATTTCAGATTTACGAATTCCTGTATAATCTCTATAAGCATGCATCCATACCGCCAGCGTATGCTGCCATTTTTAAGGAAGCAATTATTTGTTCGCGCAACAAACCCTACTTTGATAACAAAGGTGTTTGGACCAAATACGTGGGTTTGCGTAAATGAGAGTAATTCACACCCGACACCGACAATTACAGAAGTGGCCCACAGCAGAAAGTGCACTTATTGTTATAGTTGAAATAACTTAAATCCATTTTTATAGCTTGTGCGATATTTGTTGACTTTATTAAAAAGAATTTTTAGCACTACTCAAATTCAAATTAACGGAATACAGCGCTACCACCCAGCTGTATATTCAAAATAACTATCCTGCAATCGAGGTGGCAACACCACAGTCAAAACCTATCGTTGAGCTTCTGCACATAGGGTGCAGCCTTAGCGATAGTATTGTATCGGAAATTAATGTATCGATAGCATATCAACAATCCCAATTTATAACTATTATAAACTGCAATATGTTTCAGTAGAAAATGTTAAATAAAAATTAAATACAACGTGAGTAATTGATTAAATTCGCCGTGCAAGCAGAAACACGGGCCGTGGAGAATCCGTGCAGTGCTCAAGGCAGCCAGTTCATAGTGAAACGAACAAGAGAAAAAAACGTAAACAATGGACGATATCAAGCTGGCAAAGGTATGTAAATATATACATATTTTAGTTTAATCAGTGCGGATAAGTGTTAGGCATGCTGATATGTGTGAAGTAAGTCATTTATCAGTCGCACCTGTCCTGGCGCCAGCTGTGAGCTGAGTCATGCAATTGGAAACTTTTATGTTTAATTCAAAATCGATGGTCAGGTGGAAACTGTTCCTCCTGTTCTCTCTCTGAAATAGAAACAGCAGCAGCAGTGGCAACAACACACGTCTGTGTGACCCGGCAAGGGCCAACCCTTGCGTCGCCCCCCGTAAGGGTGGGGCCAAGGACGAGACAGCCTTATTGCCCATGGCTTGGCATGCCGCCCCCACCTGTTCACAACATATGCATATAAACATAGCTGTAAATCATGCGCATAAGCGCGAACCATATAAACGTGAACAAAAGTGCAGACCACATCCAATTTACTTTTACATTTCCAACTTTGTTCTACGGCATCTGTGCGATCTTTTACACTAGCGCAAATAATTACCTTCATTAGTAACGCAAATATATTAGTATATATGTATGTGTTTATAAATATACGTTTATGTAGACTTTGAATGTGAAAATGCAAACCTTATCATAGTTTACAAAGTCTTTGCTACTGTTGAGCTCCCTGCCTAAACGCCCTCTTTATTAAAGTGTTGAATTCTTGATCAATGCACTAAATTAAAGATATTATGTAAACTCTAAAATTTCATTTGCTTATAACCTTATTTAACTATTCAGTATATATAAATGTAATTTATGAGTTAAATTTTTTATTTAATTCGTTAAATGTAAAAAATTTGCATAGTCAACATTTTTTATTTTTTGTTGCAGTTTCTGCTATAAATTTAAAATTTAAATTCAAAAGTGTAAAAAGTAGATTTAAAGTTCAATTGAAAATCAATTAATTAAATAGATTTTTTTGCGATAATCAATCATTAAGCTTGATTATCAGATTGTTAGTCAACATAGTTACTGAAGGTAAACTAACAGAAAACTATAAGTATTAATGACTGACTATGGAATACCCTATAGACAACCTCACAAACCTATAGACATGTTCATATTGAAACTAAAACTTGTTATCATATAATAAAGATTTGTACATTTATGCTTATTTACTAAAATATGTTTATTATAGAAATATTGTTTTGTTTTTTTTTTTTATATTTATAATCTATATATATTTTACTATATTATCCGCCCTTAATTGTCTTACACCCTGCATACTCGCTCCTATTTCGTCAACGCAGGGTATTTGAATGGTACCTTTTCATTTGCTATCGCTCGGTGCTACGAGAAAATTTCCCAGCCGCAAGAATTTCCCCAAAACAGAAATGTACCAGTGGGCGCTCGTAGCATGCTTTTAAGCGCGCGCCTTTCACAGTCGTCGCAGAGTTAGCATCGGGAGCGGTCGTCCGTCTGTCCGAACGTCGCGCAGTGCTACACTCTCTACAAAGTTGATAACACAAACATAACACACCCACACACACATAGAGACACATTGATGGGGCAACAGTGGCAGTGGCAGTGGCAGCAATAACAAAGTGGCACACATACAGTATATACATAAATAAATATGTAGGGTTATCCGAATAAGTAGCGTACATACTTCGTCGGTTTGTGTGCTAAGCAAAAACAAAAACAAAAAATAATAATAATAATAATAATAATAATAAGAAAAGTGAAAGTAGTAGAAGTACAATTCGCCTCCCTGGTGATTCACGTGATTTGATTTAAGGGGCGAGCAGAAGCTGCTGGCGTTGCTTTTGAAGTTGATTTAAAATCAATAAACATTTACCCAAAGCAAACACTGAGTATCTCTGCCTCAGAGTGTATATAATTTGGCACTGTGACAATGGATTTTACAAGATTCATGAATAAGTTTAATGAAATCGAACGACAATTGTCGCCAACGTCGGCGCTGCGCCTCAGCTTCGATAATATATCACCGGAGACCGAGGAGCCGCCCGATGGCAAGCGTCTGTGGGGCGTTCCAGTGCCGCCATTTGTCTCCGAAAAGGTCGTCTCCTGGATCGAGGAGGAGTTCAACGAGGCGCCCGTCTACTACAACGGCAACAGCGTGCTGAAAAAGGTGACCCGACCCAGATCCCCGTGTTTCATTAGGCAAATGTATGCAAGCGAAAGTAATCAAGCGATATTCGGCTAATTTTTCTCAACATTTTCGCATTCGCATTTCCTTTGTAACAATCGCCACCGGCTGCTCTCGGCCGGAATATGCAAATTACTATGCATAGAGCCGGAGAGTTCTCCCTTGCTCGCCAGGCGCTTGCCGACAGGCACGCACATGCATATTTTATGTAGGTCGACTATCCGAACGACCATCCATCGATGCTCTCATTCATTCCCAACATGCCACTGGGCCATAGCGTTCCATTCATCCTTAGAATGCAGCAAATAGTTGCCTGAGTTGCAACACCCCGAGACTTTGTTCTCAACTTGGCCAATTAAATAATTGTGGCTTCTTGTGCACTGATATGGCTTTCATTACAGGGAAATTACTAGCTGGTATTTCAGTAAAAACTATGCAGGCCAAAACAATTTAATGAGAGATTACGTGAATATACGGATTATGGAATAGAAAAGTATAGAAAGTTGCGTATATACAGATTATGTAATGGAATAGCGATATCACATGATTCATTGATTGCATTTGCGAACTTGTCTATTAAACATTTGTTTCATGAGAAAGATTATTAACATATTTAAAACAACATCTTCTTCCTCTGTTTATTCTCTTAAATATATTGTAGTCTCTTTTTTTTCAAAGTCTTAAGGCTTAAAAAACTTAAAAATCTTCATTAAAAGCCTTCCTAGTATTCTCAATAATAGTCTAAAATATAAATAGAACTTAATTATGCGCAATATAAAATGCAATTAAAAAGACAATTAAATGATCTATCTATGAACAAATGTTATTTCCCACCTTAGACAGCTGCACTGTTACCTTGCCCTTGCCCTTGTTCTTGTCATTCAATTCAGTCAATAGCTGTTGATTCGTATGCATTACAAATGACGTCATTGGGGTATACTAGTAAATGGATTAATGTAATAAACGCCCTTGCCTTTGCCTTCCGTTTGTACTCTGGCAATGTCGATTCTCTTAAACGTAATCAATCTACGGAGTGGAAGCAGTTGTTGCGCATATTGCATTCACCCTACCGCTCTCTCTCTCTCCCTCTCTCTCTCTCTATCTATCTTTCTGACTCTTTTATGCACTGGGGAAATTCATTTGATGTCACATACATCTTCGTTATTGAAGTTGTTTCAATTTATTTACAATTCGAATTGCGGTTGCATTGCATTTGTCACATATTCAAGGAAATTCAGCTTAGACAAATGGGAATTTCCCTTTGATCCATAGCTTTTTATAATAACTGATTTGCTTTACTCTGATCTGACAACGTTGTCTTGAAAATGTAACTCAATTATAATAAAAACTCGATTTAAAGTTGTAGAAAGTACAATATAATTTGTTATAAACTTATACTAAAATCTAAACAGCATCTAAGTAGAAAATAAATTATTTTATATTATGAATAATTAAAACTTATTTTATGAAAATATTTCATTTTCTGTTAAACAACTTTTTTTCAAATAAATTTTTCAAGGACCAACTTTTGCACTTGACTGTCGGACAGTAAAATAATTTGCAACCATTTTGATGCTGTTTACTCAGTTTTCGAGCTTCCTTTTGGCTCTGTGTGTGTGTGTATGTGGGTGGGTGAGTGGTGTTTAGTGTAGTTTTGTGGGTGGTTGGGTAGTTGCAACGCAGCTTGTGTGTGGCTGACGTCAGCGAGTGAGGCAAAGAGCATTGCAAATAATAAATATAAAATTCTTTTTATTATGCTTCGAGTTGCGAGTTGTATTGAATATATTTAATGCGTTTCTTTACTTTATCTTTTTTACAGGTGGAAAATGTGCGCATGATTGATCGCTACAATACGAAAAATCCCACAGTTGGCACTTTGTATCTGACGGCCACCCATTTGATATTCGTGGAGCCTGACAGCAACAAGGAGACATGGGTAAGCCTCCGCAGTCGCCCCTATGACATCATCAATTATTTTATGGGCCAAACGGTTCGAGTGCTCCTTCAACTTCTCGCACTCTCATTCTCACTTCCTCCGTCTCACTCTCTTTCTCTCTCCCTCTTAGCTGAGTGGGTGCTTGCCAAGTTCAAGCAAAAAAAGTTTGTGCAATTTCTTTTTCCAACATTCTCTGGGTTCATTTATTTCTTTTTTTTTTTTTTTTTTTGCTTTTTGGGCAACTGTCGGCACGGCATATTGAGTGTGTGTGCGTGTGTATCTGTGCGTTGTCCTCCACTAACCGCAAAAGTATGTTACGGATATATAGTAGACCGCAGAGGCATGCCACGTTTTTTTTTTTTACAATGTTTGTAGCCTGCCGCAAACATGTTGCTCTGCCACATAAATTGTTGCATTATGAATTTATTTCAAATATTCAAAATGACAACAATATTATATTTAATATTCTGCCGGCCCTGAAGCACTTTCAATTATGATTTATTTATGAGCGACGAAAAAACATTTTAGTCCACTTGGTCATGTGAATTTTTTGCATTTTTTCCGAATTAGGTAATGTTAATATAATTAGAAATTATTACTATTTAATGTGTATGATTTGAAGTTTAGACTAACATAGCAGTCTATATTTATTTTAAATTTATGTGCAATAATTGAAATTTGATTTACAATTGATAATGAGAGTCTATATCAAATATATAAATTCATTCTTCATTAGAACTCAGAGAAGACGAGAATCTATTCTTAATATGACTGTCTGTCCATCCAACTTGTTGTCTCTCTTACTCTCTGTATGCTTGGGCATCGAGCAACAGCTTAAGACAATGCTTTGTCAATGTGTGCGTGCAGCGAATAGCATAGACTACTCCAATTCCTTACTCTCTGTTCGATGCCTGAGTAAACTCTCACTGAGGCAGGGGCTCAAGGTTAGACTTCCATTCTCTATATATAGAGCGGGCCTGCTGCAGCGCTCCTTCAGTAGTAAATCTTATCAGCTGGTGATCAGACGTATAGGGCTCCTCTTCTTCTGTTGTGTGCGTGTTATATATCATAATAAATTTAATTAAACATTAGTAAGCTAAGTATATTAAGCTGCATTGTGTGTTAAGAAATTTATGATAACATAAAATTTAAGTGCATAGAATTTGCCAAAAGAGCACCCTGTATATATACAAGAATTATTAAAATTTGTACACACAACTTTGTTAACTCTTAGCTATATATAACTTTATTACAGCGCCTACGAGCTCGCGCAAATTTGTTAGCCTTTTAACCTTTCATAAACAATTTACAAGAGCAAAACTTTTTAAGGAAAACCCCTAACTCAACTCGGCACTCTAGAAAAATTTCTCTTTAGCTATAGCGAAAAGCGTTTAATATTTATATGCTTTAATTTGAAGATAAAAGCAGGCAATGCTAAGCACAGGCAGCGGACCGCCCACAGCCACAGCCCCAGCCCCAGCGAACGTGTGTAAATTCTGCACTTGGCGTTTATATTTCTGACCTCGCTCGTTAAACATTTTGTGCAGCAGGTGAAACTCGTCAGCTCAAAGCGACTGCGGCGCCAGGCATTCGTCATAGAGTACCTGGAGTGCTGCTACTTGCATGCAGGCACATATGCAGGTATATATACATATATCTATATATATATATATGCCTAGCTGACAACTGGCATGGCCCGCACTTCCGGCCACTTGGCTGGAAAGTTTCTTTTCTTGGCAGGCGCCTCAAGGCTGCTTAGCCGCAGAGCGCACACAAAAGTTGTGCATATTAAAGTTTGGCCTGGTCTTTAAGCCTCCTCTTGTCTCTTGTCTTGTCTCTCTGTCTTCAATTTAATTAAAACGCGCTCGCTTTGTGCTGGCCAGCAGAACTAGCCGCAAATGCACAGCGACACAATGGGGCTCGTGCGCGGATTGCGTATACGCCCCATTGCATAAATACAAATTAAAATGCCATGTCGACGTGCCCGCTGTGCCCGCTGAGTCTCATTGTGTATGTGTGTGCGTATGTGTGTGTGTGTGTGGGCGTTACATTATATTATTCAGCAACACAAAACATGCATTCAAAGTCCCTGGCGAAATCCAACAAAAGTGAAACATTCGCTAATGTAAGAGAAACATTGGCAAAGCAAACACAAATATGCCAGCACAATCTGCCAATATGCCAGAAATGCTGCTGGTCCGGACCGACTGGCAGACTGGCAGACTGACAGACGGACAGACTGTATGAATGAATGGCAAGCGCAAACAAATTGCTGCTAAGCGGCTGCAATTCAATTTTCATTCATACACAATTCTCTGTCCCAGGCACAAAGGACACAGCAAAAGCATCGGAGCTCGTGACAGCAAAGAAAAACAGCAAAAAAGAAAGGATTTTTCGTGTATTGGAATACATAAGCAGCTACAGATTAAATTAGAAATGCTAATCGTCTGGGAGATAACTGATTTGGGTATTTAGTAAAGGCCTTAGGCTTAAGGATGGAGCTAAGCTAGCGGTTGGGCTGGGGTAGCTTTGGACTATATCTTTATAATAGTAAAAGGAATAAATTGTAATCAGAATGAAGACGAATTTGCAATTTATTATAAGTAACAAAATTAGTAAAATATTGATAATAATTATATAAGAATTTCTAGTGAAAGATGCATTTGCACACAATTAACTGTGGCAATACCTTTTTGAGGCATATTTGTTTTTATAGCTTTACTCTATTCCAGTCTTAACTGTGACTTCCCTTCTATTAATGTTTCTATCTATTTATTGATTAAAATAATTATAATAATACCTAACTTGGGCAGATTATATAAGCTTTCATGCCATTTGTATTCTAGCTCTAAGTCTGCGGAATAAATATTTTAATATAACTCGGGATTCTCTTGTACATCTAGAATTTAGGGTCTAATTTATGGAGCATATTTTTGTAGAGCTCTCAATTTATTTTCACTATGTCTATACATATTAGTAATTTAAGTGTCAAGTCTCTATTTTCAAAAAAAAAAAACATTATATTTTCAGCAAAGGCTGTATACAAAACTCGATTTATCATGCCTCCCAATAGGAGTAGATAATAGACCCATTAGTAGATCTCTGATATTTTAAAAATGAACACACATTATTCGATTGTGTTATATGTACTTTATTTTTTAAAATAAATATACTATATGCTAATGTTGTATTTATTATACTATACGTTATATTTATTATACAATTAGCCATGCAATTTCAAGTAACTCGCATTACTAAAGACTTGGATCGTCGACAGCTCGACAGCTCCTGACCTTGGGGATTTACGCGGTTATTCATTTAGTTTTGATGTGAAAGGTTCGGCGCTGCATTCAACTCTTTTGCATGTGACGCCTGGTGGCTGCTGTTTAAGTTGGCTTTTCTTCTATTTTCCATTTTCGCGCTGGTTGTGCATTCGGGCAGGGCGCTTTTAATTGCTACACCGTAATTATATCAATTATGCACTTTGCAGTGGCGCGACAAGTGGTCGCTCGCTCCTCCGCTCGCTCCTTCACTCGCTGGAGAGCCGAGAAATGAGCATATTAACGTCACTTGCCTCCCTCCCTCCATGCTGTTAATTAAAAGTTGGGGCACTCGTGTGCAGAGCCAGTTGCCAATTATGAGTCGTGTAGGCTTTAACTATCGATTTTTCTTTGCTGTCATAAGGCGGGTGGCCGCCAGGCACCACCCACTCACCCACCAGGGAGCACTTTGTAAAAGCTAAAGTGCCTGACCTGCGGGCATTGCAAAGGCCATTAACTGTGGTCACGCAAAGGGCCGCTTCAAGTTGACTGATTATGAGTTGAGATTGTCTGTGCTGCTGCTGAGTGTGCGCTATATATTAATACTAGTGTCTATATTAACGACTCGCCCTCATTTCAGATTCTGCACATGCACATTGCCAGCATTGAGAAGCTGCCGCTCAGCACCACCGGCTCCCCGCTGCTGATACGCTGCAAGACGTTTTTGTCTGTGACATTTGTCATACCCAAGGACTCCGAGTGCCATGACGTTTACACATCGCTGATCAAACTCTTTCAGCCGGGTAGGTGGCAGCACTCCAATCCATTTACTTTTATGTCTCATCTAATCTGTTTCGGCCTCTCAGTCTCCATCAACAAGTTGTACTGCTTCAATTATCAGCCGGCCAAGGATGACTTTCCCAAGAACGTCGGCTGGGACTTCTTCAAGCTGGAGGCAGAGTTCAAGCACATGCTGGTGCCCAACGAGAACTGGACCCTGTGCTCCATGAACGAGAAGTACGAGCTATGCGACACGTATCCGCGTCAGATCTATGTGCCCAAAGAGGCCACCACGTTGATGCTGATAAGCAGCTCACGCTTTCGCTCCAAGGGACGCCTGCCCGCTCTGACCTACTTGCACAACAACAAGGTAGCTAAGCGTCCTGAGCGCCCCAAATACACAACATACATATGTAAATCTATGTCTAATACAATCAACAGGCGTCCATATGCCGCTGCAGCCAGCCATTGTCGGGCTTCAGTGCGCGCTGTCTCGAGGACGAGCAAATGCTGGAGGCCATTCGCAAAACCAATCCCAATAACGATTATATGTTCGTTGTGGATACGCGACCGCGCGTAAGTGCAAATGCAAAACAATATGTAAATAGGCAACGGCACTCAGCCTGCTTTGCTTGCAGATCAATGCCATGGCCAATCGTGCCGCCGGCAAGGGCTACGAGAACGAGGCCTTTTACGAGAACATCAAGTTCCATTTCCTCGGCATTGAGAACATTCACGTGCAGCGCGCCAGCCTGCAGAAGGTGCTGGAGGCCTGCGAACAGAAGTCACCCACGATGAGCGCATTTCTGAATGCCCTCGAGTCATCCGGCTGGCTGAAACACATTCGCTCCATATTGGACACGTCGAGGTAAAGTAAACATCAGCCTGTGCCCTAAGGCAGTTTGGCATTTAAGGATTAAGATTAATGTAATTCGTTTCTTAGCTTCATTGCCAATGCCGTCGACAAGGGCATCTCTGTGGTGGTGCACTGCTCTGATGGCTGGGATCGCACCGCTCAAGTTTGCTCGCTGGCGCAGCTAATGCTGAACCCTTATTATCGCACAATCAAGGGCTTTCAGGCCCTCATCGAGAAGGACTGGCTGGCGTTTGGGCACAAGTTTAGCGAGCGCTGCGGCCACATTCAGACAGATGCGCGCGAGGTGTCGCCCATATTCACACAATTCCTGGACTGTACCTGGCAGCTAATGTCCCAGCGGAGCGAGTCGTTTGAGTTCAATGAGCGTTTCCTGTTGATACTGCACGATCATGTGCACTCGTGCCAGTTCGGCACCTTTGTGGGCAACTGCGAGAAGGATCGATTGGACCTGAAGCTGGCCGAGCGCACTTTCTCGCTGTGGGGCTACATGTCGAATCACCTGAACGAGTATATAAATCCGCTGTACAAACCCAACGTGGACGAATCGATCAAAGCCAATCTGGCGCCGCAGTGCATCAAGTAAGTCCACAGTTGATCAGACTTAGATTTTTCTTTCTCTAATTTGCATACTTTATAGATTCTGGCGTGGCATGTACAGCCGCTTTGAGAGTGGCATACATCCGCGTGAGCCTCTGGGTGATTTGCTGCTGGACAGCAAGGAGCACTGTAACTCGCTGGAGGATCATGTGCAGCACCTGACGAAGCGCATTGCCAGCTTCAAGAACTACATTTCCAAGTCGGCCAAGAAGCTGCAGGATGCCACCACCACAACCACCACCAAAGTTACCAAGGAGCCGACCCCCAATGAGATCAATGACAACAAGTAGCCAAAACACGCTGAATGCAAAATATACAGAAATTGTTAACTATTCATATTTTCAGATATAATTACGACAAGAAGCTAAGCGAATTGTCTGCTGCCGACGATGATCATCCCCTGAAGGCGAGCAACATGTCATTTGCCAATCTGTCGTTAAATGCCGAGCAAACGAGCCCGCAAGCTTTGAGCGAGGAAATCTCGTCGGTGGCGCTAGATTGGAAATCCATGCGAAATGTAACCACCTGCTCCTGCTCCACACCCTTCGATCAGTTCAGCAAAAAGGTTAGATAGTTAGTCAGCCACATGACAGTTCATCCAATTCATTTGCCTTGCCTCTCTTCCAGACACATTGCTGGCGTTGCGGGGAGATCTTCTGCGAGCGCTGCATCGATAAGAATGTGGCGTTGCCTGGACACGACAGTGGCAAGCCAGTGCCCGTATGTCGTGGCTGCTTCCGACAGATGCAAAAGCAGAGTCCTTAAGCCCAATTCTAGCATAATCCTAGTTGTAAATTGTTGAGCATGTGACGCGGAGTGAATGTGGCAAGCGTGCGAGAGTGAGCCGAATTTGTTTCGGTTGTGTTTTGTGGCATTAAATACATATACACGGATTAACATACCGGTACATCTATATATATATATATATTGAGATACATATATTATTATATTATATTTATTGTTGCATTTGTAGTTGTAGCTAACCTACGAGTTATAGCGTGCAAAAATCAACCAATAAGCATTCAAGCTAGGCAAAGCTTCCAGTCGTGCGCATACATATACCAGAACTTCGCCTAGTCGGGCACAAATCTACATTATGTTGTTGTTGTTTTTGTTTTCAATAATCTATTTTTCTAAATATTCAGGCCTATTCCAAAAATCACTGTCGTTTATAATTGAATTTCAAAATATAATGCGTATTTTAAATTATGCTGTTCATCAGGGCCTTAGCTGGCGTTTAATGTGCTACATTTCTTAGGACATAAACTTTTAACTTAATATTACAGAATCTCTGTTCAGGCAGCATTCCAAGTGTAAACTTATATTTTCTTAAATTGGTTGAGCTTTCCATGACAAAGGAGTTTATGTGAAACTTGAATCAGACCTCTTGCCTCAACATATATCTCACACAAACAAGACAGTACAATTGCTTACATATTATTGCATACCTAGGTATGTGTATACTTAGATACCGTTAGCATACAATTGCATGGATACAGTTCAATTTAAAAAGATAACTATCGTAATGTCTACTGCTAGCTGTCGGGCAATTAAGCTGCTTTTCAAGCCGTAAATGTACTATGCAAAAATGTTTGATCAAAATATAATAAAATGATTATTTATTCAACAATTGTCCATGATCCGCGTTCAAGTTTATATCGGCGAAACATCTCAATAGCCAATATCGGGCTTGATGCGCAGAATGACGGGCACGCTGGTGCAAGGCAGGATGGCCACCTCGGTGACAACGGCGCTGACCAGCTCGGGTGGCGTTATATCGTAGCTCAGGTTGAGTGGCGTTAATCGGCTCTTCGATTGCCAGTTGTTGAGGGAGCACTTTTCATCCATCACCAGCAGATTGGGATCGCACAACTCATTGTAGACAATGGCATCAGTCTGGAAACGTTCACTGAACTTATGCGTCTCACAGCACACGAGCACGGGCACGTTATGGGAGTTGGCAACGAGCGCCACTTGGGCTGTGCCCGTTCTGGCCATCACATATCCATTGGCTAATAGCGCATGCGCTCCCAGCATCACTTTGGTGGCCTCCGGCATTACGTAACTGATGGCGTTGATGAGCACATAGGTGCATGGTATACCGCAGGCGTGCAGCCGACGCAGCATCTCCTGTCCTTCGCAGAAAGGCCGTGAATCGACGACAATTACTCGGAATGTCACCTTGCGCCGCTTGGCCTCTTCGCAGATGAACTGAATGAGGGATGAGCAGGCAAAGGTGAGCAGAACGTCGCCGTCTGTGATCTTCTCTTGCATGGAACTGCTAATAGCTTGCGCTGCCTTGCCAATCTGATTCTCTATATAGGTGTCTATAAAGTGCCCGAGGAGCTCTTTTAACTGAAACAATGGAATCATCAATTAATCGGTGTCTCCAATCTCGCACTGCTCAGCTGCTTACCTCCGTTTCGGGCGTGTCTGTTGGCAGCTGCGTCAACTGATTCTTGAACTGCTTGTAGGCATTGTACACAGACACGGCCAGCGGTCGGCATTTGTTCAGATGATCCACATGATGCTTGACTGCCACGTCAAGACTGCGTCCGAACTCCTTCTTGGCGGGCGTCTCAAAGTCCTGCACCACCTGCCGCAGTGCATGCAGAAATGCAATGCATCGCGCATTGGATCCAACAATTGTCCGCTGAGCATATTGCACACCCAGGCGAGCCATGCTCGGATGTACGTTGGGATCGTTGATAAATAAGCTGGCGTCTTTGTCAGCGCTAACCAAATGATTGAATAGCTTCACTTTGCACTCTCGATCCGCTTTGACTGTCCCACCCTTTGATGGCGACTTGGCAGGTGAATCTACCTTGTCGTCTTTGTCAGGTTTGTGTTCCTTGTGGGTCGTGACAGACACATTTGGCGTCGCCTTAACGCTGTTCCCGGCTGCCGACTTAACAGTTCCAGGCGTCGCAGTTGTCTTTTTCGCTTGTCCCTGCGCCTTTGCAGCACGTTGCGCCTCTTGAATGGCTCGACGTTCCGCCTTTGTAAGCGCTGGCTTTTTCTGCAGTGGAGGAGGAAATGGGTTAGTAATGATTTCCTAAAACGAGCTTTAAAGACTCTGAAAACAAATTTTCACCCACCTTTTCATGATCCGCTGTTGCAGCTGCACCTGTAGCTGTGGCAGCTGCGGCTGGAGCAGCTTCAATCTTCGTCGCAACTTGCAGGTTATTTAATTGCTTCGCTGCGGCATCCACGTTATTGGACTTGGCGGATTTAGCAGCTTGTTTGGCAGCTTTTTTCGCCTCGCGCTCTGCTTTGATTTGCTCACGCGTTTTTTCACTAGCTGGAGCAGTTGGGTTAAAAGAATCTGTGGAGTTTTGTGCGGATTGAGATGCAGTTTTTGGGTCAGCGACATTTGTAGAACGTAGCGGCAGCTGGCTTTGCTCTTTCGTTGTTGTTGTCGTCGTGGTCGTCAGCTTCTGAGTGATCGTCGTTTGCTCAACTTCGGTTATAATTGTCGTGGCTGGCGTGATGGATTTCTGTTTCTTCGCCAGTTTCGCTTGCTTTTTGGCCTCACGTTCGGCCATCACCTGCTCGCGCGTTTTATCCGCTGATGCATTCTGCTGTGGATTACTACTCGATTTTTGCATTGCGCTGTCCTGTTCTGACTTATCCTCGATATCTTCCAGACGGTTTCGTTTATTTCTTGGACGATTGCGTTGCCGTTGCTTCTTCTGCTTTGTAACTGCAGAGGTCGATGAGCCCTATTGAGTAAAGATAATTAATGTAATAGGCACAGCTATATCGAAAATTTACTAATAGCTTTCCAATCTAACTACGAATGCCAAATAAAATAAGTTGTAATACATTTCCACTAGTTTAATAGTTAATGAGGCTACATATGTACCTGTTCGCTTTTTATAACCATTTTGTTGGCTTGAAAATATAGAAGTTTGCGTAGCTTAGAGGTATGGAAACCTTATCATAATATAATATTGAGACTATGCTTTTGTGACCCATTTTTATTTACCTTAAAAATAATTTTGTTATAAAACCGCTTTACAATATTTGCTCACGATGGCAATTTTTAGCAGCTGGCTGAAAATGTTGCCAAGTTACGAAAAAAGAAGTACTGGCAACGCCGTCCGCATTCACTGTGAATGTCAACAACACGCTGACGTGAATGGTTTTCAGACGAATTTTATTTTATCAATGAATGTAAAACCAAAATACGTTTTAAGTCATTTATTCACCAATCAATATTCAAGTTATGCCACCTGAAGCGGCTTCGAAATGTAGATGCAACTTTAAACAACTAATTCAATGGCAGCACGCTCAGCTTAGCAAGTTAATGGTGCTCGGCAGCCTCCTTAGCCTTGCTCGCAGCCCATGCCTTCTTGTTCTCGGGCGAGTTGGCTGCACAAAAAATAAACATTAGAACGTATGCAATAAGAAGTAGATCCTTATAATGGATTCTTACCCAATCGGCTGATCTTGTAGAACACAGGCACGCAAGCGACTACGGCAATGAAGTAGTAGCGCCAGATCCATTGATTCTTAATGTAATGCTTGATTGGGAATTGGGCAATTTTAGCCGAGAAAGTGTATGGATATCTCATCGGACGTCCAGCAGGTTTTGGAGCTGCAGCTTTGTCGGACATGGTTGCGATTTGTTTACTGTGCGTTTAAATAATTTTAAAAAGATCAAAAAATTATGTAATTTTCGTTGCGAATGCCGCAGTTACGTACCTGTGCAAAACTCAGAGAATACCACAATATTTCAATGTGGCTCTGCAGCCCTGGTCAACTGTGAAGTTGGTTGCGGCTCTTGGGACTGTCAACTCTGAGTATTTTAAAAATATATACAATACAAAATTTATGAAAAAGAAAGTGCTTGTAGTATGCTTACAATATTGAATGAATGAATATAAAAAGTTCAATTGATTGTGTTTTAATCCTGTTAATCGACCTCGACTACTTGGTTTTTATTTTTTTGTGTTTTAATTATCTTCAGTTTTAAAATGTTCTTCTATGGTCACACTGTTTGTCATTTCCAGTGTCAATAATAACACGCCGGCAGAGAAACGCGGTGGTTTTATTTTAAGTTATTTCTTCTTTTATTTAATGTCTACCGGTAGTAATTTGATTGAAATGCATGTTTGTGGTATTGAAATACCTAACATTATTGCGGTTGCATGCAAAACAGCACGCGGCTAGGCTCGAATCATAAACGTTTACCGCTCGCGGCAAACACGTGAAACTAAATATAATAAAATTACAAGAAAAGAAGGAAAGAAAGAAAAACAGAGCATGTCTGATGATTTTAGTTTAGATGACTTCGGTTTTCTGCTAAGCCCACCAATTGAGCGATCGCCAAATGAAATGGTGTCCACAAACGGGAAGTTGTCTAAAAAGCGCCTGCTAATCGGCGACCTCATTGCCGACAACGATGAGCTAGTGCGCCGTGTGAAGGAACTTGAGGGACAAGAGCAGCAGCTGTGCAGCATAAAGCGTACCGCCAGCGAGGTAACAGAGCTGTATATGCAAGAGAAGCAACAACGCATCGAACTCGAGCGCCGAGCACTTGAAGAAAGCGAGCGTTGCTCTGATCTGGAGAAACAGTTGGACGTACTAAAGCTAGACTGTGAACAGCTGCAGGCGGAAGCGAAGCTTAAGTGTCTGCCAGTTGACGGTAAAGATATGGTCATTCTTTTTATGCAACTAGCGCTGCGCATTCAAGGGGATCCCTGTTCAGGCGGCCTAACGCGGGCCGAGCATAATATGCTGCGCAAGCTAAAAGATTATTGCAAGTCGGCAGATATTTCTGTACCTCTTTCGAAGAGCCCAACGAAGAAACGAGCAAAAAGCATAACTGCAACGAAATCAACTTCGACAGAAACATTTGTCGCACATGCCTCAGCGCCCACCAAGCCTATGATGTGCTCGATTGCCGTACAGAGCGAGAGATTTGTGACCACACGAGATCAGGGCATACAGCATAAGAATACCACAACAACGCGCGGTACGACGACAGCCGCGCTCATCAAAACGCGCACTGTGGGCACCTGTTTTCCACAGCCGGAACCCCCTCTTGATGCTTATCAAATATTGGAGAAGATACTAACGTGGACCATTATGCCGGTGAGCCCTCTCCCTGATGAGCCATTGGTACCCGAAGAGTTGCCACTGATTAATGTGGGCACTAATACGGACATATGCGATGTCCATCGAGAGATTGACTACTTGCCCGTGCTGCCAGCTCAATTGAAACGTTCGGATTCCCGGCCGCCATCACGAACCATGCACGACAGCGTCAAGGATGAGCTGACGACGCCCATCGATGCAGCGACACCAGATAGCTACAGTCACACCATGGCAAAGAAGCTGTTCAACTTTTTGCCGCACAGTCAACGTGTTCTCGACAAGATGCCACCCCAGGACTTCGAGGAGATCTGGCAAGTCGTAGGCCAAATGCTGCTCGTTGCCCTACAAAGTCGGCCTGCGAACTCCATTAGCCAGGCAGATTTTCGCGAATGGTTTTGCTCGCTGTACGAGAGCCACCAGACTCATAACGATGCACCCAGCATCGACATTAGTAATAAGGGTAAGTCAGTAATGCTTCATTGAATTGCATAAGACAAAAACTCAATATTATCCTTGCAGAGCAATATATGGCACCTGTAGATGAAGAAGTGCCACCTGATGATCGCAATCGTTCCATAGAAACACCGCCTCCGGAAATGGGCTTGGAACTAACACCGATACGACTGACTCAATTCAAGGAAATGGAGGAACTTAATACCAAGCCAAAGATTAAAGAACAAAACTCATGCTCACAGGAATATAAGAGGAAGAAGAAGAAGGAAAAGAAGAAGAATAAGAAGAAGGAGCAATCAAGACCCACATCACCCACAGAAACTGCAGTTAATTTCCTAACCAATTTAAGTGATTTCCACAACTCTAACTGTGATAACTTAGACATTCAGCTGAATGCAGAAGAACGCGAATTGATGCAACTGGCGTCTGCAACAGCAAATAATATGCTGCCACCGAACACATCTCCTGTTTTTAAGGACTTTATTCCGATAATGGATGCATCTTTAAATGTGGATAAACCACAGTCAACCAATCCAGAGCCTTTAGACTCACATGCAGCTAATGTCGATGTTATGGCCCTGTTTGGCAGTGATTCGGACTCGACAGATGAAGAAGCGTTTAAAAACAGGAAAGTAGTTGCTAGTGAAGTAAATATCTGCTTAAGCTCCAAGAACTCAAGCAACACGGAAAAGGAGATACCCAATGATTGCGATGTCCGGCATAAAGATACACCGCCGAAGCCCAATTTGGTCATCAATAATGGTGGTCTTGGTGGCGATAAGACTAATCGGTTGCAGCGCAAGCGGAAGCTAAGTTCGCGTAACTCATCTAATTCTCATTCAGGAACTAGTGAAGATGAGAATTCAGTGACCAACGATGGACATACTTATGCGGAGGATGCAAACAACATACGTATACGTGGCTTATCTGAGTCGCTATCTGAAACTAGTGAGGATGAGAATATTGTCACCAGCGACCATTCTCATGAGGACGATACAAACAATTTACGTATAGGTGGCTTATCTGAGTCGCCAACTAAAACTAATGTAAAGACGAATTCAGTCACCAGCGATGATCATCCCCAGGCGGATTATACAAACAATACACGTGGGCGTATCTCATCTGAGTCTCAGTCGGACGCTAGGGAACAGAATGCAGTCACCAGCAATAGACGTAAACGTAGCTCATATAACTCTCTATCTGAATCTACCGAAGACACTTCAGTCACCAGCGATGCGGAGGATACAAAACTTCGTACTACTGAAGCAAAGCAACCTTCACAGGGTGCTGCCACAGTTTCTCCGGTAAAACGCATGCGAAGAGTAAGCAAGCGTATTGCACTCAAGAAAAAGTCGACAATAAATGATAAATCAGTCGATGCCAATCAAAGTGTGGACGATAATTCAGTATTCGATGATACGGACCGTCATGATATGGATGAAAACAAATTGGCTGTGATTATTCCTACTGAGATCACAAAGCAAGACACAAGCACAATCAAATGTGAAAAAATTGATGAATCAGAAGATTACGATACGGACATCGAGGAAAGAAATTTAATTATCAATGAAGATATTCAGACCGATAACGAACCGATTAATGAGATTTTACCATCAGTATTGATTGATAAGCACATGCCCGAAATGTCTGAAGATTCAAGCAAATCCGATGTGCCAGTCATCAATTCCGGTCTTCACAGCGATTCCGATCATGATGAAGACACATGCCCTCAAAATAATGTAGATGGCCCGACTGTGATAAGCAATTCATCCGAATCGAATGCTTCTGATCCACTTGTGGATCTGTACCTAACCCCGGAGTATTCCGATGAGGATAAGCAGCAAAATAGAAAGCGCAAACGCAAGCGAAACGGCAGCATGAATGACTCATTCGAATCACAGTGCACCGCGAAGCGTCTCACGCGCTTGCAAGCCAAGCAGCTTCAGCTGGATGCGGATAATCAAGAGTCGAGCAATGGAACAGCAGTGCAGGAAAGCTGCCTATATGAGAGTTCGCCTATGTCGCCTGCTCCGTCGGATAGCTGTGAAGCGAATGGCAGCGAGCCCATAGAAATTCCACTCCAGTTACCTGGGCGTCAAAATAACCTGGGTGCGCCAAAGGCGCTGCTGTGCTACATGATCAACGCGTACAAGGCTGATATCAAGAAGCACAGGAATCAGAAGCCAAGAAAGAGGCTGGATAAGCTGACTTCTCAAATAATCGAATATCTTAAGCAATCAGATGAGTTGGAACTGACGCCTACTGAATTTATGGGAATAGACGAGCAAAATGTAATCAATGTCTTAATAGCGGCATATGGTGTAGCAACCGAAGCAGGTGCAAACGATATGGTTGTCCTGCAACGTGTGCTGACGCTGGTTAAACAATTCGAGAGCGAGAATAGCTCGTTTATAGGGCATTTCATGAAGGCGTTGGAGCAGCGTTTGTTCAACCCGAAGGATCGACTCTCCGACCCAGTGGCATTCATGTGTGTAAAGCTCTTTTTACAATTGATTGGACTGCAGGCAATGCAAGCCGATCCCGTCGAGATCTATGAGAATCCAGCCCGCCTGTTCCTAGCCAAAATACTCTACCACTACAGCACACAGATGCCGCAATTGGTGTTGGAGGTGCTCACTCATTATCCCACAGTGCTGCCGCATCGCGAGGAGCGATCATATGATCACAGTGATCCATTGATCACGGTCATAAAGCATCTGCTCATGTGCTATCCGTACGATGTCAGCGATCAGCATGGAGCCGAGCGTGCGCTGATCTCCAAGCTGCGGTACGAATATCACTTCCAGCCCTATGAGCCTACGAAGCAGAAGGTGATCGAGAACCTGATGGGGAAAATTAAAGCGGGCCGCACATATCAGCTGAGCTATGCCTTTGCCCTCTTCTGCAGACGAAGCATCCAACTGAACGTGACCAACGTACTATCGCAACAGCTGATCCCGCTGGTCAACAACTACTGTGATTTGTGCGTACAAAATGAGGAGTACGATGCGCGCATGGAAAGCCTGGTGCAGTGCACATCGATGATTATCAAGCAGCTGCGGCTGGCCGGTAATGTGGATCTCACTGGCTACTTAGCGCTCTTCAAACGGATCCTCGTGGCGGTGCCGCGGCCTGGCATCCAGGAGGCAGCCGTCCAGGCCATACTACGCATGCAGAGATTCGGCTACGAATTCGTTGTGGATGCCCTCCAGAGCTACAAGCCCAACTATCCACTGTCACCGATGACACGCGCAATGCTGCGCAGCTTCGTCGAGCGCAGGCAGCAGTACCTGCTAGCAAAAAAGGCATGATTCAACGTAAATAGCTTTGAGTTTCGAGTTGGTAATTTGTATCAATTTTAACTATTTATTTGTATGTATGTATATAGTAAATATATATATATATATGTATTTTTTGAATTAAACTAAATGCCAACTGCAATTGATATTTATACAATTTTTCACTTAGAACTAAAATTAACTTGAATTGGAAAGGAATACACATTAAATGTTGTAAATGATTGCACGTTAAATCAGAGAAGCGTGGAGTGTGTGTGGGTGTGTGCGGGAGTGTTATGTCAATCGAGCAACATAAGGATTAGCATAATTTTAAATTTACAATAGAGTGTTCGTTTCGATCGGAGTTTCGTGACTGTACAACAAGCAGAGGGGGATGATACACACAATACATAGGTAAGTATTAATTATTAACTACGCCGCCTCCAAGTCGAAAAGCCTTTAAGCAGCAGTTAGAGCAACAACTTGTGACTAAGTTGTGGTAAGGTACTTGTGAACTTGGGCTAAACGTTCAGCTTGAGTTTGTAGTCTAAAAGCGTTCCATTGCAAGGCTGCCACCAGTCGCTGCTGCCGTAGGTTGCCAACAACTCTTGCTAGATCAGTTTGTTAAGCTGCGCATAAAATCAATTCATATAATATAATTAATTGATGTTTCTCTAATATAATTAAATTCAGCAAACATACTAATGAGCGGCGCTGATGCTCCTTCTCCAGGGCAACCTGTGCCTGCTGTGGCGAAAATTTCAGCACTGCCGATATGACTTTTACCAGAGTCTCGTTATTCGTATTGCCGGTTAAATACTGCAAATATATATAGAGATAGTTGCATTACAATGTTACATTTGCATATTATACGATTCTTACCTGGAACATGATGTTGCGCAGATACTCGAACTCCGTGTTAGCTGGCACGCTATCGCTGTGCTGCATGGATACCTGTAAGACAACAAAATTCAGATATTTTCGAAAATTTATCCTTAGTTCAATCTATTATTACCAATGTTTCATCCAATTGACGCGACAATTTGGCGTTTTGCAGCTTCAGACGCTCATTGGATTGCTCCAGTATGAGAAAGTTCTCGCACTTTTGTTCGAGGAACAGATTCCGATTGGTCACGTCCTGCACCTCGTTCATGATCTCTTTCAGCTTTGCCTCCAGCTGTGCCTTCTCATCGATGGCAGCCGCCTGCTGCACACTCTTGGGTGCCAGGCTGGCCAGCAACTGCTGGGCCTGAATGCCGGCGCGCAGCTTTTCCAGTTCCATGATGCGTTCAGTCATTTCCTCATTGTTGGCTTGCAGCTCTTCGATTTCCTGCTGGAGATTCGTCTGCTCTCCATTAGTTTTGTGCTTCAGATCCTCCAGCTCGCGCTGCAATTGTTCGTTGAGGCTGCGCAGATTCTCAGAATCATTTGGCAGTGCGGCTGGTGCCTGCTCCTGTTCACTCTTTAACTTGTTCAGTTGCTCTTCGAGACTGAGGCAACGCTCCTGTGCCTTGGCCAGCTCTGTCTGGCGTTCCTGCAGCTGTTGTTGTGCATGCAACAGTTCCTTTTGCACCGTATCGTTCTGCTCGCTTACGAACTTGGCGTGCTCAGTCTGGCGCGTCAGCTCTAGAGTCTGCTCCTCCAGCGACGACTTCAGTTGCACTGCCTCCGCCCTGGCGGCGGCGACCTCTGAGTCCTTCTCGGCCAGCTGTCTGGCATGCTGTTCCACCAGCTCCTGCAGCACGTACAACTCACACTGCAGCGACTTTAGTTTCTCGCCGCTGTCGCCGTGAGAAGCCAGTGCCGTAGCGAGTTCCTTCTCCAGCTGTTTGGTGTGCTTGTTTAGGTATTCGTTCTCAATTTCAAGTTGCTCGAAATCGGATTTCAGAAGTGTCGAGCTCTTCAACGTCTCGATTTCCTTCTGGAGCGTCTCGTTCGCTTCGAGCAAACGATGAACATCCGCATTGGCGGCACTCCAGCGCGCCTCCAACGTTTCCAATTGTGTTGCATGAGCTGCGCTAGTGGCTTGAGCCTTTTCTAGCATCGCCTGCTCTCGCTCCTTGGACGACTCCAGTTGCTCGCGTAAATTGTGAATGGTTTCCTGCAGTGTCACCAGCTGCTCTTTGCTGCCCTCCAGCTCCGAGCAACGATCTGTCTGCTCTTCCAGCTGCTGCTTGAGTTCACGTTGCCGTTCACGCACCTCTGAAAGCTGCTGCTGCGCCTGCTCCAAGTCCAGCTGCAAAGTGCTCCGCTGCGATTCCAGAGCGGACTTTGTCTGTTGCAAGCTGTTGAGCTCATCTTTCGCCAGAAGATTTTCCTTTTCGTACGCATCACATTTGTCCTGCAGCGTGCGGTGATCGTGCTCCATAATCTCCTGGGCATTTTGCAGCTTCGAGTGCTCGTCGAGCACCTGTTGCAGCTTGGTCTGCAGCCTGGTGAGCTCCTCCTGCTGCTTCTGCAAGTGATTGTTCTGCTCCTGCAGCAGACAGTTGTGCTCGGCCAACTTGCTGTTCTCCCGCTCAATCTCCACGAGCCGGGCCGTCGACTGCTCACCCTTGGCATTGTGCTCCAGTTGCTGCTGCTGCAAGTCCTCAATGTGTGCCTCCAGCTGTTGTTTTTCGCTCTGCAGCTGTGTCTGCGCACTTTGCACTTCCTGCAGGTGCGTTTGCATCGTTGTGATCTCCTCGAGTATTACATTGACGCGCTCCTGCAGCTCCTGCTTCTCTCTGCGCAGCTCCTCGACGCCGGCCAACTCTGCCTTGAGCTGCTCCAGGCTGGCTGCCTGCTCGCTGTGCTTTGCCTGCAGCTGCTCGTGTTGTTTTTTCAGCTTGTTCAGTTTGTTGCCGCTCGCCTTGAGCTCTTTGTCTTTGGCCAGAGTGCTGGATTGGGCTTTGCTCAGCTCTTCATTGAGTGCTTCGATCTGCAGCCTCAACGACGCTATCGCCTCCGATTCGCTGTTGCTGCTGCTAGCATATTGTTCGCTCAGCACCTGCAGCTCTCGTTGCAGTTTGCGCGTTTGCTCTTCGGCAGCGGATTTCTCCACACTTAAGGCTGCTACCGTTTCCCGTTCCACTTCGAGACTCTTTTCGGTCTCCAGCGCACGCTGCTCTTGCTCCACCAGCCGCACTCTGGCGTCCTCCAGCTGGCTCTGCACCTCTGTCAACGTTAGTTCGTTTTGCTGGTTGCGCTGCACAATTTCGTTTAGCTGCTTGTTATGCAAACACAAATCTTGCAAACTCTGATCGCTCTCCAGCTTCAGCCTGCGGAGTTCCTCTTCCAGTGCACCCACTTTTTGTGCCTTCTCCGCATTCTCGTTTCTCAGTGCGTTTAGTTGTTCCTCCAGTTCCGACGCCTTGGCATCTGCTTCTTGTTTGGCATTCTGCAGCTGTTCCTTCAGGTCTCCCGCTTCGGTCACATGAGACTTGGACAAGTCCAGTTCACTTTCTAGTTTTTCCAGCTTCTCCTGCAGTTGTCGTAGTTCATTTTGATTGTGCTCCAGTTGAGACTGCAGTTGCTTTTGCTGTTCGGCGCTCTGTTGCTCCTTCTCCGTGTGCTCTACTCTGAGTTTGCTCAACTCTTTCTCCGCTATTAGTAGCTGGGCATCCGCTTCCTGTTTGGCATTTTGCAACTGCATTAATTTCTCTTTCACATCGCCGGCTTGAGTGTTCCGGCTGTTGGCCAGCTCTAGTTCGATTTCCTGCTGTTTAACCTTTTCATTCAGCTGTTGCACTAGGCCTTCCTTTTGCTCTAGCTCAGATTTGGTTTTTTCCAACTGTGCCGCCACTTGTTGATTCGTTTCTGTGAGTTCCGATTTCAGTGAATTCAATTGTTGTTCGGTTGCAGCAAGTTTTGCTTCTGCTTCTTGTTTCGTATTTTGCAGCACCTTCAGTTGCTCCTTTAAGTCATTTGCCTCGATCTTGCCACTATTTGCCTGATCGAGCTCAGCTTGTTGTTGTTTTAGCTTGTCCTGCAGCTGTTGTACCTCCTTCTCCTTGAGCTCCAACTCGGATGCCGTTTTCTTTTGCTGAGCAGCCAACTGTTGCTCCTTTTCCGCGTGTTCGCCTCTTACTGTGCTCAGAACATGCTCCGATGCAATTAGCTTAGCCTCTACTTCCTGTTTTGCGCTTTGTAACTTCTTGAGCTGCTCCTTGATGTCACTCGACTGTGTTTCCCGGCCATTGGCAATTTCCAACTCAGTCTCCAGTTGCTTTACCGTGTCCTGCAGCTGGCGCACCTGGGTTTCCTTATGCTCCAGCTCTGTGTGTATAGCTTGTTTAGTCTGCGCCAGTAGCAGAACATTTTCCTCTTCCTGTTTGCGAAGCGCTGCAATTGTATTGTTGGCCTCCTCATTATTCTTGGTGAGCTGCTTCAACTGTGCCTCATGCTCCGCAAGCAACTTTTGTAGTTTCGCCAGCTCGTCGTTTAATTCCTGCGCGGGCTGACTGCCATTAGAAGTAGGCGCCGTCACTGGCTTTATTATTGGCTCCTCCAGATCGATCAGTTTGTCAGCTGCGTCCGCCTGTCCACGTTCCAGTGCCGCTGTAACATTATCCGGATTCTCGCCTAATAGCTTCAACTTGGTCTGGTAGGCTTGCATCTTGCAGCTCATGTCGTCCATTTCGATGCGCAGCGCCTCCTCCAAATGTGCCTTGGCCTGCTGCTCCAGCGTACATTGTTCACGCAGCTCGTTTATGCGTCGCAGCGCCTTATCCTGCGTCTCTACAAGCACAGCCTGAAAGAGAAATGTAATTAGACTTTACGCCGATTTTCTATGCTCTAAATTCAAATGATTCTCTATCATACCCGCGCCTTGCTGCTGTCCCGCTCCAGTTCCTTGTATTTTTTGGCCAAGTCCGTGTACCGGCAGCGATATTTGTGATAACGATCAAGCGACTTCTTGTATGCATCGTACAGCTGATCCTTGGTGATAACATCCAGACGTGCTGTCGAGGCGGAGTCATCGAACTCGCTGCTAGTCTCATCCAAATCGGACTGCAAGTGGTACGTCTGTTTTTTGAGAGCAACATTAGTTCGAGGTCAAATGAGTCGAGCATGCGACGCCCACGCACTTACCGCTGGCGCATCATATGTAGGCAAACGGAACGACACATCGCTGGCCATGGACGAGTTGGAGAGCTTCCGAGTGCGCGGTATTGCGCCGCTGCCCATGCCATTCAGTGACTGTGTCGATGCACGGCCACCGCGCGGCAGCTTCTGTATGCGATAGGGAGAGTTTTGAGGCGTGTCTATACATTTGACAAAGAGAAACCAATATCTTTATAGAGCTGATAAGAAAATGAATCGTTAACAACTTTACCCTCTTCCGTGATGCTGAAGAAATTCTCATTAGTACCGGTATCGGTATTCTCTGAGCTTGGTGTTGTTGTGCTGGACGATGAGCTCACGGCGGCCTACAATAAAGCAAACCGATAAAATTCCCTTGCATGTGTGTGTGTGTGTCATGCGGCGTGATTGTGTTGTGTATGGGTGTGTGCTAGGGGGGTTGGGTGTGCACCCAGCTGCCAGTTTCATTCAAATGGGTCAAATTAAATAGAACTATCCAATTGCATTGACTGTTTTGGACGCATCACCTCCCCATTAGGACAAACACACACACACTAGTTAACACACACACACACAAACAGTTTGTTTGTGTGCGTATGTTTTCATTAATTTGCATTTTTTTTCTATCTTGCCTGGGCTGCATTTGCAAATTGTTGGAATTTGGACGGCGACGCTTTCACCTCCTCGATCAGTTTATTTTTCAGATTAGCAAACATTGTGTGGCACCTGCTGCACTTGTTCTTTACTGCGTTGACTACTTAATTTAGGCACAATTGAATTTATATAAAAAAACATCTAATATAAATAAATACGTGTCTGCAGTTCTCGCTCCAATTGCCACTCTGTTATAGCTAGCGCGATGTGGCAACACTCGTACTAGTGTGACCATATATCAGATACTGCTACATTTGGTATTTTGTTGGCACAATTTAGTCTGCTTGAAAATAACGGCTGTAATGAGCGCAAAAACACGAGAGAAAATTTGAATTTAGTGTTTTAGCTGATTTTAATTGCGAATTTAAACAGTAAATATACAAACTCACCTTTTCATTTAGGCCATGCACGAAAAATATTAAGCTGTGTTTACTATTTACTAAGGTGCATATAAAATATTCTAGCATCTTCTAAGACAGGAGGCAGAAAATTTGAATTGTGAATGTTCAGTAAAACACAAAACGATCAGAATTCTGTCAGATACCCAACATAGTCATAAATGTATACATCCAAGCATACGCATAGATATCATACAGCATACACAATAGTTGTTTTGAAAAGAAACATTTTTCGACTTAAGCAGTACACATTTATACATAGATTTCTATAAAACATTATTTCCTGCCGGTACTAAATTGTATGTTGCATATGTCGAAAATGTTAGTCAATAGTTTTGTATTTACGCGCGCATTCAGTGAGTTCAGCGCAACGGCTTTGTTTATGATCATTAGCTGTATGGGCGGTGCTACGAACGACCAGGATAGCGCCGGATCTTTAATCTCCAGCATCATCTACGGACTGGCCACTGTTGTGGTAATGCATATCTTTGGATTTATATCGGGCGCGCATGCCAATCCGTGCGTGACAATTGCTTGCTGTCTACTCGGCCACATCGGGTCCAGCATGATGTTCACCTACATTTTCTGCCAGTTGGCCGGCGCAGCTTTTGGATACTTTCTGCTGTTGCAAATGCTATCGCAAGGTTTGACGATTGGCGTTTGTATTGTTGAGCCACTGGATAGTCTGTCCAATGTACAAATCGTAGCCATTGAGACCTTCCTAACGTCGGTGCTGATACTCGCCTGGAGCGCACTGTGGGATGTACGTAGCGGACGCTTTCTCGACTCGGTCACCCTACGTATGGGCTGCCTGGTTACCCTATGCAATTTGGCAGGCGTAAGTCTCTTTCGACTTTTCGCTCTCATCTCTGTTCTCATAATGTATTAATTTGTAGGGCAAGCTCACTGGTGCCTCTATGAATCCAGCCAAAGCGCTCATTCCACAACTTTTCAACGGAGATCCGGAGAGTATATTGCTCCAGCTGGGCGGACAAATGTTAGCTGCCTTCGTTGTGCCTCAAATTTGGCATTATGCCTACACACCATGCTATCGACCCCTACTCATTGAAAATGCCGAGATAAGGAATAGGTATCTCCAACCATAAGCTTTTTTTTTTTTTTTGATACTTGACCAAATAAATACATATGTATATTAAATATGTATGTGCACATCTTTAAATAATTGTACTCAATGATCCATGGCCATGGCATGTGGCGTATGAGTGCAGCTTTAATGCCTACGAATGTCTAAGATAAATTTAAAATGTGAGATAAATTTAAATTTCTTTAATTGCGCTTATCTACGTAGCTATCACATTTGCTAATACAACTAATTTAAAATAATTTATTGCCTAACGGCACAGAAGCCATTGTAACATGCTGGCGACAAGATAAGATTCGATAAAAAGTATATGGGGCTCTCATCTGAAATAGCAGCAGAGTTTCTGCTTCTTCGTCTCTAAAGGAAAATACGTATCTACATACATATGTATATAAATATATGTCTATATATTTAAAGGGGGGGTTAAATATTTCTGAGTCGAGCACTCCCGTGGTTGTTTCTCTTCTTATAATCTAAAAAAAATGGCACTTACCAAAAGGAAAATCAGAACATTGATGAATTTGAACTCTTTCGGGCTTTACTAATATATATTTGTAATGTAAACTGCATAGAATATACACATTTTTCTTTACGTCTCTTACTCACTAGATTGACGCTAAGCTATGTGGTACATGCTCATCCTTAACTTAATTTTAGTTACTTTGATTTCGAATTATAGCTAAACGTCTGTCGGATACATCTATGTAAATATATAAGCCCAGTGGATTATTGGGATATATGCACAGATCAAGACTAACTACGGCTGCGAAATGTTCACTTTGCTTGGTCTTTCTGGCGTATTTCTAAAGCCGTACTTGTAGGCTAATGAAGTGATTAGCGATGCTACCAAGGGGGCGACCCAGTATATCCAATGATGTTCCCAGGAATTGTTCCACACAGCTGGTGCAAGCGAACGGGCCGGATTCATGCTGGCGCCAGTGTACTGTGCCTGTAGACCCACAATCAAATCAATTATACAATCATAATGTGGAGGCGTGGCATTATATACGTACCCCAGCGATGGCTATGCAGCCCACTGTGAGGCCAAAGCGAATCGGTATGGAATCCTTTTGCTCCGCATTGCGTTGATCCCAAATACCGCAGCACACACAGATCAGAACAGCCGTGATGAGGAACTCAATGAGGAAGCCCTGCCAATAGGGCAAGTTGCTGACCACGAAGGTCACACAGGCACCCCTGGGGGTCATCTCGTTGGTCAGCATATTTTTGGGCAGCGATGCAATCAGCAGGCCGTAGCCAATAAGGCCTCCAAGTATCTGGGCCACAACATAGTAAATGGCCATGAACCACGTTATCTGCTCGTACACCAGGCTGGCCAGCGTCACGGCGGGATTGATATGGGCGCCCGACACACAGCCGAAGCACTGGATGGCGATGAGCACGGCGAGACCAAACGCGAATGAGGCCTGGAACGCGGAATTACTGATCGACGGTGAATGTGTGCAGCCCAAGCAGCCGACGTAAACCAGGATGGCTGTGCCGAACAACTCTCCAAAGAATTTCGCAACATTTTGGAGCACCTCATTCCTGCAAGAGATAGATGGATCGAATAGAGATCTGGATTAGGACCTGGACTTTAACAACCAGCAAATTGCAGCAGATAGGCGCCCCTGAGTGCACTTGCCTCGTCTTCACACTTTGCTCGACCATTCTGCCAGCTACGTTGTTTAGCAAATATCAATCGCAACGTTTTAGCCCCACGCAGTTCAACGCGCAACTGAAGACAGCGAATCTGACTCGGAGACTGCACCGTCGCGTCGGTGGTCGATTGTCGTCGTTGGTCGTTGGTTGTCGGTGGTTGTCGTTGCCCGATTAACGCTGCTAGTCGACCTATTGACAGGTACCCGCTACCCCCCACAGCCACATTCCAACAATAGGCATTAATCTTCAACAAGGGCCATTATCAATTATCGAATTATCAATTGCTAAACCCAATTATCAGCTAACTCTACATATATATACTTATATATGTTCTTAATTCTTAATATTACTATGCCACTAAAATTTTTGATAACCATCTTTAAAGCTGTTGGAAAGCACTTCAGAAAACCAATTGGTTTTATTTGCTATTCCGTTCAGTGATATGCATTTATGCCCAATAACATTCCTGATTAGCAAATCCGTTTGGAATATGTGATTAAGCATAGCTGCACAGTTGCTACGACTACTATATACCCTAACTATGTGTGGTATATCATAGCTCTAATAGATAGTTATCATAACTGATGATATACCCGAACCAATCGTAAGATTGGTTCTTCTATGTTTCTTCTTCTTGTGGAGTTGTACTTCTAACATAAGGATATCACTTGTTTGATCATGTCAATGTTTGTCTACTAGTTCTTTATGTGGAATATAATTTTATAGTTAAGCTTAACTTAATCGACTATCCCAACCTTAAGTTGACTTAAGTTTATATAAAAGTTCGGCTTCTGTCCATTTCATTGTTAAACTTAACTCGAGTGGAGAGTTGGCACGACTAGCATATACCCTAACCAATAGTCAGTATATCACTCTGCTTCGATCTGTTCTACATAAAAACTTAATTACACGTTTTATTTGCCGGTTTTCCTTAGAGATCGTACCAAGAATTTTATATAGGCTTATCTTTTAAATTATTGTTATTTTGTTTGCCAAATTTATAGGTGCTCAGCGTGCACAGTTCAATCATGTTTCAAATGAGTGTTTCATGCCCCTGGTATAAAAAGTTTTATGTCATTTTTAGGGACGGAAAAGTGATATCAATCAAAAGTGATATTGACACAATCTATCTCTCAACATGACGTACGACAGAGGGCAGAAGAAACAGAACCAAAAAAAGAAGGAATAGAACAATAATATGAACCTGAATCATTCTCACCTTGGGATTAACTTCATACTATTCTGTCGCTTTCGTCGTCCACTTTGAGTTACTCCCACTGAATACTGTAACTTACTTGTATACCCTTACTTTTAGTTTTGTAAAGACGAGCCAAAAAAAAACAAAAGGCTAAATAAAATATAAATAAAAACAATTTCTGAATACCTATACACAATTTATCTGAATGACTGACAACTTTTTCTACAGCTGAAATCCCTTTTCTGATGTCCAGTCATGTGGCGTTTGTTGCCAACAAGTTGGCTGGGTTTTTTTTTTCCCGAGCGTTATCAAATAAATAAAAATATGATAATTATAATACTAACAATAAAAAATCATATTGATCTATCTTCAAGCATGTCGAACAGTTTAAAGTAGTAGATTAACTACTTTTCCACTCTGTCCCCGATAGACCTTGGCGTCTCGGCAAGCCAGACAACTCTAATGTGCTGATCTCAATGACACAAATGAATATGTCTGTATATGTACACACATATACATATCTGATAGCTTTCCTGACGTCGAGCTATCTTATCGATTGTCGGTCTATTGAGACACTTTCTTTAATACAAGACTTTAATTAGTGTCAGATTTTTAACAATATTTTTTTATAGCACTCTTTTTATTGTCGCTACAATAGTTTCGCTTCTCAGGCTGATAAACATATCGCACGCGTTTTTTCTATGATATGGAATCGGAAGAGAAATAAATTAAAGTCGCAGACTTTGTTAGTTTTAGTTAATTAATGTGATTATATTAAACTTAAACTTCACTTAAAGCTAATATAGCTCAAACACATCCGCTAAACCTTATCAATGAAGTTGATTTGGGCATTTGAGGTGCGCAGCTCGAGCACCTCCTCGCTGCGGCCCTTGAATGCCAATCGATAGATGATCGAGGTGATTGCGGCGCCAACCAGCGGACCCACCCAGTAGATCCAGTGGTTCTGCCAGGAATTGTTCCACACCGCCGGGCCCAGCGAGCGGGTCGGATTCATGCTGGAGCCAGTGAACAGGCCCTGTGGGAATCGAAATTGAAGTTGTACGAATTACGAATACGCTCTCATTTTACTCATACCGCCGCCAAGTTGAGGCACGAAACTGTCAGGCCGAAACGAATGGGCACCGAATCCTTCAGCTTGGCATTGCGCGGATCCCACACCGAGCAGGCGACCATGGTCAGGAAGCAGGTGATCAACAGCTCAATGAAGACGCCCTGCAGCACTGAAATGTCCTTGCTCAGAACTGTGACACAAACGCCCGCCGGCTCGTCCACGCCCACAATGGCGTTCAGGGGCAGCACAGCCTTCAGCAGGCCGTAGCCAATCAAGCCGCCTGCCACCTGGGCCACCAGGTACGCTATGGCCATGTACCAGTTGATGACGCCGTAGATCAGGGCCGCCAGCGTGATGGCCGGATTGAGATGGGCGCCCGAAATGGAGCCGAAGCTCTGTATGGCAATCAGAATGGCCAACCCGAAGTTCAGGCTCAGCTCGAAGTGTGAGTTGAGAAACAGGGGCGTGGTCACACAGCCCATGCAGGCAACGAATATGAACGTGGCCGTGCCCACCAGCTCGCCAAAGAAGGCGGCCACTCGCGCCCGATTCTCGGCGCGCAGCTTGAGGTAGCGCCATCGCGCCCTGGAGCTGGTGGTGGAACCGTTAATGGTTAACCTCTGCTGCGACATGCTAGTCAAATACAACTGAGCCAACTGTCTGCGCCCGTGGGCCTAGTTAGCCTAGTGTTGGCTTCGAGCAGCGCAAGGTTTCGACTTTAAATTGGACCCTAATCAATCAATATGAATTATAAAACCTTAATGCTAATTATTATGAGAATTTTGTATATATATTTTTTTATTTTTTGCTTAGATATGGGACTTCTTACTATTTGCTATTGTCATCGTCTAGTCAAACCCCATTCTCAAATTAATAGATAATTTATCATGTTTCGAGCTCTGAGAATTCCTTACCCACATTGCCACCCGGCGTGCCACTTAATGCCCAATCCTATCACCCCGAGATCTATGAATGTGGCGCCTCAACTTGGCCAATACGCGCAGTTATCGCAAAGAACATTTGACTCATGATTGCCAAAACATCCAGTGCTGGCCTACTTTTAGGCGTTCACAGTTCAAGTGGGCGCTATATAAATGTAATAACTAAGTAAGATTAGACAGGATCCTCGCAGTCATAAATAAATCGTAATACTGTTGAGTGAGAATTAAGAATAGATAAGTATTGATATATGGTATACAAGCTGACATAATGATGTATAAACCGACATATATGTAGGTTGTATATAGTCTTAGCTACAACAAATGATCTGAATAAACAATATGAAAATCAATAAATAATACAAATTTAGGATATACTATTTTTATATTAATTTAAAAATAAATACATTTTCTTTACATTTATTTATTTATTTAAATAAGTAAAATAAAACAATTGACTGTCAACTGAAATTTCAATATGTGTAAATATTTTTGTATTTATAGTATGTATTATATTATTCATTTATTGATTTTCACACTCATCCCATCTGAAGAAACCCAACTTGCTCATGATAGAAAAATTTTCTTTATTAATCGATGATTTCTATTAGAGTACAACAATTGCATTAGCATAGAAGTCGTCGATAACGATCTTAGCTTAAAACTAATTAGATTTTCTTTAAGTGTGTATGTGTGTGTGTGTATGCCCTGTACAGCGGGGCAATTTTGGCACAGTGTTATACAATTGTCTATGAGAGCTGAACGTCCTCCAGTTGGCGCAGTTTCTCGTCGGAGATGACCTGGGCCTCCACAACCTCTCGCCGGAAGACGGTCTTGTAGGCGACGGCAGTGATGGCAGCACTGCTCAGCGGTGCCAGCCAGTAGATCCAGTGCTTGAGGAAGTTGCCGTTCCAGAGCGCCGGCGCGAAAGATCTGGCTGGGTTCATGCTGGCGCCAGTGAAGGGTCCCTGCAAGCAAAACTCAGGAATATTAACAACGAATTTCCTCTCTCAGATTTGGTCGACATCAACTTACCGCGGCACAGGCCAAACAGGCAATGGCCAGGCCAAAGCGAATGGCCACCGAATCGTGGTGCTTGGCATTGCGAGGATCCCAGACGCCGCAGCAGACAATAACTAGAATGCCGGTGACAACGAACTCAATGCCGAAGGCCTGCAGATTGTTGACCTCGGAGTGGGGCAGGGTCACGCACAGGCCGTTGGGCACATCCAGCGTGGATGGGGGCAGCAAGGCCATCAGCAGGCCGTAGCCAATGAAGCCGCCCAGCATCTGGCCGACAAAGTAGACGAAGGCCATAGGCAGCGAGACCAGCTCATAGACGTAGGCCGCCACCGTGACTGCGGGATTCAGATGGGCGCCCGACACACAGCCAAAGCATTGGATGGCAATGAGCACAGCGAAGCCGAAGTTCAGAATGATCTGCAAATGATTGTTGGGAAAGAGATCTGTTTTCACGCAGCCCATGCAGCCGAGGAACACCAGAATGGCTGTGCCCATCAGCTCGGCCAGGAAGCAGCTGATTTTATCCAAAGTCGATGCCTTCATTTTGAATACCTTCAAACAACTGAAATGCGAAACGTTTACCATTTAATTAGCCAACTCGACGAGTTTATTTATTATTTCAGTTTTTTTTTTGCCGATTTGTAATCGAACTGCCATTAGCAGGCAAACAGTCGACGGCGCCTACACAAAATCAAATCAACTTCATCAATCATGCTCGAGCATTAGCCGCAGGCCATCCATGCCTAAGCCTTTCAATTAAATTTGATCTTATGCACACTCACAAACACACACACACACATGCACTACTGTATTTCTGCCTCTATTATAGAATGAAAGCTTTGCTTATATGTTGCTTTTGCTGTTTGGGCTGCTGCAATTGATTTTTATGTTGCCTAGACGCAATTTTCGATGTTACTGATGCGAATTTGCTTGTTGCAGCATTGATTTTTCCAACTATTCTCTGAAAGGCCAGCTGGCCTAAACATATGTCTGCCAGTTGAACTACTCAGCTGCCATATGGCTAAACATGCTCATAGATTAATGCCCTATGACTAGTGGAGAGACTGGCAAATGTTGTAGGGCATATAGAAAGTCTAGAAAACTGATAAAGTGAAACTAGAGTCTTATAGCTGTTATGCTATCTAAGCAAGCGTTAAGCTAGTTAGAGCTCTAGGCTTTGATATTATCTTAGTTTTGGCTAGAGGAATTGCTATATAATTTGAAAAAAAAAAAAAAAATACTGTTGAAGCCAGATATTATAACTAGTTAGTTATTTAATATCAATTTTTGTATTTATTTTTATTTTTTATTTTTTATTATTATTTTTTTAAATTTTTATTTAGATTTAAAACTTGTAATTCCAGCCTTTAAAATTGTTCACGTAAACAATATCTTTGTTATAAGAAAAACTTTGCTCGCACATTTGTTTTTTTGGGTCACACATAATTTGTCGAATATTCGTTTTTTTCTCTTTCAAAAATTCTATATTTAAATATATATATAAATATTAATTATAAATATTATAAATATTTTTATTGAAAAACTTTTGTATGCTATACCAAAGTAAAAACTTTAGATATACTATTGGAAATAGAAAATAGAAATAGTAAAATAATATAAGCATGTCTTACAGCTACTAAAAATATTTAAGCAAAATTTTTGGAAATTTTAATAGCTGTTTACAAGCATAAAAATAGCTGTAAAGCTGAATTCTAGCAGTTATTTCGTATTTAATAACCTTTTTAAGATATTTTCATAAAAAAAAATTTTCATAAAAAATAAACATAAATAAAAATTCTCAGCACTCTACATTTGGCTTGCATTAAGCTGGCAAAATAAAATAATTTAATGGCTCATTTAAATTATAAATAATTTTTTATAGAGCCGTATTTTTTCTGGAATCCAATGCTTTTTTAAACAAATATTGTTTTCTATTTATTTTATGCACAATATTTTTCTCATTTTGTTCATTTGAAGGTCAAATTGGGTGCCAAAGTTTGCGTAATTTGTTTTTTTTTTTTTAAATATAGAGAAGAAAGCACAGTCTATACAATTTTTTTTATAACCAACAAGTTTTTTATGTAAGTTTATTTTTGATATTTACCGATTCAAGCACTCGCGACTCATGCTAACGGTATTTGTGTATATATAGAATATATATGTTTGCGAATGTATTTTCTGAGTTACAAACTCGATCGAGCAGCTCCACTGTCAATGTCAGTCTGAGCGTTGGAGTGTCACTGGCAAATATTTATATATGTATATATCCATAGTGCGCCAACTTATATATCTTCTGCGTAAATCAAACGCCACCCATTTTTAGCTGCGAGAGACCCTAGGAGAGGCAAATTAGCAAATAGCAAATCCTCCACAAGCAGCGAACGATGCTCGATGCTCGCTTCTCGCTTCTCGATGCTGAGCAACAAGACACGAGCCGAGTCGCGTCTCCAGATATCGTCAGGCAGAGATATCGCACTCTCTGCACGTTTTACAAGCGCACATGCTCAGCGCTCTCCACTTATTACGAGAGCTATATTTAAAAATAAAAATAAAGGCAATATAAGTAAATAGTGTCTGCTCTTATCAGGCAGCGTCCATATTCACTTATTTGCTCCAACAGCTCCTCCGACTATATGAATGGGCTTGAATTATCAGCAATAGGTGAACAGCAATATATTTACAGTATTTACTTTTGTGACGTTTACTGCAATTCGCACTTTAAAAGGTTTACTTATCAGCAAGAATAAGGAGCAAAGCTTTAATGGGGAGTGGCCTGACTGGGAGATGCCCTGGGCGAACCTTATTAGATGCAAGTTTGTACTAGATGCAGATTGATATGTACTGTAATAATATGAATATAATGGCTATATATATGTACATATGTAGGTATATATAGATCAGGTCATCCTTATATATCCTTATATATCTTTTGCTAATGGCATAAATGGTAGTAGATATGTAAAGGTTATTCGATATCTCTTTCATTACTCGAATATTAATTTGATTACGAATAGAAATAATAGAAAAGGCAAAAACAAAAATTGAACATATCGTAGTAGATAGTGTAGAGTGGGCAAAACTGGAAAGGCAAACTTCAGTGCTCTAGTTCTTAAAGGTTTCAAGATTAAGCCTAAGATTGATTCGCAGACAAATAGAAAGTTCGAGAATTCCATATCGATTCGTTTGTTGCTCCTAATCAAGAATGTTTATATATACATACATCAAGAATATATTTACACTTTAAAAAATACGTTTACTCTCTTTATCAATAATCAATGGGCGACATCAATCAGTGCAGCGCCTATCAGCGTATCGGGCGCTGTCAACTGACGCAATTGCAGCAGCAACAGTAGAAGCAGCGGCAGCAGCAATATCAAGTGGCAAATTGCAAATTGCGTGCCACGCAATGTGTGTAAATAAATCAGTGCAGCAATTCACATCTGATTCTGTGGCACTCGTCTATCAAAGCCGAGCACGCAATGCCCCGTTAAATGTCTCAATCGTCATTGCACTTCAATTGAGCAAATGAAAAGTAACCCCAACCACATGCTCTGAATGAACACTGAGCTGATATGCAATCTGAAATATATATGTTCACATATATAACATTTGTATATATATGTATATAATATATAATGGTTTTTCGCTCGGCATGTGGCTAAATATAAAATGTTTTTATTGTTTATTTCACTTTTTGCAATTTTTTTATATTTTTTTTTATTCGACAATCTGAACACGATAACCTTTCTGATCTTAATCCCGTTCTCATAAAAACAAATGTATTAAGTGCTTGCGCTCGACAACCTATTCGTAATCGCCGAGGTATAATACCAATGGGAAATGTTTGTCTGTCGAGGGTATTTCGAGTTGATTGTGAAACATATACTGCATACGAGGAAATGTTTTTAATCCTATATTAAATATGTATAGGAATATATTCCTATATTAAATATGTATATTCTCTGATACAAATACAGAGTAACTGGTAAATAAAGCTATCTTCTGTTTACTTTTTACAGGGCATCTTGAATTTTTTACCTATATGTATATTGCCACCTTCCTGATTTCTTCGTATACCCATTATGTCATTAAAAATTAATTCACTATGTTTCTATCATATCTGCAAATTCATAAGTAATCGGATTGCTTTAGATATATATATTAACTAAATCAATAATTGACTTAATACAAAGTTGAAAATATAAAATACTCATCAATTCTCCATTATATGTCATACTATATCATATATCTTAAACCAATAACACCTTTATATGGTAAACATGCAAGTAAACGAACTTTATTTTCATAGTCACTGTCTACGCATCGAACAGTTGCAATTGTGAATGCGCATGGGAGTTACTCAACTGTTTAGCGCTTTTCACAAATGCCCAATGATAATATTTGTAATTGTCTTTTGCTGGGGTTACGAGAAACGTTTGGCGAATAGCCAACGTAAATATTATGTTAACTGATTGACGGAGACATAAACGTGTGTGGGAGCCGTCAGAGAGAAAGAGCAAGAGTAAAAGCACGAGAAAGAGCTCACGCGTTTTGGCACGGGGAATGTATCTGAATGGTTCATCTACGAAATATATAAAAATAAGTATGCCAAAATAACAATTGAAAAACAATTTCGATTATATCATTAAATAAACCAAGCACGTTTTTGCTTAAGGCAAAAAGCAAAAGCCATATCAAATCAGAGCTGTGCTACCCAAACGGAACTTGTCCGAAGTTGTTTGAATTTAGTGTCCAAAGTGTGCGCTATGCAAATAAATCAATTATCTCTAGCGGGAATCGTGAACTTTTTATTATTTATAAGTTTTGGTTTTTAATGTTTTCTACAAACAATTTGCTAATTGATTTGCCCGGAAGGATCACGCAGTACTCGCTCAGCATATCATGAATTAGTTGCATGTAAAGCGATTCGATTCGATTAGCGTTGGATTCTATTTATAAATAAAAAATCACAACTTTTCCAATAAGAATAAATGTGTTAATTAACATTTAATTGGCGGTTTAATATCAGGAATGGGGCCGCGAGCAGTAGCCATTGATAAGCCTCAGCGCAATGTTGTTGTGCAGCAAGAGAACTTTCAAAGAGAATCGAGAGCGAGCTTTTTGCAGCTTTTATGTAGACTTTTTTTTCTGAAACTTGTTAAGAGGATTACGTTAGAAGCTTTTGCTAAGCTTTCATGTAGACGCTTTTTGGGTAAGTGGAAAAGCTTTTGATGATCTTTATCGATTGAGGCATAAATTTTTAACGGCTCACAGAGAAATAGAAAAAAGTTTAGCTATTTTTTTCGGGACGCGACTGAATAGAAAAGTTTACGTAATTTAATTTTTTTTATTTCAAATTTTTATATGAATACGTTAATTACTATTATTGATTTTTCTAATATGTGTATACATTAATTTATTTATAGGTAAATTTTTTGATACGTATGTATTTTTATATAATTTTTTTTTTTTGTATTATTTATAGTTAGATATTTTAAAAAATTTTGTTATATTTAGATTTAGTATATATTATATAAATTTTTTTTATATTTCAACGTTTGTACCTATGAAAGCCGTTAAAGTTTATACACTTAGTGTGTAGTTATATGAAGATCTGTCGAGGTATATTATATAAAATTTATTAAGATTTGCGTTAAGATGTATATTTTGATCTAAACTTAGAGAGGAATAATCGTTTTCGCCATATAGATTTTCTTTGTTAATGTGATTTTCATTATAGCATATTCTTTTTTTTTTAATACGATTCTGAAAGCTGAGATGAAATGTTGAATATAGAATATACATTTATATAAATTTATACTTTCAACTAACTCAAAATCAACCATACATATCTCGAAAGGCAAACACAATGTTTTCAAGTAGAGCATACTAATCTCATATTCTCTATGCGGAGGCATTACACCTCTAAAACTTAGGCCTACTAGTATAGTGGGTCAAGTTTTTTAATTGAGAGGTGC